>NC_047678.1:44818352-45180852 GCF_011762505.2 Arvicanthis niloticus
TAATTCTTTGGCTTATATTTTCAGTTGCATATTCTTTGGGTATCTTGTAGGACAGTCATTTTGTAGTATCTTCTGGCTGAAAAGAAAAAGCCAATTCAGACTTTTCTAGCAGAATTGAAGCTTCTTTGCTAATCTTTTGTTTTTATAATTTGATTATCTCAGGAGTTCCTTATAGTAATGGAAAGCTGACTAGTATAAGTTCTTAGTAACATTATATGCTTTTTTTTTCTTTTGCTGCCTTTATTTTGTTTTCCTCTTATTTTGTTGTCAGCATAGAATCTCAGAAAGCTAACAGTGAAAAGAAGTCTGGTTTGGTTATTATTTAGAATTCTACATCTCTATCTATCTATCTATCTATCTATCTATCTATCTATCTATCTATCTATCTATCTATCTGCATGAGAAAGAGAGAGAGAATGAGAGACAGAGACAGACAGAGAGAGAGAGAGAGAGAGAGAGAGAGAGAGAGAGAGAGAGAGAGAGAGAGAGAGAGCATGGAATTCCTCTTTGCCACTCACAACTGCAGTTTAACCTCAGTCTTTGGGTTTTTTTCTCATTGAACTAAAGTGTTTCTGATCGTTCCTGTTTATGCAACTTCACTGGGAAGGAGCTAGGGAAGCATTAAGATGACAGATTGGGGAAAATAACAACACTGGTGACTCCCTCAGTGCAAAGGCTGGATGAATGAAGAGCAGCAGAGTAGAATGAAGACCATAGGTGGGATTTGTAATGCAGCCAACGCTGTATCATTTCCTTCCCCGCTCCCTTAGAATTTTTGTTTCAAAAGTGTTTTAAAAAATTCCTTGTAAGTTCTAGCTTGGGTGATCCACGTAGGGAAAGAGGTTGGAATTTAGGGCAGACACGATCTGCGGCTGTTACTGACTATATATGTGGTTATCGTGTTCCTCGTTCCACAGAGTACCACCTGCAGCTGCTCAAAAGTACACTGACAGAATTCAGCATGCATGCATGACTGATTTTCTTCGATAAGTTACCAAAAGTTTTCTTTGAAATTGATATATAGCACACCGTTGTAGTAAATGACAGCCATATTTCTTTTGGAAGAGTCACATGTAGTGTATTTGGCTCTACCTCTCAAGCCCTGGAATTACAGATGTGAACCACTATGTTTGCTTCCAGAGATAGATTTTTTTTTTCTCAAAAACTACATAATTTTTCTAAAGGCATTCAGTAAACTCTGCTTTGGAATTGCTCTTTTTAAAATTTATTTTTATTTTTTATTTTTATGTTTTTTTTTTTTTTGGAGAGGAAAGAATTTATTCCATCTTATATGTTATAATACATTATGAATGGTGGTCAGGACAGGAAATCAAACATGAACTTAGAAGCAGGTACTGAAGAAGAGGTCATGAAGAAATAGAATTACTATCTTGTGCAGACTGATTTCTTATTCCAGCTGTTCAGGGATGGCACTTGCAATAATAATAAATCATCAGTCAAGAAAATACTCAATGAGCTTTTGCCTGCTAGACAACTGATGGAGACATTTTCTTAATTGAAGTTTCCTTTTTCAGTTTGATTCCTGTTAGACTATATTTGAATAAAAATAAGAAACAAAAGAAAGAAAGAAAGAAAGAAGAAAAGAAGGAACAAAAGAAAGAAAGAAAGAAAAGAAAAGAAGGAAGGAAGGAAAGAAAGATTTTCTCAAAGAACCAGCTCCCAATTTGATTGATTCTTTGTATAGTTCTTTTTGATTTCAGCCCTGAGTTTGATGAGTTCCTGCCATCTACTCCATCCTACTCCACCTTTGCTTCTTTTTGTTCTAGAGCTTTCAGGTGTGCTGTTAGCCTGCTAGTGTATGCTCTCTCTGCTCTCTCCAGTTTACTTTTGGAGGCACTTAGAGCTATGAGTTCTCTTAGCACTGCTTTATTGTGTCCCATAAGTTTTGGTATGATGCGCCTTCATTTTCATTGAATTCTAAAAAGTCTTTAATTTCTTTCTTGACCAAGTTATCATTGAGTAGGGTATTGTTCAGCTTCCACATGTATGTGGGCTTTCTGTTGTTTTTGTTGTTATTGAAGACCAGCCTTAGGCTGTGGTGATCTGATAGGATGCAGGGGAAAATTTCAATATACTTGTATCAGTTGAGGATGGTTTTGTGACTGATTATATGTTCAGATTTGGAGAAAGTACCATAAGGTGCTGAGAAGAAGGTATATTCTTTTTGTTTTAGTATGAAATGTTTTATAGATATTTGTTAAAACCATTTGGTCCATCACTTCTGTTAGTTTCCCCATGTCTCTGTTTAGTTTCTGTTTCCAGGATCTATCCATTTTGGGAGTGGGGTGTTGAAGTCCCCCACTATTATTGTATGGGGTGCAGTGTGTGCTTTGAGATTTAGTAAAGTTTCTTTTATGAATGTGGGTACGCTTGCATTTGGAGCATAGATGTTCAGAATTGAGAGTTCATATTGGTAGATTTTTTCTTTGATGAGTATGAAGTGTCCTTCCTTATCTTTTTTCCTAACCTTTGGTTGAAAGTTGATTTTATTCGGTATTAGAATGGCTACTCCAGCTTGTTTCTTGGAACCATTTGCTTGGTAAATTGTTTTCCAGCCCTTTACTCTGAGGTAGTGTCTGTCTTTTTCACAGAAGTGTGTTTCCTGTATGCAGCAAAGGCTGGGTCCTGTTTACGTATCCAGTCTGTTAGCCTATGTCTTTTTATTGGGGAATTGGGTCCATTGATGTTAAAAGATATTAAGGAAAAGTGATTGTTGCTTTCTGTTATTTTTGTTGTTAGAGGTGGAATTATGTTTGTGTGGCTATCTTCTTTTGGGTTTGTTGAAAGATTACTTTCTTGCTTTTTCTAGAGTGTATTTTTCCTCCTTGTGTTGGAGTTTTCCATCTATTCTCCTTTGTAGGGCTAGATTTGTAGAAAGATATTGAGCAAATTTGGTTTTGTCATGAAATACCTTGGTTGCTCCATCTATTGTAATTGAGAGTTTTTCTGGGTATAGTAGCCTGGGCTGGCATTTGTGTTCTCTTAGGGTCTGTATGACATCTGCCCAGGATCTTCTAGCCTTCATAGTCTCTGTTGAGAAGTCTGGTGTAATTCTGATAGGTCTGCCTTCATATGTTACCTGACCTTTCCCCCGTACTGCTTTTAATATTCTTTCATTGTTTTATGCATTTGGTATTTTGAGTATTATGTTATGGGAGAAATTTCTTTTCTGGTCCAATCTATTTGGAGTTCTGTAGGCTTCTTGTCTGTTTATGGGCTTCTTTTTCTTTAGGTTAGGAAAGTTTTCTTCTATAATTTTTTTTGAAGATATTGACTGGCACTTTAAGTTGGGAATCTTCACTCTCATCTATACCTATTATCCTTAGGTTTGGTCTTTTCATTGTGTTCTGGATTTCCTGGATGTTTTGGGTTAGGAGCTTTTTGCATTTAGCATTTTCTTTGATTGTTGTGTCAATGTTTTCTATGGTACCTTCTGCACCTGTGATTCTCTCTTCTATCTCTTGTATTCTGTTGGTGATGCTTGCATCTATGACTTCTGATCTCTTTCCTAGGTTTTCTATCTCCAGGGTAGTCTCCCTTTGCGATTTCGTTATTGTTTCTATTTCCATTTTTAGACTCTGGATGGTTTTGTTCAGTTCCTTCACCTATTTGGTTGTGTTTTCCTGTAATTTGGTTTTGTTTTAATTTGGGTTTGGTTTTGTTTTTCCTTTTTGATGTCTTCTAACTGCTTACCTCTGTTCTCCTGTATTTCTTTAAGGGAGTTGCTTATATCCTTCTTGAAGTCCTCTATCATCATCATGAGATGTGACTTTAAATCAGAGTCTTGCTTTTCTGGTGTGTTGGGGTATCCAGGGCTTGCTGTGGTGGAAGAACTTGGTTCTGATGATGCCAAGTAGCCTTGGTTTCTGTTGCTTATGTTCTTGTCTTTGCCTCTCACCATCTGAATATCTCTGGTGTTAGCTGGTCTTGCTGTCTCTGACTGTGATTTGTCCCTCCTGCAAGCCTGTGTGTCAGTACTCCTGGGAGACCAGTTCTCTCCAGGAGAAATTTGGGTATGGAGAGTGGCACAGGGTCTGTTCCAGGGTGCAGATGGAATCCCGAAGGCTGTACCTTGGTTCCTGTGTCCTGATGACTCTGGGCTGGTACCTCTTGAGCTGGGAATTTGAGCAGAAGTGGTAGTGTTACTTGTGCTTACAGGTGTGTCAGCACTCTTCAGAGACCAGCTCTCTCCAGAGGGTATTTGTGTATAGAGGGCTGTGGCATAGAATCAGCTCTGGGTGTAGACAAAAACTGGAAGAATCCTGTCCTAGGCTTCTCCTTGGTTCCTGTGTCCTGAGGTCTCAGGACCCATCCCTTGGAGCAGAAGTGGTGGTCTTACAGGTGTGCCAGCACTCCTAGGAGATCACCTTTCTCCCAGCAGTATTTGGCTATGGAGCACTGTAGCACAGGATCAGCTCCAGGCACTGTGGCACCCAGACATAGATTTTTAAGAGAATATTTCAATTTTTATTTTATATCTGTCTGTCTGTCTGTCTGTCTATCTATCTATCTATCTATTATCTATCTATCTATCTATCTATCTATTTATCTATCTATCTATCTCTTTATTATCAATGTAACTAACATCTATCTCTATTCTATCTATTGTTTACCTATTATCCATCTGTAATCTGTTATCTATTTTTATATTATCCTTCTATTTATCTGTCTATCATCTATCATTTATCATCTATGTGTCATCTATCTATCTATCTATCTATCTATCTATCTATCTATCTATCTATCTAACAGTTATCTTTCTTAAATATTATGTATTTATGTATCGGTATCATCTATCTATCTATCTATCTATCTATCTATCTATCTATCTATCTCATTATCTCTGTGTATTATAGAACCAAGTCTTCTAAACAAAACAGTGCCCATCTTCATCAAATCAGGTGTTCTTGCTTGCATGACTTAATCCCAAGCTTCAGGCTTGTGGAGTGTTGACATTCTTTCACAGAAACATTGGGCAGGAGGGTCATTGAATCTGAGATTCCACCCACTCAGTCTAGCAATTTACATGCAACATCTATCTATGTATCTAATTGTACTTAATCTCTAGAAGGGCTAATTAGGTTGGGGAAAGTTAATTTGAAGGGAATCCCATCCATTTATGTGAGTATGGGGCAATCATTATTTACACTGGGCGAAGACTTTCTAGTGAGACTGTTTTGGGGTCACTCAGGCTTCTGACAATACTCCCTGACCCATGCTCTGTAAACCCAATCAATTCACTGGTTCTCCATCCACTTTTTATGGAATCTAAAATAAATTGTAGGCACTCATATCCTTCATCTTAGTTTTCTTTAATATGCATGTTTCTCTTAGTATAGTTTTGATTTCTGAAAAGTGGGTGACTATATTAAGAAAATATGTGTTTTCCTGAGCCACAAAGTGAAAAAAGCCAAACCAAACCAAACCAAAAGCAATAACAATAAAAAACAAAATCCCAGAGAAACAATTGTTGATTGAGCTAGTATTCCTGGTCCTAACTTTCAGTTTGAATTTTAACATTTTTTTTTCCATTGAAATAGAAGATGAGGGAGGAAATGTCTTGTTTTAAAACTAGCTTGCTTTACTCTGTGTATGTTGGGGTTGTAGATCCCACAGGGAGGCAGTGAGAGAGCTTCAAAATTCAAAATTTAACCATATGGGGGGCAGGGAAATGAAGTCTGAGTTGTTGGGTCTGATTTCTGGACAGAGAAGCCAGGAAGCTGTTGCTTTCATTTTGCTCTCAAGCATCCCCTGGCTACTTGCTTTGCGTTTGTAGCAAACTGCTGAACATTTCGGTTGTCTAGTCAAACCCCAGCGATCGGCATGTAGACTAAGAATGGAATTGTTTTTCTCAAAATTTTAAGGTGTGTAGGCAAGGTTGAGGAATTCAGTCTTAAGGAAGGAGAATTACAGAGTATTTCTGAGATGAGGGGGTGAAAGGACACTGCAGTTCACCAAGTATAGGTTCATCTCAATACCCTTTGGGAAACTCTTTAAAAAAAAATCCTCCTGGAGTGTCTGATCTTCCTAGCTTGGGTGAGCTGGAACGCTGGCATTTTGTAAAATTCTCCAGGGAATTGTGGCCTGTGGCTGACACAAGCAGAGTCTATTTACAGTATTGGAATCTACCTTTGGAGACAGTTTTAAGATGTAATGGTTGATGCACAATTCTCTGCTCACCCCTGTACAAGTAAGCACAAAGGGGGAAAAAAAAGGCGAGTCTCAAATTACTATCAAAGAGGAAACTCTCCATAAGTATTCTGGACCCAGAGAATTGCTTCTATCAGTAGATTGCTCTCCTGTTTGATGTCATCGAACAACTACTTTGAATTTTTGGTGGGGTGTTTCAAGACAGGATTTCTTTGTGTAGTTCTGGTTGTCAGGGAACTTGCTCTGCAGACCAGGCTGGTCTTGAACTCATTGAGATCTGCCTGCCCCTGACCCCCCAGGCAGGCACCACCAGTGTCCAGCCTGAAATTTCTTTGTCTTGTGAATCTGTATGATTTTATATAGACTCCTTGTGGATAGGTTATACAGAACCCTGTAACAGAAGAAAAAGCCTGTGTTCTTGCATTTAGGTGAGTTGCTGTTTGTGGTAGTGCTATATGAGAGAAGAATGCGGTTTAGAAGAGAGTCGATAGATGTCCACTGCCTCCTTTGAGAGCTTTTAGCTTAGGAAATCTGCCATCAGCTACATGGGTCACTTAAGGGTCCTTTGAAATAAATTCTCTTTAACAAGGTGACAGATTTTTTTTACATTCGCATTTACATTCCCAGATTGGTTGCAAGTCTGTATTATGAACCAGGTTAACTTGAGTCGTACTTATGTAACAAAGATTTGAGTTCTCACAGCTAATAGAAAGAAGTTGTCTAGTGATCTATACCTTACCTACCATGTGGAGGAGCAAGGAATAAATACCATATGAGGAATGGCAACAAAGTTGGCATGACAACTTTCATTACCATATGAGAATTATTTTGTGTTTTCCCTGAAAGCCAAACCAAGATGAGACCAGTGAGTACCAGTTAGAGTGAAACTAACTTTGACTCTTTGCAATAATTATTGTTAATATTTATTTATGTTTGATATGTGTCCTTATTTAGTCTCTTTCCTGAAACTCTCACTGTAAATCCATGAAATGGGCACTTTATTTTATAGATGGGGGAAGACTGAGGCTTTGAGCAACATCTGCTAATATACCATATTGTTAGAGCTGAGACTATTGTGGGAAATTTTATTTTACTCAAGAGTCTCACTGGTGCATTCCAGTCAAACCCTCTGCCATATTCTATTAACTGCCTGAATATAAACAGACTCATTGTTCTCTTCCTGGGCTTGGACAAGAAGGTGGAGCTCATGGTACTAGAATGCCAAGAACTGTCTGAATTGAAAGGTCAGAACTGCACAGGAATCTGATGTTGGCAGTTGAAGTTGAAAGTGCAATCACGTAGAGATTATACTCAGAAAACAAGGCTTCAATTTCTAGCTCCAGTGCCTCCTAGTGGCATATTTTAGTGACTTCGACTGACTTAGTGACTTCAGAGGCTCGTCCTCCACCTCCTATGGACAAGACATAAAAATACTCACCTTTTGCCATTATTGTAGGTATTAGCGATAACACTCATAAAATGCTTGCCATTTCATAATAACCATTATCATCACCCATCTATCCACATTAATTTGGCATAGTCCTCAGCAGGTGGCTGAATCAGAGGCCTGGTTGTAATTTTGTGCATTAGTGAGGGAAAAAGAACTTGACTTTTAATTTAGTTTTGACCTAACTGAGCCATATGTGAAATTGCTCATATGTACATAGATGAATGGGAAAACCAATATAACAATCAGGCTCCTTTAAAAAAGTATCCTTGTTTTACCAAGGGAAGAATATACTACTCGCCGTTACCCATAGCTAGAAGTCTTATCATTGGTCTGAGAGTTTCTGCTTCAAAACTGTTATGCGAGTTACAAACCTTGTTTATAAGAACCCATTATTTTGATCATGATAGGAAAAACAACAACAAAAATCTCTTGTGTTTGTTAGTTTAGGTTCTAGATACTTGACAACTTGCTTAAAAATCTTGACAAATGTTATGTGTTTCACTTATGTAAGAGGCTACAAAGTATAGAATAGAATTGTGGTCCCCAGATCTGGGAAGACTGTGTGTGTCGGGGTTGAGGGGAGAGCATGGTGACAGGTTGCAGGGGTGCTGTTGGATAAGAGGGACTCCTTTAAATATTCTATTGCACAGGAAAACCATGGTTGACAATTAGGTATTTTAAAACTAGCCAGTAGAAAGCATTTGTATTGTTCCCAACACCAAGACTCGATATTTATCAGGTTTGAGGTGAAAGGCCAGATTAGTTACCCTGATCAAATTAGTAGGCATTGAATACATGTATAAAAATGTCATAGTGTAGTTCATAAATATGTGCAATTTCTATGTGCTCATTAAAAATAAAAATATATTAAAGAGAAATAAGATAAAATCTTCTCTGCACACAAACAGGGGCTAGCCTCTTGGTAGTTGATAATGAAGAGTTGCCTAATTATCCCAGGGAAGAGAGGTTACTTAAAGGATAATTATTATATCACAGTATTTTAGAATTTTAATGTTAGTTTAAATAATAAGGTTAGAGAAAGTTAGATAACTTTTTTCATACCTTATGAGTACAAAATTCTGAACTTGCTGCTCATCCTTTGGCCTAAGGTGTTATATTTCTTTTAAAGAAAAAATTTTTTTTTCTGTTGAGTATTTAAACAGTTCTAGAGAAAAAAATTATTCAAGAAGCTTTTAAGTAAAAGAAAGTATTTTACTGGGTTTTAAAAATGAGATCAAAAGCTCAACTTGCCCGCTTTAGGAGATATTAGTTAATGCTTTCTTGACAAAAATAAAGCTTCCTTGTGAAATAGAGATGAATAGAAGGAAGTTAGGGTAGAGAGCCCCAGTCAGGGAGCTGAACATATAATGAGGGACAGAGATAGGGAAGAGGGTGTTTTCAAGAAGAAAAAAAAAAGACCAGCTGTAGAAGAAGGAAAGGGGACAGGTAGATGGTGGGAACATGGTTGGGCGGATATGTGTGTGCCTGTCAGTGTACTTGTGTGTGAGACTTGATAGCTGCTGAATTCCATCATAAAGAACATTTCAGGCATTGCTACTGTACTAACAACTGAGAAAACCAATGCTAATGTCTCCAGACCTGTAATTGAGGGCCTTGCCACCCATGTTAACACTGATGAATTCATAAATTACTATAGAGATAAACAGGAAAAAAAATTGCTCCCTGAGTGCAGATGCAATGTGACCAGCACCTTCGTGCTCCTGCTGCCTGTCTTTACACCCACCATGGATTGCATGCCCTAGGGCTGTCTCATAAAATGAAAACCACTCTTAAGTTGCTTCATGTTGGGTATCTGGTCAAAGCAAGAAGAAAGGTAATGAATACCTTTTCTCTCCTGTGTTTTCTTGGTCTCACTGCTTCCACCATCTAAAAGATGCAGCTAGGCTTTCTCCTCTGCTTGATGCTGCAGGCTTGGCAGTGGGCTTGGGAGTGTAGTGGTTTGAGTGAGAATGGCCTCCATAAGCTCACATATTTGCATACTTAGTGTCCAGTTGAAGAACTGTTTGGAAAGAGGAAGTATGGCCTTGTTAGAGGAGGGAAGCCCTTGTTGGAGGGGATATGTTAAGTGTGGACCTCTTTCTTCTTTTCTTCTTTTCTTCTTTTCTTCTTTTCTTCTTTTCTTCTTTTCTTCTTTTCTTGTCTTCGTCTTCTTCTTCTTCTTCTTCTTCTTCTTCTTCTTCTTCTTCTTCTTCTTCTTCTTCTTCTTCTTCTTCTTCTTCTTCTTCGACTCCATCTCCTCCTCCTCCTCCTCCTCCTCCTCCTTCTCCTCCTTCTCCTCCTTCTCCTCCTCCTCCTCCTTCTCCTTCTTCTTCTCTGTGGGGTGGTGGGCTGTGAGAAGCTTCTGGGTGCTTGGTCGAGCATGAGCTTGGAACCCCGGAACCTTACTGGATGGCAGAAGTTCAGCTCTGCTCCCAGGCCATGGTTCTTTTCATTTAGCTTTGGCCCTCCAACAACCACTCCTACAGAGAGGTCTATTGCCAACAACTGGAGGAACAGGCCTCAGGCCCTAGAGAGATTTACATACTAATGAGGTACCTGAGAACCAGAGAGTGGAGCCAATTAAGCATCCTTCCCCAGCCCCTCATCTTTCTCTCCCTCCCTATTTAACTCAGGTCTGCCCTGGGTTTTGGGGTGTGCATCCAGAGCCATCCACCATCCGCCATGACATTAAAGCCTGTAAAAACCCATGGACTTTCTTGTGTCATTGGGGCCGTGTTGTGAGGAACCATGGAGCCACAACAGCCAGGACTAACTTCCCCCTGGAGGAACCTAGAGAGTTCCAGCCACTTTACCCACAGGCCAGCACGAGGAACCCTGCGTTCTCCAGTTCTCCAGCCACAACTACCTACACTTCCCCTCCTCCTCCTCCTCCTCCTCCTCCTCCTCCTCCTCCTCCTCCTCCTCCTCCTCCTCCTCCCTCTCTGTCTGTCTCTGTCTCTCTGTCTCTCTGTCTCTCTCTCTCGCTCTCTCTCTCCCTCTCTCTCTCTCTCTCTCTCTCTCTCATCTGTGGACAGCTTGCTGAAATTGTAAGCAGGCCCCCAGTTAAATGCTTTCTTTTATAAGAGTTGCTTTGGTCATGGTGTCTCCTCACAGCAATAGTACAGCAGCTAAGATACAAAGGCAGTGTGACCAGAGGGGAAAAAACCACATAAGGATATATTCACTTCTTCACTCCTTTGGGCAGCTAGCTTTCCCTAAGCGCCTGATTAGTTATTTTTATTAGAGAGTTGATTTTTTCTTCTATACTTAAATTAAGCATTGATACTTAAATAATACTTATCAATATTTGAACACTAATTAAGATCTTTAAAATTTTCTCTTAGGATATATATGGAAAAGGAGGAAAGGAGGTGGAAAGATTATAAGAGCCAGAGGTGACCAATTAATCTAAGAAATAGTGTCTTCCAGACACAACAGGATGTTGTGGCACCAGTACTGTGGCAGCATGCTCAGGACCTGCACAGGTGCAAGCCAGATGGGGTTGTTTTAGTCAGGGTTTTCTAGAGCTATGGTTCTCCACCTGCCTAATTCTGCAATCCTGTCTGACCTCAAAAAAGCCATGTGGTCCTTTCCAATCTATAGTTCCTCATGTTGTGGTAATGCTCAACCATAAAATTTTTTCAATGTTACTTCATATCTATAATTAATTACTGCTATAAATAATAATGTCAATGTCTTATATATGACTTTTAGAGGGTTTGTGATCCATATGTCACAGGTTTGAGAATCACTGCTCTAGAGGAACAGAATTTATAGAATGAATCTATCTGTCTGTCTATCTATCTATCTATCTATCTATCTATCTATCTATCTATCATCTGTCTATCCATACCCCTCCCACACACATATAAAAGGATTTATTAGAATGGAAGAATAGATTACAGGCTGAGGTTCAGCTATTCCAACAATGGTTATCTATCAATGGAAGGTCTAAATCCATTAGTTGTTCAGCCCATGAGGGTGGATGTCTCAGTCTTCAGTATATGCCAGAATACAAAATAAGTAGACTCTAATTCCAGTGAAGGAAAGGACTTGCCAGTGAGAATGAGAACAATTCTGCAAAGGGCAAAAGCTTCCTCCTTCTATGTCCTTTGTATAGGCTGACAGCAGAAGGCAGCCCAGAGTAAAAGTAGAGTTCCCACCTCAAAAGGTTCAGATTAAAAGTGGGTCTTCTCACTTTAAATGACTTAATTAAGAAAAATCCTTCACAAGTTGTTCAGATGCTTTGGTTTTAGCTAATTCCAGATGTAGTCAAGCTGGTAACCAAGAATAGCTGTCACAAGGGTCTTAGTGCTTGGAGGGTGAAGTGGACAAAGGCCTCCATTCCTAAACTAGAAGCTATCTGCAATTGTTACTTACCAGTAGTAGATAAAATTAGTCTTCTCCAGTGGAGTCTTTCTTGGTGTGTTTACCACAGTTCTGGATGGTAGGCTAACAGAAAACAAACTCAATAACATTTTTTTTGTAGACTTTCTTTCATTTTGCTTTGTTTTGACAATTTTTTGAATTTACTTTTTTTTGTTTTGCTTCTTGTGTTTTGTTTTTGAGAGATAGCCCAAAATTATAAAGTTGTGTGTGTGTAGGGAGTCTATCTGGGAGGAGTTGGGGGAGAGGAAACATGATCAATATACATTGCATAAAAATATTTTGTTAAAAAGATTGTTTAAAAATTTCCTTTAATTTTTTTTTCTTTCCAGGAATGAGTTTGTTTCTTTATATTAAAGTAGCTTTTATGTGTCTTTCTTCTCCATCTTATAAGGTCCCACTCTTGCACAGGCTTTCAACAAGTGACATCACATGCAGATTTCCTCTTTCCAATTCCTAGGCCTGATGCATGACCAAGGAGAAGGACAGGAATGAGAAAAGAAAGAGTGGCCTGTCGTTTGGTGTGTCTAGGAAGAGGTGATATTGGGACTGGGCTTTACACCTTGAGATTTGAGGTTAACAAGAATAGAGTGTGAGGATGGGCAATTGTGGGGTTGCAGGAATAGTGTGAGGGCTGGGGATGTGTAGTAGTTAGTCATATCCTTGCCTACATTGCATGAATCCCCGGGCTTGATCCTTACACCTACATACCTGTAATCCCACTGCTTAGGAGGTAGAGGTAGTAGGATCAGAAGTTCCAGGTCATTCTCAGCTACCTGGCCCTTTCGAGGCCAGTCAGGCTAAAAAAGACCCTGTCATAAAAATTGAAGCAAAACAAACACAACAAAAACAATAAAAAAAGTGAAAACAAACTGTAGGCATAAACTTTTTTCAACCTACTTTAATAAGGGTTCAACTTCCCCTCTGGCCCACCACCCACCAGAGGTAGTGGAAAGGAAAGCTTATTAGGAGAATGGGGAAGTGGATCTCTTTAGAAATAGTTCTTTGGGGAGATTGCAATCATTGTTCTCAGTCCAGTTCACTAGCAAACACAAATCATGAATCAGCAGCTGCAAACCAGTCCACTCAGCAGACACCACACAGGAATCAGCAACAGGAGTGTATGTGTGCTGTCAGCACAGAATAGCTAGGTGGAGCAAAGTGAACCAAGCTCCCACTGTCTGTGGGGTCATAGTTATATTCCTCCTAAACATCACTCATCCTTTCACGCATCTGCTATAGCAAAACATCCTTTCACCTGTGGCTGCTTAAGGAAAACTTTCTTCCAAGTGTCTGCTTTAGCAAAACACCATTTGACATAACTGATTTTCCAAAGAAACCAGAGGTTTCCACTGTAACAAACAAGGAAGAGAAAACGTAGAAGCATAAAAATATATACCCTATACAGGTAAATTCATGTGTGAAAGACTAAAAATATATTTTGAAAATTTGTGTATAGCCTGAAATTTTCATACTAAAATACTTCTTTGTTAAAATAATACTTTTAAAGTGAGTCTAATAGGCCAAGGATCCCTCAATCCCAATTTTAGTTTTGACTCATATATAAATGGTAAATGAAATTGAGTCTAAAGACATTAATTGTTTCAGTTTAAAAATAAGTGTGAGTGATGATATTACCTTATGAATCAATGCCTCAGAGTATAAATAAGGAGTGGTGAGGAGAATTATGGCTAACAAAAGATATTTGATTTTTAGCTATTCCTTAATTCTTCATGTGTCAAATAAAAGTTCCAAGCTAAGAAATTAACTTCACATCCTGATGATTTCTTCAAAGTATCAACTTTATACAGGGATTCTCTTATAGTTTAGCATCAGCAAGCCAAAGTCCTCCAAATTCTACATATTAAAAGTTGACTGCATTTCTTTGCTGTCTTTTATAGCATCACATATTTCTCTCTTTGCCTCTAATATTTTCCTGTTAGTGAAATAAAATTTACAAGTAGACACACTTTCTTATAGATTACAGACAGACCAATCAAAACACTTGTGGATAAATTGTTACAACCTTTTGCTAACTTTGAGAACAGCTGACAGTGTCCTCCTCTGGTCTGCTGTTTGATAATGGTATATCCTAAAGAAATGCATGGAAAATATAAGCCATCAACTTCAGTGATTCTATGTCTTGTGTTTGCAGCTTCCAGTTGAGGAAAGGGATATCAAAGGTGTTGACAAACACTGGCCAATTGGCTTGATGTTCTGAGATTTTCAAAAGAGGTTCTATCACATGACAACAAGGAATGTTTTCTAGCCCCTCAACCTCACAACTAAACTCTTACTAATCTGTGTCAGTTTATATTAACGTACCAATTTGTCAAATATTTGGAAGAGGTCTTAGAAACCATTGGATCCAAACATGGGACATGTTTAGTGAGCAGGAACAAGGTTCAGAGTGCCGACTGGGGAATAAATTTAGGATAAAGAACAATTAATAGAAATCAAGAAATATTTTTTTTTTTTGTGGGTGGAAGCCACTCTTGGCATGAGGCACAGTGGTCCTCAGAGAGGCTTCAATTTGAAAAACTAAAAAAGAGCAAGGAGATCTAAAGGTTGAGGAAGCCTAAGAAAACATCACAGCTAGCAAATGAAAAATTTTAATTTAGAGCATAGCCTTTAAAGTGTCAGGCTGGGCTAAGGTCATCTTCTAGTATGAACAGCTCCAAGAATGGCTTGGGGCAAAGGTAATCATTGTAAAGCACAAAGTCTTTAGAAACATTTATCTTTCCTATTAATTCACTTACTACTTAAACACAAGAATTATTAGCCCTTTATTTCCAAAGAGATGATTTTGTTTAGTGGGGTTTGCTTAATGATATATTTCTCTCCCAGTGCTGGCACTAGTTGTAAAACCAATCTATTATTTTACCAAAATAGTACTCTTTCAGAAATTATATATATATATATATATATATATATATATATATATATAACAATGTTTTAACATTAAATACAAAACAAAATCAATAGTAGTCCAGATGGTATATACAGGAACCTGTTGCCAAGTAGGTTCAATCCTGGAACCCACATTGTGGAAAAAGAGAACTGACTCCCACATAGATATCTCAACATATATACTCACACAAATGTATGAAATATATGCATGCACGCAAAATAAATAAGTAAAAATGTCATAAAATAAAAACAAAACAAAAATCCTATAAATGCAATATTGTCTTCAGAACTATATACCATACTGAACTAAGTCATGAAAAATGCTACTGCCTGCAAGTCACAAATGCGTGTCCGATGTCAGTAATTGTATTCTTTGGGTATCACAATGAATTCAAGAAAATATACCATCAAAGGATTCTGTTTGGGAATACTATTTATTAATAGTATAAAAGTAGGTTGTAGTATAATTAATTCTTATGTTTGTCAGTTTAAAACAATTATTAATTATTAATAATTAACAATAATTAATCACTCATTATATTACAGGTGTTGGGTAGGAGCCAAAGATGGGCTTTTGTGTGAAGGATCTTAGAAGGCCACAGTCAAGGCTTCATCCAGCTAGGCTCTCACTGAGAAATTCTGGGGAAGAATTTGTTTCTAATCTCATTCAGGGTGGTATGATCCACTTCTTTGCAAGTGTAAATGTGAGATTCTTATTTCTTTGCTGCTTGTCAGCCATGGGGTGCTCACTGCTATTCTTAGAGGCCATCCACATTCCTTCTTACAGGGTCTCTTCCATCTCTAAAGACTCAATAGGACATTAGATATTTCTCATACTTGGACTTTCTCCAACTCCCTCTTATGCTTTTCTCTGGAGGGGAAAAAAAACTATTTTAAAGTGGTGATGTAATCAGATTGGATCCACTAGGCTTATGTCCTTTTAGCCTTATGAGGTAACATAATCCCAGGAGTGAAATCTTACTATAGTCTCGAGTTCCACTCATATTCAAGGAGATGTAGGTCATACAAGAATGATGGACACTGGCAACCACAGACCATGCAAGAAAGATGGGCCCTGACAACCACAGATTATACAAAGATGATATAAGCCATGAACCATGTAAGAATAATAGGCAGTGGAGGCCACAGACCATGTAAGCATGATGGACACTAGTGGCCATATCTACGTTCTTCCTATTTCAAATGTCTTTACTTGAATAAATGTTTTTCTTTAAAACCATAAGACACTATGGTTAGTGTTTATATCCTTTCAACAGATATGTACTTTGAAAAATTTATGCTTGAAAAAAATTAAACCTGTCAGGTCCCTCAGGAGATCTGCTGTAACCAGGAACACAGGTGAGACTCCCATCCAAATAACTGCCTCAGCTGTGACTCCCACAGAGTCCAGTGAGTGTGGGACCTCTCCCCTCTGTGTGACCCTCATCTCCCTTCCTGTCTGCACTTCCAATGGGGGCAGATCAGCATGCCTGCTCCTCCCCTACTTCCCACAGCCTGCCTGTCTCCCAGGGACACAGCAGGAGTGCTCTAACCAGGGACACAGGAGACCTCTTCTAACCAGGTACCCAGTGGCCCTTCCTCCTGAACAGAGATAGCAGTGCTTGCCTCCCAGGAGGCCTTCTCTAACCCAGTCACAGACCTCTATTGCCTCCAAGGAAGCAGGCTCCTGACAGGGAGACACAGACCAGTTAACACCAGAGATAACCAGATGGTGAGAGGCAAGTACAAGAACATAAGCAACAGAAGCCAATTCTCCCACCCAATTCTCCCACGACAGCAAGCCCTGGATACCCTAACACACCCCAAAAGCATGATGCTGACCTACAATCCCATCTCATAAAGATAATAGAGGTGCTTAAGGATAATATAAATAACTCACTTGAAGAAATACAGGAAAACACAGGCAAAACAAGTAGAAGCCCTTAAAGAGGAAACAAATAACCCCGTTAAAGAAACATGAAGGAATTGAACGAGGTAGTCCAAGACCTAAAAAGGGTAGTAGAAACAATAAGGAAATAACAAACAGAGGCAACCCTGGGGATGGAAAACCTAGGAAAGTGTTCAGGAGCTACAGATGCAAGCATCGCCAACAGAATACAAGAGATAGTCAAGAGACGCTCAGGTGTAGAAGATACCATAAAAGATATTGACACATCAGTCAAAGAAAATAAAAAGTATAAAAAGCTTCCAACCCAACCCAAAACATCCAGGAAATTCAGGACACAATGAAAAGACCGAACCTAAGAATAATAACGGTAGAAGAGAGCAAAGGTTTCCACTCAAAGGGCCAGAAAACATTTAAAAAAAAAATCATAGAAGAAAACTTCCCAAACCTAAAGGAAGAAATAGCCATATACATACAAGAAACCTACACCAAATAGACTGGACCAGAAAAGAAAATCTTCCTGTCACATAATAATCAAAATACTAAATGCACAGAACAAAGAAAGAATATTAAAAGCTGTAAGAGAAAAAGGCCAAGTAACATATAAAGGCAGACCTACCAGAATTACACCAGACTTCTCAACAGAGACTCTAAAAGCCAGAAGATCCTGGACAGATGTCATGCAGACCCCAAGAGAACACAAATGCTGGTCCAGGCTACTATACCCAGTAAAAACCCTCAATCACTATAGATGGAGAAACCAAGATATTTCATGACAATACCAAATTTAAACAATATCTATCTAGTAATCCAGCCCTAGAGAGAATTCTAGAAGGGAAACTCCAGCACAATGAGGGTACCTACACTCAAGAAAAACCAAGAAATTAATCATCTTATAACAAATCCAAAAGAAGTGGGGAGATGGAGCTGGAGGAGACCACCTCCAGTAGATAGACTTGGGCTCTGGTTGAGGCAGGAAAGCACCCACCCATCTTCAAAATTTTTAATCCTGAAGTGTTCCTATCTAGGGAAATGCAGGGCAGAAATAGAGCAGAAACTGAAGGAAGGGCTTCCTGGTGACTGGTCCAACTTGGTATCCATCCCATGCATTCACATCAAATCCTGATACTATTACTGAGGCCATATTGTATGTGCAGACAGGAGCCCAGTATGGCTGTCTGCTGAGAGGCTCTACCAGCAACTGACTGAGACAAATGCAGATACTTACAGCCAACCATTGGATTGAGGTTGTGGACCAATATGGAAGATTAAGAGGAAGGACTGAAGGGGCTGAAGGGGATTGCAACCCTATAGGAAGAATAACAGTGTCAAGTAGCCTGGACCCTTCAAATCTCCCAGAGTCTAAGCCAAAAACCAAGGAGCATACATGGGCTGGTTGGTGGCCCCAGGCACATGTGTAACAGAGGACTGCTTGTGTGGCTTCAGTTGGAAAGGATGGCCTCAGTGGGAGAGGATCCTGTGGAAACTTGATGCCCTAAGGAAGAGGGATGCTGGTGTGGGTGAGTGAGTTGGTGGAGGAGCACCTTCTTAGACATAGGGGTACGGGGTATGGGATATGGGGGGGTATGGGGTGAAGAACTTGGGGAGAGGGAACTGGGAAGGGAGGCAACTTTTGGAATGTAAATAAATAAAATAATTTAATAAAAAAAGAAAAACATGGAACCTAATTTAAATTTTAGTTTAACCTAAATGGCCAACATTCATGGAGCATAAATAGCTAGTCTATTAGTTACTGTTTCATTACTGTGAAGAGACATCATGACCAAGGCAATTCTTTAAAAAGAATGTATTTAATCAGGTTTTGCTTGTAGTTTTAGAAGATGAATACATAATCATCACAGTGGGAAGCAGACAGGCATACTGCTGGAGTTGTTGTTGAGAGCTTTACATCCTGATCTACAGATAGGAGGCAGAGATAGATAGATAGATAGATAGATAGATAGATAGATAGATAGATAGATAGATAGATATTGGGCCTGTCATGAAACCTCCATGCTCATTCTCAGTGACACACCTCCTCCAACAAGGCTGTACCTCCTAATCCTTCCCAAATGGCTAACCAACTGAGAGCTAAGCATTCAAATATTTGAGCTTGTGGGGGCCATTCTCATTCATACCACCATAGCTGCTGATACTGTTTTGGGTATATTTTCTTTTAATTCCTTTTCTGTCCACAAACATGCATCATTGTTCTAAGTTGGAGCTAGACGTGCCACACTATCTTAACTTTTAACAATTTCTAACTACTCCTATATTATTAACTTATATCAGAGGGATATTATTCATAGTTTTATATATAATAGACATTGGCTTTCAATCAAATTGTTATTTTCATAGCTTTATGTATGTTTAATCACTAAATAAGAGTTAAATATATTCATTTGCTAACATGGAGGGATGCATGAGTCCTTACGTCTTCCTGAGGATTAGTAAGCAGCAATATTTTCTTCAGTACTGTAGGCATTAGTACCTGTAAAACACCTTTTGTAAAATACCTGCTCATCTAAGTTTCTGTAAGAGACCATAATTAAACTCATTGGTTTGTGAAAAATAGACATGAAGATAGAAGGAGGACCATTTGGGAAGAGAGTAGGGGTCAGTGGGTGATAAAAGAGGGTAATGAATATGACCAAAGTTCATTTAAATATAAATGAAAATGTCATAATGGAAACCACTATTATGTGTAATTAATATATGCCAATAAAATTATATATATACACATATATATGCATATATAAGTATATATATATATTCAAGGTGCACAGGATGGTTACATACCTGTACATTGTATAGTGATTACCACAATCACTAATAAGTACATTGATTACTGAACAGATTAAAATATAGTCTATTGACTTGGTACAGCATGTTTCTCATTACATCTTCAGTACTAATTCATGTTATTACTGAAAGTTTTAAATGGTGACCAATATTTTCTCAATTCTGAGCCTTGGGCAGCTGCTATTGTACCTTCTGCTTCTTTAAGTTTGAGTTTTTTAGATTTCACATATAAGGAAGACCTTGAGCTGCTTGTCCTTCTGTGTCTATTTTAATTCACTTATGGAATACCATCTTGATTCATCTATATTGTCCTAAATTGTAGAATTTTTTTCCTTTTTGACCAAATAATACTTTGTGGTATATATAGATAGTATTTTATCATTTATGTATTTATGGACACTTTGTTCTCATATTTTGATTGGAGTTAATAATACTCCAATAAGCATGTGGTCTCTTCAAAAGTGCATTCTTGTATCCTTTAGAGATAAATCCAAAAGTAAGATGATTGCATTGCATAGTAGATTTAACTTATATTTTTATTTTGAAGAAAATATGTAGTATTTTCCATAAATTACCATTCCCTTCAACAATGAATAGTTTTATTACCCTACACCCTTACCAACATGTATTATCTCTGTTTTTTTTTTTCCAGCCACAATAATAAGGTGATACATTATGAATTGACATACTGCCTGGTCACTTTCCCAGTTATTCCAGGTTATATGGGATGATTTTTTTCATATACCTATTCTATATATTTTTTAATGTCTTCTTTGGAACAACATCTATTTATCTACTTTTCAAATTGTGTTATTTATGTGTTGCTATTAAGGTGTATTAACTTTCTTACATATTTCAGATGCTCACATTATAACAGACATATAATTTATAAGCATTTCCATTCTTTTTTTTTTTGATTGAAAAACATTCATCTAGTTTTTGTTCTCTTGTTGAAGATTAGTTTCCCGTGTGTTTATTTGTGAACTCTCTAGGTTGTCCTACTGGCTTGTGTGACACTTTTGATCCTGATACTATATATTTCGGAGAACCATAGCTTTGTTATATGGTTTGAAATAAGGGAATGCGATGCTTTGAAGTATTGTTCTTTGTTTCCAAGATCATTTTGTCTCCTTGGAGATGTTTGGCAATTGTTGGTTTGCTGTGCAAATCCACTTTCACTGAGTTTTTGCTTTAGTTGTCTTCTGAAATTTTCTCATTCAGAAATTTACCACCAAGATCATAGCCAAGGAGAGTTCTGCCTATTCTTTCGTTTAGAATTTGTACTGTTTCAAATCTTATATTTAGGTTTTCAATTCATTTCAATCTGATTTTTAGGTATTGTATAAGATGGTTCTACTTTTTATTCCTTGCATGTAAACATATAATTTCCAACTACTGTTTATTAAAGAGATAATATTTGCCTAAATATTCCACCAAACCCATTTTTTAGAACTAATAAATTAATTCAATAAAGTTGCAGAAAATAAAAGAAACACAGCAAAATTAATTGCATTTCTATACACTAACCAAAAATAAGTAAGAAAATTAGCTTGGGGAGAGGAGTCAGCAGTTAAGAAAATCTCATTTTCAATAGCATAAAATAATTTGTTGAGGATCATATATCTTACTTTTCTTGATGCTATGATAAAATACCATGATGCAAACAACTTAAAAAAGAGTTTGTTTTGACTGACAGCTCGAGGGTAAGAAGGGTCATAGTGGGGAAGTCAGGGTGGCAGGAGCTTGAGGTAGCTGCTCACACTGCATCCACAGTTGAGAATAAGAAAGAGATGAGCAAGCATGCTCAGCTAGCTTTCTCTTTTATTGCAGTCCAAGCCCCAAGCCTGGAGAATAGAACTTGTCCTTACTTTGGGTGTGTCTTCCCATCTTAATTAACCCCATCATGATAATCTTTCCCAGGCTTGCTAGGGATTTCCCTTCTGGATAATTATAGAGCCTGTGAAGTTGGTGGGCAGTATTAACCTCACAGTAATGAATTTTACTTGAGAGGAAAGCTCTTTGTGTTGAAAACTATAAGGCATTATGAAGAAAACTGAAGATACTAATAAAAATAGATGTTCCATATTAGTGGAATGGAAAAATTCATTCTACTGAGATACTCCAAGCCCCCAAATCGATCTAATATTTGATGCAATTCCTATCATAATTACGATGGCATTGGCCACAAGATATAAGGTGTGTTGTTTTTATGCCTTGTTTCTGCAGGACTTTTATTATAAAGGCTTGCTGAACTTTGTAAAATGTTTTTCCATTATCTGCCAAGTTGATCACATGATTTCTATCATTAAGTCTATTTATGGTGCTGTTATGGTTTAAATGAGAAATGTTCTCATAGGCTCATGTATCTGAACACTTGGTCTTGTGACATTGTTTGGAAAGGTTGTGGAAGTTTTAGGAAGTGGAGCCTTATGGGAAGAAGTTTGTCACAGGAAGTGGGCTTTGAGATTTTTTTTTTTTATAGCCTTGCCCCACTTTCTGTTCTCTCTCTACTTCTGGACTGCCAAGATTGTGTGATAAGATGGCCTCATGTTACTGATTCCATGCTTTTCCAGACATGATAGAGTGCATTCCCTCTCCGACTCTAATCCAAGACAAGCCATTTCTCCTTTAAGTTGGTTTTATCAGGGTATTTTATCACAGTATCAGAAAAGAAACTAAAGTACAGTTTATATTAAACTTACTAATTTGCATATATCAAACCTTTTTCATCCTTTGAGTGAAATTAACTTAGTCATGGTGTATGACCTTTTTTAGTGTCTTGAATTTGGTCCAAAAGTATTTTACTGAGAATTTTTATAACATGGTCATTAAGAAAATAGTTTTTTACTGCTCTGTAGTATAGTTTGAGGTCAGGGATGGTGATTCCTCCAGAAGTTCTTTTATTGTTGAGGATGGTTCTCGCTATCTTGGGTTTTTTTGTTATTCCATATGAATTTGCAAATTGCTCTTTCTATCTCTATGAAGAATTGATTTGGAATTTTGATGGGGATTGCACTGAACCTGTAGATTGCTTTTGGCAAGATGGCCATTTATACTGTTAATCCTGCCGATCCAGACGCATGGGAGATCTTTCCATCTTCTGAGATCTTCTTCGATTTCTTTTTTCAGAGACTTGAAGTTCTTGTCATACAAATCTTTCACTTGTTTGGTTAGACTGGCTAGCCAGGAAGTCCCAGGGATCCTCCTGTCTTTTAGCCCTGTGGTTACAGGTACTCAATGCCATGCCTAACCTTTTGTGTGGGTATCAGGGATCCAAACTTAGGTCCTTATGTTTGCACACAAGTATTTTACTGACTGAGCCATTTCACTAGCTCATTAGGGTCCCTTCCATTTCGGAGACTAAGGTCTATAGATGTGTTAACAAAAGTGCATGTTAGTTTTCCTACTGGGCCTCTTGCCAGGTAGTTCTGGATGTGAAACCAAGTCAAAGAGACTACAGCTTGATTTACAGACATTGTTGTTTATACTGCATCTAGAAATACTGACCCTAAGGAGTAGGCCTGGCTTTACACAACAGCTCTCGTAGGTCTTGGGCTCTGTGAAGCTTTCTAATCCTTATCTGGGTACAAAAGTTCTTTAAATGACATACTAGCTGTAGGCACTTGTTAAACTCTTGTTGCTACTCTTCCATCTTGCTGATGTTTCTCCTAATCCATTTAATTTATGCTCTTTTAATCTAGAGCAATACCAGTTTTTCATAAAATGGAAGATATCACCTATCTTATTTACTGCTCTATTGCTCCTAAGAGATGCCATGACTATGGCAACTCTTATATAAAAGAAAGCATTTAATTGGGGCTTGGTTATGGTTTCAGAGGTTAGTCTATTATTATCGTGGCTGAGAATATGGTGGTATGCAGGCAGACGTGGTGCTTAAGAAGTATGAACATTCTTCTTCTAGATCAGTAGACAACAGAAGGAGAAAACCGTTGGGCCTGGTTTAGCTTTTTGAAAACCTCAACCTCATACCCCCAGTGATAACACATTCAAAGCCACACTTACTCCAACAAGGCCATGCCTCCTAATTCTTCTCAAATCGTGCTGCTCCCTGATGATCAAGCATTTAAATTTATGAGCCTATTGGGGCCATTTTTATTCACATCTCCATACTTATTATTCTAAAAAATATGTTTGCTGGAATTACTGTCTCCTTAATAGTGAGTTCTTGTTGGGAGTGTCTATCTATCATGTTCCAAACAGAGGGGCATTTTCTAAGTGAAGAATTGAACTTTATTGAGGCTTTTTATGTTCTTCTTTGGTTATTATGTCTAAAAATTTAATCACTTTTTGATCTTATCTCAAATGAGACAGATCCTTCCAGTTACAACACTCTGTACTTCTGCTACAAATAGAAATGATATAAAGTGTCTCCAGGAACAAAATTAATGGTCTGCATCAAGTTGCCTTGCTATTTAAATCCAGTTTATTTCTGCACTATGATTGTATTCCCAATTGAAAATTTGAAGCATACTTTATCTTATGATTGTGGAGTTTCTACTGCTGTTTGTTGAATTTGAGTTTTTAAGTACATTTCTCATTTGTGTGTTGGTGTGTGTGTGTGTGTGTGTGTGTGAAAAGAGACTCAGTGTGCTTTTATTATTGGCTTTTTAACCAAAGACCTCTTACTTTCTGCATATAATCTTAACAATGCTATAATGATATGACTAACGCTACCGATTGTTTTGGAAAATCATTGCATGTTATTGTGCAAATTTGGTGTTTTAGACACAATGATACAGTTGATTCACAAAATTTTTGTGAAATCATGATTCTAGTTGGACCATCTAATTCCACTTCAGCTCCCATTTACTCTGATCTTAAGAAAGTCATATCAGTCATTTAAGAGAACATAAGCACATCCCCAGCTCACAGTGCCTGCACTTCCCAACATGGATTTTCAGTTAAAAAGGGTGAATGCTATGTTTCATGCATTTGTATCTCCTCCAATCCCCTGCAGAGATTCTATTGTGTTCACATGGCTGTTATAAGTCAAGCATGTTTTGCTCGGAGAACCTCTTGAAGTATTTACAGATGATGACTCCTCAGCTAATACTCAGTAAACAGCACCTGCAGAATAGAGACTTCGAGTAAATCTGAAAGTCAAACTTAGGTCTGCTGTTTGGATAGACTAGGGAGTGTGACTTTCTGAAGGAATTTTAGAATATCAAGTGAACACTTGAATCATATTTACAATGTAATTATTGGAATTCTTTTCATTTGGCATGTTCTATTAGTTATTATCATCAAGATTTGTTTATACTTAGAGGATTACCAGGCTTTTTAGCAATAGATATTTTATACAGTGTGTAGAACTGTATCTTTGGGATATAGTAAAGTTCCCTCATACCTGGGAAGGTCAGTTTTTTTTCTCTGCTAGTCCCATTCCCTAACCAGTGGTATGCTGTCACATTTTAAACAAGGACCTCACCAAAATGGATAAATGAAACATAAACCTCATTTTGTAGTATTCACTGACTTTCATATAATAAATCTTTTGTAGCCCAATTTTAAAGTCTCAAAAACGTAGCTTATTTTTTTCCAGTAGTTTGGAATATCTGGTATAGTTGCTGCCAGTTAGTAGTATGGTTTGGATGATGGTACCCTCTCAACACGCATGTTGACATTTAATAATGCATGGATATATGGAAGGTGATTAAATTGTGAGAGCCCTTCTTCCATGAACATGGTAAAGATTTCCGTAAAATGGCTTAGGGTCTAAGAAAGTGCTCACTTGTTCTTCAGCACCTTAACTTGTGAAGCTCAGTATTCCTCTCCTCTGGAGAATGAAGAAAATAATGACTATTCTAGAAGTAGAGATGGGCGTTTTACTGCACAGAGAGGTGCTAGCATTCAGAGTTTAGACTCCACGGCCTGAAGAATTTAGAAATATGTTTGTATTACTTTTGAACTACCCAGGCTGTAACATTTTGTTACAGCAGCCCAGACAAGACTGATAGCTATGAATTTACTTGAGCATCCCACTGCCCACATCTGTATCAGCTCCATGACAAATACTCATTCATTTTATGGATTTAAAATGAAAACACTTCCATCTTCACTTGTATGTGTATTGATAGTTCCCTACCATTGTTGTTACGTTACATTCACAGAGGAACTGGAACTCTGAGAGGAGCCTCTTTTATTCTTCTAATGTTCATAGGATATAATTGCCAATAGAAATTGCCTGAAAAATAGTTTGATTAATTCTTTGCTCTGATAGCAAAGAATATCACTTATGCAGAGAAATAAAGCTTGTTATCTATCCCACCCTTTCCCTACCAATGAAGCAAATAAACACATTTGTGTGTGAATGAGAAAAGAGTCTTTCTATGGGATATAATTTATCTTTTTGCTGTTTATTTCTTTTAATAGTTTTTACCTCTCTTGTTAGATGAAGACATTTGTATCCCAGCACAGAATAGGTACTCAAAATGGAGTCAAAGATTGGTTAAGTATTGGGATAGGTCAGTTAGCCAGAGAAGATGTAGATTACTGAAGATTCTAGGGTCAAATCTACCCTTCTGTTGGCTTCAACAGTCTGTCATTTACTTATTTGGTATTTGGGTAATTATGACTTAATTCTCCTTGGCAGATGATTGTAATACATTCATTTCTCCTACAATGTAAGGTATTGCATGACATTAGAACTGTGGCTAATCTTTGTAGCAATGTGAAAATGAACCCTTTAAATTACTTTTTCTTCGCAAGACTGAGCAAATATTCTGGGGTCCAAGGAAATCAGGTGTTTGCTTAGGTTACATTTTTACTATGATTATTTTGGTAAATAAATGTGGAAATAAAGTGGACTTTTTGACATACTTTGTTTAATTTAGGTAACTTGAAGTACTATTGGCATTAAAAACTTGAGAGATTATTATTTCCCTACTTCCAGAAATAGTATTCACTGTGAGAATTAAATTTATTCTTTATTGCCGAAATAGCAAAATAGCCTCTGTTAATTTCTTTATTATTTGGCCATAATTATAGTCAGCCACTCAAGTCAAGGGAATGGCATTCTAATTAAATCTGAAAGAATAATTAGGTAAAATGAACTGTGACCTGGTTGATAAAGATTGGAAATAGTTAGATCTTGAACAGAAACCAAAGTTAACTGTGGGAAAATTAAAGTTATTAATATGCATAAAATATTTGGAAATTTAGATATATTTTACATATTTAAAATACAAAGTTCATAGTCCTATGACACATAAATGACATTCAATGAGATAATACCCCCTTTTAAAAATGAAGCAATTTCCCCCTTTTTCTGTTTTCATATGTGTATGTATATGTTTTACATCTATACCCTTTTGTGTAAACATATATAAATTACATGCATGGCAGAATTAGAACTAGACAAGAATATTCAAACAAAAATTTTCAAAAAGCTAGGAAAAGAACAATTATTTTAAGTAGAGCCATGGAGGATAATGACAAGATCCAAATGACTCTTTAAAAAGGAAAATAAAAGTGCTTGAGATGACAAACATATTTTTGGTGGTCTTAATGCAGAATAGTAACTGCACAAGAAAGTATTAATGACCTTAAGACAAATTGCAGGCGGCCTCATATGATTATTATTGGATTGTCTGAAAGGAATTATATAGAAAGAGTATGTTTGAAGTTAAATGTCTGTAGTAATGGAAGGTGGCTGTTTTGAACACTCTGATATGATCTGATGAAAACACATCTATGGTTATCTTTTAAAAACATATTCCAGTTGAATGAAAAGAAAATATATACAAAACCCACTTGAGAAGTATCTTAAAAATACTTGATCAATAATTTCCAAAAGCATTAAAGCCAGAAGGAGGAGGAGGAGGAGGAGAAAATTAATAATAATAATAACAACAACCACCACCTCCACCGCCACCAGCAGCAGTAGGTACAACTAAGAAACTATTCCAGACAAGAATAGCCTAAAAAGACATGACAAATGCAGTGTCATAGCTTTAATCAAACTCTGTCACAAAAAAGACCATAAATGAAAAAAAAATGATTTACTTCAATTAGTCTGAGTGCAAATAGCTTGGCTTTGTAGCTTTGACAAATAAAATAATAATCTGAACAAACACACAAACAAACAAACAAATAAACAAACTAGATGTAAAGAGGAAGGGTTCCTGGGTATTCTTGTTACTTTTCTTAAGACTATTATGTAATTATAAAATTGTTCCAAAATTGTTTAGAAAACAACAAAAATTTCATGACACAAAAATGTTAGTGACTTCTTGAAACAGAATAAAAATAACACAAGGAGTTCTGAATAGATACAGAAGAAGCAATGGACATGTTAATTTTGTGAAATTAAAAAATGGCAGTTATTTAAATCCTTTAAAAAATAATTGACTTTTTAAAGTAATGTTGACAATAATGTGTTATGGAATTTATTATATATGTAAAAGTTTACTGCATGCCAAACCCCCCTAAAGACCAAGAGGGAATAAATAAAAGCACACTGCTGAAAGATTCTTTTGCTTTTTTACTACATTTTATTATTATATATTATTACTATGTATTATATATCACATATTATTAAAATATTAAATTTTATCACATTTATTTACTCTCTCTCTCTCTCTCTCTGTAAGCATGTGTGTCACAATATATATATTGTGTATATATATTGTGTATATATATAATATATGTGTATTATATATCACATATTATTAAAATATTAAATTTTATCACATTTATTTACTCTCTCTCTCTGTAAGCATGTGTGTCACAATATTCATGTTGAAGTGAAGTACTCATTCTATTATGTAGGTCTTGAGGCCTGAACTCAGGTGTTCAGGCTTGCTAACAAGCACCTTTACCCATTAAGCCTAAAAGATTCTGTTACACCCATGTGTAAAAGAGTATATCATCACTTGAAAGTTGACTTTATACTGCATACTCTACAGAAGCATCAAATAACAGGGTAAAGGGTTTTATTTAATAATTTGAGGAAGGAAATACAATGAACTTTGAAAATAATTAAATCTAAGTATATTACCTCTAATCAAAAGACATCTAGATGAATTATTGTATCATATAATGTGGTGTGAGCATTTGAAGGAGAATGGCCCCCACAGGCTCATACATTTGAATGCCTGATCTGCAGTTACTGGAACTGTTTTGGAAGGATTAGGAAGTATGGCCTTGTTAGAGGAGTGTCACTGGGTGTGAGCTTTGTTGTTCAAAAGTCCATACCATTTCCAGTGTCTCTCTGTTTCCTTGTGTTTGTTGTTTCAACATGTAAGCTCTCAGTTACTTCTCCAGCATGTGTCTGCTTGTCTACTACTATGCTCTTAGCCATGATAATAATGGGCTCAACCTCTGAAACTGTAAACAAGTTCTTCAATTAAATTCTTTCATAAGTCGCCTTGGTCATGCAGTGTCATCACAGCAATAGAACAGTAACCAAGACATGCAGAGACAGATGAAAAAAAAATGTTACCAAGGAGGAAAAGGAATATTTTACAATGGTAAAGCTATGTCAGCTCATCAAGGGACCTTAATAATCCTAAACACGTTAGATACCTAACAATGATACTTCAAAATAAAACAAACAAACAAACAAAAACTGACAGAACTCTAAGGAGATAAACAAAACACCTTTATCTCAAAACAAATGAGAAGAAAATCAATAAATGCATTTTTATGAAATGTGAGCTACTATTAACCAAACTAATTTGATTGGCACCCACAGGACATACTATTCAAGAATGTATAAATGTATAATTTTTAAAGTTGTGCATAGGACACTTACAACAGAAGATCATGTTATCATCCATACAATATCTTAATCAATTTAAAAGTGTTTAATTCATATGAAGTATATTTACTGTGTAGAGTAGAATTAAATTAGAAGCCAATATCAAATGTAAATACAAATATTATAGTTTGGATTTGGGGTGTTCCCTAAAGGCTCATGTGATGAGGTTTGGTTCATAGCTACTGTTACTGTTGAGAAACAGTATAAACTTTAGGAGGCCAAGCTTGATCAGAAGCAAGTTCTTGGGAGGAATGTTCTTGAATGTACATGATAGTGCCACTGCCTTCTCCATCCCACTACCACCCTCACAAACTCTGCCTTTCCACTGACTTCTTCCTCCAGTCACCCCAACTCCTTCCTCACCCACACCTAGTTTTAGTGAGCAGCTTTGCTTGTACGCATGATCCCTGCCATTGTGAACAGCAATGCTGGCTGCTCAAAAACAATGGGGTTCACCGAGTAAGACGCCAGCCTCTAAGACCATGGGCCAAAATAACCACTTTTCCTTCAAGTTGATTTTTGAGGCATTTTGTCATACAGGAGACTGACTAATACATACTCCAAGTGTGGAAAAATTAAAAAAAAAAATAAAAGAAGTAGAAAATACTATGAAAATTAAAGAATTAATCAAAGAGTATTTGGAACTGAAAGATAAATGAAGCTGAACACTGGATATATAAAAGTAAGTTAAATGAAAGTGGGACCTACAAGAAAATACATAACACCAGATGCCTGTCGTGGAAATAAAAGTATCAAATCAATTGTTTCAGTTTTGGTAGTTCAAAAAAGAAGAGAAAATTAAATGAAAGAAAAGTAAAATAAGAGTGATCAGAGTGGAAACTAACAGAACAGAACACAAAAACAATAATAAAAAAATAAAATTACACAGTGGATCTTGGAAAAAAGCCTATAATCCACAAAACTCTATTCAGGAAAAAAAAAAAAACAAAAAAAAACAAAAAAAAAAAAACAAACAAACAAAAAAAAAACAAACCCAGAGAGAAAAACAAAATGCCAATATAAGGAAGGAGAGGTATGTTGTCATAGAGTCCACAGGCATGAGGAGCAATTCCACACCTGTAAATCAAAAAGCTAGACAAATATACAAATATCTTGGAAGATGCAAATTACTAAATATCACTCATAAAGAATAGAAATAGCTAAGCCGATTAGGTCTCCATTAAAGCAATTAATTTTTAATTAAAAATCTCCCTACAGGTTTTGGGAGATGGCTAAGTGGATACAATGATCACCTTGTAAATATGTAAATCAGAGTATGGATCTCCAAAAATGACTAAAGCTCCAGGCATGATGGTGCATGTCTATGATCCTACCAAGGAAAGAAGGAAAGCAGATGCAGGCAGATTCCTGGAAGCTTGTGGGCCATCTAGCCAAACATACATGGTAAAGTTTTAGGCTATTGAGAGATTCTGATGTAAACAAACAACAAACAAACAAAAAAGTTGGGAGCACTTAATGATTAACATCTGAGGTTTTCCTGTAACCTCCATCCAAGTACAGAGAAAGGAAGATGTGGGATGGAGAGACAGAGACAAAGACAGACAGACAGACAGACAGACAGGCAGACAGACAGGCAGACAGACAGACAGACAGACGTACATACATGTGAGTGCTTGCATGAACACACACACAAAGTGGGGAGGGAGGCAGGAAGGGAGAGAAGGAAGGAGGGAGAGAGGGAGGGAGGGAGAGAGAGAGAGAGAGAGAGAGAGAGAGAGAGAGAGAGAGAGAGAGAGAGAAGAGAGAGAATCCTCACTCAAAGGAAACTTAAATGCCAAACAACTTTAATGGTGAATGCTAATGACTTGAGTGGTTAATTCTAAGTAGGATCTGAGGGAAAAAAATTACCAATTTGACCCAAACATCTCCAGAGAATTGAAAGCTAATAAATACCAACACATTATATAAGGACAATTGTAATATTCTTCTAATTTGTGCAAACTGAACCCAACAACAAACATTAAAAGGCAAAATGCAATAACAAAGTGGGGATTACTTCCAAAAGGCAAATTTAGCTTAATCTTTCAAAATCAATAAATATAATTCACAACATTAGCTGATCATTATAGACTGAACATTTCCACTTTCCCTGATATTAATATTCAAAAGCATTGAAGATTCACCTTTTTACCAAGACAGCAACAAAATGCAAGGAAGGAAGCTGCCACCCACCCCAAAACTGGAACAACAACAACAACAACAACAAAAGCACCCACCTACTGCCCAGAATGAAGACCAGCCCACAGATCATCCACCTTCCCACAGTCTAGTCAGCCCCTCATGGAAGCAGCTGCACCTCTCTCTAGCATCAGCTGAGCCCAGGTAGATAATTTGCTAGATATATTTGTTATTATAAAAAAAGATTACTAAAATTACAATGGTTGCCAGAAGACATAGGAAGGAGGGAATCAAGGAATGACTTCAATAATACCATATGTTTGGCAAGGGGATAGAGGAAAATATGAATGAAAGGCAGTATGAATAAAAAAAAAACATAAGGAATCCCATTGCTTTCTATATTAGTTGTCTTAGACTATTAAAATTCTGGTGAGGACTGAGGGGGTGACTTCACAGTTAAAGTACTTAGTGTGTGCAAATGTAGGAACAGAAGTTTGAATTCTCCAGAGACTCAGATAATCTCTAGGTGGGCTGGTGGTCTGCTTATAATCTAGCCTCAGACAGTAGAGACAGGAAATCCTGAGAACAAGAATTAAGAGTTCTCTTGTGGAAGTTTTGGGGTCACTTAAGTATACTATCATATCATCTGCAAATAGTGATATTTTGACTTCTTCCTTTCCAATAAATATCCCTTTGACTTCCTTTTGTTGTCTAATTGCTCTGGCTAGGACTTCGAGTACTATATTGACTAGATAGGGAGAGAGGGGGCAGCCTTGTCTAGTCCCTGATTTCAGTGGGATTGTTTTAAGTTTCTCTCCATTTAGTGTGATGTTGGCTACTGGTTTTCTGTATAATGCTTTTACTATGTTTAGGTGTGGTCCTTGAATTCCTGATCTTTACAAGACTTTTGTCATGAAGGGGTGTTGGGTTTTGTCAAATGATCTCTCAGCATCTAGTGAGATGATCATGTGTTTTTCTTTCCTTTGAGTTTGTTTATATAGTGGATTATGTTGATGGATTTCCATGTATTGAACCATCCATGCATTCCTGGGATAAAGCCTATTTGATCATGATGGATGATTGTTTTGATATGTTCTTGGATTCCCTTTGCCAGAAGTTTATTGAGTATTTTTGTATCAATATTCACAAGGGAGATTGATCTGAAGTTTTGTTTCTTTGTTGGGTCTTTGTGAGATTTAGGTATGAGTGTAATTGTGGCTTCATAGAATGAATTGGGTAGTGTTCCTTCTGTTTCTATTTTGTGGAATAGTTTATAGAAAATTGGTATTAGGTCTTCTTTGAAGGTCTGATAGAATTCTGCATGAAATCCACCTAGTCCTGTGCTTTTTTTGGTGGGAAGACTTTTAATGACTGCTGTTATTATTTTAGGGGTTATGGGACTGTTTAGATGATTTATCTGATCCTGATTTAACTTTGGTACCTGGCATTTGTCTAGAAAATTGTCCATTTCATCCAGATTTTCCAGTTTTGTTGAGTATAGGCTTTTGAAATAGAATCTAATGATTCTTTGAATTGCCTCAATTTCTATTGTTATGTCTCCGTTTTCAGTTCTGATTTTGTTAATTTGGATGCTGTCTCTGTGCCCTCTGACTAGTCTGGTTAAGAGTTTATTTATCTTGTTGATTTTCTCAAAGAACCAGCTCCTGATTTTGTTGATACTTTGTATAGTTCTTTTTGTTTCTACTTGGTTGATTTCAGCCCTGAGTTTGATTATTTCCTGCCATCTACTCCTCTTGGGTGTATGCCATACCACTCCTGGGCATATACCCTGAAGATGCTCCAACATATAACAAGGACATATGCTCCACTATGTTCATAGCAGCCTTATTTATAATAGCAAGAAGCTGGAAAGAACCCAGATGTCCTCCGACAGAGGAATGAATACAAAAAATGTGATACATTTACACAATGGAGTACTACTCAGCTATTAAAAACAATGAGTTCATGAAATTCTTAAGCAAATGGATGGAACTAGAAAATATCATCCTGAGTAAGGTAACCCAGTTACAAAAGAACACACATGGTATGCACTCACTGATAAGTGGTGCATATACCCAAAGCTCACAATACCCAAGATACAACTCACAGACCACATGATGCTCAAGAAGAAGGAAGACCAAAGTGTGGATGCTTCAGTCCTTCTTAGAAGGAGTAACAAAATACTCACGGGAGGAAATATGGAGACAAAGCATGGGGCAGAGTCTAAAGGACGGGCTGTCTGGAGACTGCCCCACCTGGGGATCCATCCTGAGTGCAGTCACCAGATGCAGACACTGTTTTGGATTCCAGGAAGTACATGCTGATGGGAACTTGATATAGCTGTCTCCTTAGAGGTCTGCCAGAGCCTGACATACAGAGGTGGATGCTCACAGCTAACCATTGAACTGATCATGGGGTTCCCAATGAAGGAGTTAGAAAGAATACTGAAGGAGCTGAAGGGGCTTATGGCCCCATGGGGAAAGTAACAATACCCACCAACCAGAGCTCCCAGTATCTAAACTGCCAGACTGGGAACACATATGGAGGGACTCATGGCTACAGCTGTATATGTAGGGGAGGATGGACTTGTAAGGCTCGGTGGGAGAGGAGATCCTTTGTCCAGTGGAGTCTGGATGCCCCAATGTGGGGAAATTCGAGGGTGGAGAGGTGGAAGTGGGTGGATGGGTGGGGGCACACCCTCATAGAAGCAGGAGGAGTGGGGATGGGATAGGAGGTTTCTGAGGGGAGGGAAATGGGGAAAGGGGATAACATCTAAAATGTAAATAAATACATTATCCAATAAAAATAGAATTAGGAAGTGTTTTTTTTCCTAATTCTGAGCCATATTTTACTTCTTTAAGAGTTTTCATTAGATGCTAGAATCAAACACTTTATCTTGGTTGGTATCTTTTGAAATTGTATTCTTGTGAATATTCTTGTTTTCTGTTTTGTGATTCCAGACAGTAGGCATCTCAGGGATAATAGCACAGGCTTATTTTGAGATTTTGTTAGATTAAACTAAAGAAGCAATCAAACTTGATTTAATTTTTATCTATTTTTAGAGGCAAAATCCTTTGGAGTATTTTTTTCAGTGTCCCACAACTGGTTTTCTATTTTGTGGACACAGGATTTATTCCTGTCTCTGCATAAGCATGGGATCCTGCTTCTCCTATTCTTTCAGGCTGTTCTCTTCCCAGGATCAGATGGTTTCTTCATGTGCACGATCCATCCTCAGTTTGAAGACCAGGAGAGGAACATCTAGGGACCCTGCTCTGGAGGTCTGTATTTCCAAACCCATACAGTTTTATTCTCAGCACTCTGTCTTCTCACACTCTTGCTCTGTCCATCTTCTCAATTCCTAAAGACTGGTGTGTATACTACTTGATTTTTGGCAACTCCTTCCAGGCAATAACCTGGAAATTCCTAATACTCTACTTATTGGTATATCTCTTTATACTTGTGGTATCTCAGAAATCACTGACCTTTAATGATCTTTTGGGAATTCTGTTTCAACTATTCTACTTGTTTCTTTGAAGTTCTAAAGCAGATTTTCATGTGAACAGAGAAATTTGTTTTGTTCATTGTAGCCAGAGTGAAAAACAATTTCCACTCCTGGTCTCTTTGTTACCTATAGTGGCTTAATCACCACTGACCCAGTCCTGTGCAAGCCCATTATAGGTAGCCTCGGGTGCTGTAAAGTCACTAGCACATTGGCTGCATGATGCTCAGAAGGTAGCTTTTCAAAGTCCTTTTTCCCAATCTTTCAGCTTTCCCTTTCTTTCCATTTCATCTTCATGTTCTCTGAACCTTAGAGAAGGTGGTACAAATGTCCAGTTTAGGGCTGAGCAACCATCCTCAATTATTCTCAGCATCTTGAACAGCTCTGTATTTCTACATTCATCATCACTTATTGCAAAGAGAAGATTTTCTGATTAAAGTTGAGAGAGTCTTTGTCTATATGAGTATGAACATAGACATTTAGATGACAGCTTGGAACTAAGGCAATTTAGCTGAACAACAGTTAGTAAATTGTCCTCTAAGACCTAAGATCACCCCAGTCATGGATTTTCAACTAGGTTTACATTATCTGCGCATGGCTTCCCTCTTGTTGAATAGGTCTTAACTCCATTCTGAGAGCAGATGGTTACTCTCAGAACAGTTCAGTCATAATAAATGTCACTTTCTTGACTTAACAGCGTAGAAAACTTACAGCTGAAATGTTAGGAAACATTTGATGATTCATTTGGAGGGGAATTAAAACATCTTGAAAGGGGCCAGGGAGAAGGCTCAGCATTTAAAAATATTCCCTGACTGCTTTTTTAGATGACCTGCATTTGATTCCCAGCACCACATAGCAGCTTACAACTATCTGCAACTCCAGATCCAGGAGATCCAAAGCCCTCTTCTGACTTCTGCAGGCAGTGCATGCACATGCACTATTGCCATATACGCAGGGAAAATAACAACACACATACAATTAAAACAGAATCCCTAAAGTTATACTGAAAACACTGGGAAAGCTTATGTGATGGGTGATGACTGAGTTATTATTATCTTACTGTCATATAGGGCAAGGTACATTTACACTTGACTTACCAATTGATATGTTCATTATCTATAGTTCTCAGTTTAGCAGCCAACACTCGTAAAAGCATAGCAGTGGTGCTTTGAAGTGGACATTTCTGGTTGTGTCATGTGATGCAGACTTGTGATGTTTTACCGAGGCAGACTCATATGATGTTTGGCTGAAGCAAGACCTATAAGAGAATGCATGATGTTTGGAGAGAGTATAAGTAGGACCCAACAGACAGTAATGAGGTGTTTGCATAGCTAGCTGTTCAGCACTCTGTTGGTCTCACTTCTTTGCTGATTTTCACTTCATTGAGAGAGGCACAGCAGAGAACTTCTTAAGGTATTCTGGCTGATCCTGGTCACTCCCATTGACTCCCTCTGATCTGGTGGAGGCCTGGCTTTTTCTGCTGGATCATGCTGCCATTCTGGTTCAGCTTTGGTGAAACTTTTGAACTGCATTGTTGGTATTTTTACAATGAAGATTGGAATCGCCCCAAAGAACTACTTTTAAACAGGTGTACATCTTTGTGTTCTATTTACCATCCTTACTCCCTTACCTTTGAATGGTGGGTTAGAAGGGGGATCAAAGTGTTTGAGAACACTTATTAAAGTAGGTTTTGAAAAAATCTAAGCTTACAGTTTTTTATATTATTTACTTTATAGTAGTTCTTTAGAGTATTTGAATATAACAACAACAACATCAACAATAACAAAAACAGAGCTAACCATAGTAAATCATCTTCTGTTTGCCCAAAGTACCCTCTTACTCCTCCAAACTTGCTACTGTGAAGTCTTTCAACCATTTTCATTGCTATTTGTGTCTATTGCTATGTTATAGCAAATATATATTATATTTATATATACATAATACATATATATATATATATTACACACATATTTAAATGAGCTTTAAAATAATGATAGCTAAACCATGTCTGAGATATTAGGAACCCAGTACTTAGTCCTTAGATGGATGCTTTAACAATCGGAGAACTCCCAGAATTGCTGTCTCTTACTGGGTTGTTACATAGTCAGTCCATATGGTGTGATGCTTCAGTAGTCTCAATATGTCTCTGGAGGGCTGAAATGTTCCTGGTCCCTAGTCTACAAGGAAAACTTGGAAATGCTTGTACTTCAATTAATAAAGGAATCACTATTATTATAATCAAAATAAAAATAAGGGCAAATCAATTTGGTGTCAGGAGGGAAGGCTAAGCAAGCCAAAGGAAAGATAACTCCTTCTGAAACACCCTTTTTAAAATCTAGAAGGTTCCACCCTCAGTTGGGATGGGCCTTCACACATTAGTCAAGCAATGAGGACAATGCTTCATGTGAGGTGTCTCAGTCAGGTGATTCTAATTTGTTGCAAGCAGACATTAAAAGCAACCACAATAGGAGTTCATATGTATATATTTATTTAGTAATTAGATTTTCATTATCCCAACTATTAAATACAGCCACAAATCTTGGAAAGATTAGAAGAAAGAACATATTTTTATATTTATTGTTTTATTTATTTAATATTGAAAATAGATTCTTTTTTCTTGCATTAAGGCTGGACCATAGATTCTCCTCCTGGCGCTCCTCCCAGTCCCTTCTTCCCTTCTTTCCCCTTCAGATCCATTCCCTTTCTGTCTCTCATTAGAAAAGAACAGGCTTCTAAGAGACAATAACCAAACATGAAAAACGTAAAATATAAGATAAAGCAAAAACTTTCATATCTAAGTTGGACACGGCAACCTAGTGGGAGGAAAAGAATCTTAAAAGGAGGCAAAAGAGTCAGAGACCCACCTGCTCTCATAGTCAGGAGTCCCATAAAAATACTTAGTTACTAATTAGCTATAATATATATGCAGAGAACTTGGTGTAGACAAACATAGGCTCTGTGCTTGCTGTTTCAGTCTCTGTGAGTTTATATAAACCTTGCTTAGCTGATTCAGAGGGCCATGTTCTCCCGGTGTCTTCTATCTCCCAGTCTTACAGTCTTACTGCTTTCTCTCTTAAGGAATTCCCTGAGCTCTGAGGGGAGAGCTGTGAGTTTCTATATCTGTTCCCATCTGCTATCCAAGGAAGCATCTCTGATGATGACCAGATAAGGCTCTGATTTGTGAACATAGCAGAATAACATTAGGAATTGTTTTATTGGTTTGTTTTTTAGACCACACGTGTTTAGTTTTTACCCTAAGTCTCTGTGCTAGCCAATATTGGGTACGGTTTCCTACTTACGGAGTGGGCATTAAGTCAAATCACCGGTTCTGTGTCAACATTGCCCAGTATGAAAGTAGCCTCCTCTTGGCTGCTTTCAGGAATCAGCCCCCTTCTGCTACTTGTGGATCAAGATATAAAACTCTCAGCTCCTCTAGCATCATGTCTGCCTAGACACTGCCATGCTTCCTGCCATGATAATAATGGACTGAACTTTTGAAACTGTAACCCAGCCCCAATTAAATGTTTGCATTTATGAGTTGCTTTGGTCAGGTTCTCCCTTCACAGCAATGAAACTCTAAGACAGTCCTATTGGTAGTTTCCTTTTCCTTACATAAGCTTTTAAGTTTCATAAGTTCCATTTATTAATTGATAATCTTATTGCCTATATTCCATTCAGGAAGTTGTTTCCTGTGCCAATGCATTCAAGGCTGTTTCCCACTTTCTCTTCTGTCCGGGTCAGTGTATCTGGATTTATTTTGAGGTCTTTAATCCACTTGGACTCGAGTTTTGTGGAGGGTGATAAATATTGAGTTATTTGAATTCTTTCACATGGAGTCATCCAATTTGACTGTCACCATTTGTTGAAGATGCTGTCTCCCCCCCTCCCCTACTACCCCCAGTGGATATGCTGTGTATTAATTTTCATTAAATTATAGAAAGTCTTTAATTTCTTTATTTCTGTGTTGACCCATTTTTCACCCAGTAGAGAGTTGTTCAGTTTTTATGAGTTTGTAAGCTTCTAGTTGTTTCTGTTGTTGATATCCAGCTTTAATTTATGGTGGTCTGTTAGGCTGCAGGGGGTTATTTCAACTTCCTTTTATCTTTTAACCCTTGCTTTGTGACTGAGTATGTGGTCAGTTTTGGAGAAACTTCTGTGAGGTGCTGAGGAGGTATATTCTTTTGTGTTTAGGTGAAATGTTATGTAGCTGTCTGTTAGATCCTTTTGTCTCATAATATTTGTTAACTCTAATATTTTTCTGTTAAGTTTCTTTCTGAATGACCTGTTCATTGGTGAGAGTGTGTTATTTAAGTCTTCCACTATTAATATGTGAGGTTCAATGATTGTTTTAGGCATTAGTAATGTTTCTTTTACAAAGATGGGTGCCTTTGCATTTGGGGGCATTGATGTTAAAAACTGAAATGTCATTTTGGTGAATTTTTTCCTTTGATGCAAATGAAATGTCCTTTCCCCGTCTGTTTTGAGTAATTTTGGTTTGAAGTCTATTTTGTTAGCTATTAGAATAGCTACACTGGTGGGCTTCTTGGGTCTATTTGTTTGAAATATCTTTTTCAACCGCATACCTTGACTTCAGGGCTATCCTTGATATTGAGGTGTGTTTCTTGGATATAGAAGAAGGATGAGCCCAAGTTTTCAAATTAATTTTTTTATTCTGTGTCATTTCATTGGGAAATCAAGTCCATTGATGTTGAGAGACATTAATGAGTAATGATTTTTTTATTCCTTTTATTTATTTTTGTTGTTGTTGTTGCTGGAGGAGGAAGAGGAGGAGGAGGAGGAGGAGGAGGAGGAGGAGGAGGAGGAGGAGGTGGTGGTGGTGGTGGTGGTGGTGGTGTGTGTGTGTGTGTGTGTGTGTGTATGTTTCTTCTTTTGTTTTTGCTGGTGTAAGATTATTTATTTCCTATGCTTTGGTTGGTGTAGTTAACTTCTTCGTGCTGGAGTTTTCCTTCTAGTACCTTATGTAGGAGTAGATTTGTGGATAGATGCTGTTTAAATTAGACTTTATCATGGAATATCTTGTACTTTCTATGTAGGGTGATTGAAAGTTTTGATGGATATATTAATTTGGACAGGCATTATAGTCTGCAGCACATCTGTCCAGGCCCTTATGGGTATTAAAGTCTCCACTGACAGGTCAGCTGTAATTCTAGTAAGTCTGCCTTTATATGTTACTTTGTTGTTTTCCCTTGCAGCTTTTAATACAATGTTCTTCTTTTCTTTCTTTATGTCTTTCTTTCTTTCTTTCTTTCTTTCTTTCTTTCTTTCTTTCTTTCTTTCTTTCTTTCTTCTGTGTGTGGAGTGTTTTGATTATTAGTTGGTGAAGGGACTTTCTTTTCTTGTCCAGTTTATTTGGTGTTCTGTAATATTCTTGTACCTTTATAGACATTTAGTCTATAAATTAGTTTCTTAGGTTAGTAACATTTCCTTCTGTGATCTTTGTGGATTATATTTTCTTGATCTTTGATAAGGGGATTCTTCTCCTTATTTTATCCCTCTGATTCTTAGGTGTGGTCGTTTCATAGTATCCCAGATTTCTTGGCTGATTTGTGTCAGGAAGCTTTTAGATTTGCATCTTCTTTGACCAATGTTTCTGTTTCTCCTATTGTATCTTTTATGCCTGAGATTCTCTCTTCCATCTTTGTATTCTGTTAGTGATGCTTGTGTCTGTAGTTCTTGTTTGCTTACCTAGATTTTCTATTTCCAGCTTTTTCAGATTGTATTTCCTTATTTCTTCTGTTTACATTTTCAGGCCTTGAACAGTTTTATTCATTTCCCTCAATTGTTTATATGCTTTTCCTTGGCTTTTTAAAAAAGGGATTCATTAATTTCCTCCAAATGCTTGTGTTTTCATGGATTTCTTTAGGTTTTTTATTTCCTTTTTAATGACCTTTGTCATCTTCATAAAGCTTAATTTTGTGTCTTTTTCTTGTGCTTTAGATGTGTTGGAATATTTAAGATTTGCTGTAGTAGGATAGTTGGGATCTGGTGGTGACATATTGTCTTGGATGTTGGTGATTATGTTTTTACTCTAGCATCTAGGCATCTGAGTTTGGGAAGATTATAGGTGTAGGTGTCAATTTCTAAGCTTGTGTTTGTTGGATGTCTCTTTTGTTCCTTGGTTTTTGTTTTCTCTCTGTTCTTCTGGCTGGTATGCTCTATGGTTGAGCAGGGTTCTTCACCCATGTTGCGGGCTGGACTTCGGTGGCAGTGTGGCCTCTGGTCAAGCAAGGGGCTCAACTAATTTTTATTTTTAGTAACATAAACACCTGAGTGTGCTTTCTTAAAATATACAGTATAAACCATAACATTATTTTGTATCTAAAAACTGGGGTGATTATATATAAAAATTGGTAATAAAATCTTAAGACATATATTTAATATAATGGTAAATACTTTTATTTCTGTCTATATTTTGTGAGAACCAACAACAGCATGCTTATACCATTATAATACCTTTAAATAAAATACACTGATACCTTATTTCAGTTTGTCATAGAATTTAAACAAGTAAGAATTGTACATCTTTACACACAGATGCACCTCAAAACTAAAACCTAGTATGCATTTGGATTGAACTGCTTGGCTAGCATGCTTTCTTCAGCAATCAATACAGTTAATACCCAGCCCCTACTAAAAGTTAAATAAAAATGTGTTCATCAATATAATTATTATTCTTAAAAGCATTTGTTCAATAATGTATTTAAATATTTGAGTGTACTAAATTATTATACTAAAGTGTGAAAGCTAAGATATTCTGTAATCACTTAGAGTACTACTGATATGCTACCAATCTGAGAAACTTTAGACTCATGCCAATATTCTTGACCTGAAATGTAAATTTTCTTCAAATGTGATTATAGTGAGGTTGAGTTAAGGAATTTGAAACAAAATACTAATTTATATGGACAGATTCCTCCAAACTTCTTTTAAAAATTAACTTTGTTACTCTACAGTCTGCTCAAAGTTATGTTCTCACAAATCCTCTACAGATATTTGGTAAAATCTAAGGAATCATAGGAGTTAATATTTTATTCAAACATTTCCCCAAACTGGTAACATTTATTTCATTTTCTTGTGAATCTCAAGATTGATCTGAGATTAGCTTGTTGACTAATTGAGTTACTTTTTTTAAAATGCTGAAATGGCCTCTTAATAACTTCTTTAATTATTTAGCTATTAAACAGAATTCAGTCTTCTGTTCTAGAAGACAGTGATGGGGATACTGTTGGTATATGATCCTAGGACTGTCATTATTTCTTGTTAATGATACTAACTCTAGCGTATCTGCCTTTTAGACTTTTTTTTTCTGGGTGTGTGTGTTTGTGTGGAGGGGATGTTATGCATTCAAAATTCAGAGGCTTGATATACTGATATGGGCAATCTTTAACCACTAAAAGCGCAACTTAGCTCAAGTCAATTTATTCTGAATTAGATAAAGTTGGCGCCATGCCTAGATAGATGAATGGTATTTGACTAAATTGTGCTGCACTCTCCTCACTAGAAAACACCACAAAACTTTCACTTTTATTATTGGTTATTATTATTGGTAAGACATGAAACTGGCAGCTCTCTTTCAGCTTCCAAGTCATTATATATCTTTTCCCTACATGGACCTTCACAAATAGGCACTGTGTCTGGTCTGCTTGTGATCATTTCTAGATAACAGTCTGAAGTCAGGTTGCTCCTGAACCTTGACCTGATGGGATTGTTTGCCCATGAAGCCTTGTTTGTTGATTTGTCTCTTTATTACCTAGCTTTTATGACTGGTACAGTTTCATCACACTCTGTAGCAATTTTCCATTACCCCTACGTCCCAAAGCCACACAGCATCTCACTATACAACAACAAGGTTCTCCTGCAGGGACAGGAGAGAAAAATGTTAAGATTTATTCTTAGTTTGACACATTCTAGAGACTTGGCGAGGAGTAAGCTATGCCCACTGAATCTGTTCATAGCCAAGAATTTTTGGAATCTTGAGATTTTTCTCTTTTGGAATTCTTTGTACTGAGGACCCATTGGAAAGCTGATGAAACAGATTGTCTGTAAGAGAGTCAATATAAAAATAGTCTGCAGAAAATCGTGCCACCATCTGTGTTTTCTTATCTAGAAATCATATGCCCGTCTCAGATTGACTTTCAAATTAATATGCTTATAAATATTAATTGATGGGAAGAAATTAGAAAAGTGTAAACCATGTGTGAAATTATAAATATACATATATATTTCAACACACGCACTGTTTTGGAAGAAAAATTCTGACTTGGGAGATAAAATCAACTTGTAGGGTTTTATTTTTTTTGAAATATGCATTCAGCAACTTAGATACAGGAATTAAAAATATTCCACTTTATGAGAGCTATTTTTAAACTCAGAGGTTAGTGATGGAGACCCACATCAATCATAGTATCCTCAGTAGCACAGGAGCACTTAGACAAGCCTCTGCTTTTCGATGATGCATAGATGTACCTATTGTACATAGCTCCATTATCGGAATGTTAGTGGACACAAGCTGTATAGGAAGAAGATGGACCTGTGAGGCACTGAAGAAACAAATAAGTCTGCAGTGGACTAAAGGGGTAAAGGTTACTTGGCTTAAAAAGTTATCATTGGAAGGAAAACAAGGAAACCTGATTGTACTTGCTCCAAGTTGTTTCAGTAAAAATGAACAACAGATCCCTTTAAAACGTCTCCACCACCGAAGAAAGTAGCAGAAGTGTAGGACTGGTCTGTTCACTCAATTTATTTTATTCATTTTCTCAAATACTGGATTTTAAAATTAATTATTTAACTAATTAATTAATTAATTAATTAACATCCCAAATGCTGTCACCCTCCCAGTCCCTTCTCACAGAGCTCTGCCTCATCCCCTCTCCCCTTCACCTCAGAGAGGGCAACCCCTGGATATCCCATCTGTCCGGCTTCCCTCCAGGCATCAAGTCTCTACAGGATTAGGCACATTCTTTCCCACTGAGGCCAGACAAAACAGTCCTCTGCTACATATGAGCCAGGATCTCAGACCAGCCCATGTATGCTCTTTGCTTGGTTGCTCAGTCTCTGGGAGCTCCAGGGGTTCAGGTTAGTTGACACTTGTTGGTCTTCCTGTGAAGTTGCCATTCTCTTCAGTTTCTTTTTTTTTTCTTTTTTTTTATTAGATATTTTATTTACACTTCAGATGCCATCCCCTATCCCCATTCCCCCCCGTTAGAAAACCCCTATCCCATGCCCCCTTTTCCTTTTTGCATTTATACATTTTTAAAAAAATAATGTTAATCATAAGCGTTATAAGTTTGGAATTGTTCAATCAGAGGTGTAACCCACTGACCAACCTAGATATAACAACTATCTTTGACTGGTGGAAATACATGAATATCTGCCTCCCTGTCTCCCCCCTCTTTCTCTCCTTCATCACCTAGCTTCTCCTCTCCTTCTTCTTCTCCTCTTCTTACTCCTTTTCTTCCTCTCAGTACTCCTCCTACCTTAGCTCCTCCTACACATCACCCTTCCTGTTAAAATGAAACTTTTCTCTCAAAATACAATTAGAGCATAATTATGCCAATTTGTACCAGTGAGGTACAAGATAGTCCTACTACCCAGTCCATCCTTTTGTTGACTAACCAGCACCTCTGTCATCTATCCTAACTAAAACATTTAGTTCTGAACCTGGCTTTAGGATGAATGTCAGCTGACGACCATCCACTCAAATCTTTTCTCTTACAGTAAATAGCTATAAGTTTTCAACCCCGTCAGAAATCCAGAATGACTGAGTTAACTATAATTGTGGGAAGCACAAAGCATAGCTTCTAAAACTTAGCCAATTTATAGAGACCTCTGAACACCTGAAAAGCCCCTATACTACCGAATGTTGGAGCATCAAATCTTCAGCCTTCTGGCCCAGAATCATCTGACAGACCTTGGTGATGCAGGTTTATTAAGGACTGATTACTCTGTCTAGGCAGATATAATCAGTCGACTATTCTGCATGTGTGTCCTTTTCTGGACAGTAATTTGTCTGTAGATGGAGGGAGGCAATTCTTGCCTAGTGGCTGTTACCACACAACTGGAGTAACTCCAAGGATGCTCAATTTCTTCTTAGAATCCACGACAGGAAGCTGTCAGGAGCAGACAGGTCTCTAATCAATATGAACATTAATATATAAATATTTGTAGCGTCAGTTCTATGGACTTCTGATGTTTTGAAAACCAACTATCCATGTAAGGTAACCTAGACTGTTGTCTGTTCACTCCTCTCAGCTGTCTCTAAATAAAATATGGAAAACACCCTAACAATAAACTCAAAAATATGAATTTTCTATAGTCTCTTAACTCATAGGTTAACCGTCCCAAATCAGTTAAAAAGGTTAAAAAAGGGCTGGGTCTAGGCATTGTATTCCTAAATGTGTTATACAGGCACAATGCCCATGGGCGTATCAATATTCATCTCATTTTTATATTAATAAGAGGCTCGTACCAATGAAAACCTTAAATTTGAGATCAAAGTAAATTTTGTACCATTTAAGAAATTATAACTTCATCTTGATAATAATTATACAGATTTCTATCAATAGGTTACGGCTATGCAATAAGTCCTAGCTAATCCCCCCTGTTCCAACAAAACCACTACTTGTCCCTAGAAAGACAGACCATTATTAACCACATTAGTCCCCAAGCTCAGGGAATAGGGGCGCTGACTCTTCTTTAACTTCTTCAAGCTGATTAAGGGCGGTGAGATTTTAGAAGAGGGGTGGGGGGAAGAGTAAGTTGATAAGCCTCTGACGCTGTGTCTTCACTGCATCCAGATGGAATTCCAGGACATCAGAGGTTTGGGCAGGTCTGCTCAGTATGCTTGATGAGTAGATACACCAAGGCTGTGTATTCTAAGATACTGCCTGAGTTCAAGCGCCTGGGATCCCTGCTTCCTCTGGGTTCTTGGAGGTTGAGGCCAGAGCTGCCACCCAAAATCTGCTCAGTGCTCTGGCCCAGACCGGAAGGAACCAGTGTTCCGGGCTGGGAGTCCTCTTCAGTTTCTTTAATCCTTCCCCTAACTCTTCCATAGTGGTCCCCAACCTCCCTTCAATGCTTGACTGTGGGTATCTGCATCCGTCTCAGTCAGAGGATAGAGCCTCTCAGAGGACAGCCATACTAAGCTCCTGTCTGCAAGCACAACATAGCATCAGTAACAATGTCAGGGATTGGTGGCTGCCCATGAGATGGATCCCAAGTTGGGCAGGTCACTGGTCGGCCATTTTTTCAATTTCTGCTCCATTTTTGTCTCTGCATTTGTTTTAGACAGGGACAATTTTGGATCAACCACTAGGGATGCTATGTGGTTATTTTAGGTTGACTCTTCAAGTTCCATCTCCCCACTGTTGGGCATTTCAGCTAAGGTCACCCACATTGAGTCCTAGGAGCCTCCCATCTGAGGGCTCTGGGACTTCCTAGAGATTCTATTCTCAGCAGGTACATATTCTATTGATTCTCCTGGTCCTCTGGGTCTCTCTCCATGCATGATCCTGTCCCCTCTATTCTCCAAACCTCCCCCCCACATCCCTTCTATCTCTCCCTCCCATGACTATTTTGTTCCCCCTTCTAAGTGGGATTTAAGCATCCTCACTTGGGTCTTTCTTCTTGTTTCACTTCTTTGGGTCTGTAGGGTAAACTATAGGTATTCTGTACTTTTTGGTTACTATCCACTTATAAGTGAGTACATACTATGCATGTCCTTTTAGGTGTGGGTTACCTCACTCAGGATGTTTTTTTTTTTTTTTTTTCATCCATTTGCCAGCAAAATTAACAATGTCCTTGTTTTTAGTAGCCAAATAGTATTGCAGTGTGTAAATGAACCACATTTTCTGCATCCATTCTTTGGTTGAAGAATATCTGGATTGTTTTCAGTTTCTGGCTATTATGAATAAAGCTGCTGTGAACATAGTGGAGCATGTGCCCTTGTGGGATGGTGGAACATCTTTTGGGTATATTTCCAGGATCGGTATATCTGGGTCTTCAGGTAGAACTGTTACCAATCGTCTGAGAAACCACCAGAATGATTTCCAGAGTGGGTGTACAAGTTTGCAATCCTACCAGCAATGGAGGAGTGTTCCTCTTTCTCCACATCCTCACCAGCATGTGCTGTCACTTGAATTTTTGTTCTTAGCTGTTCTGCTGGGTGCAAAGTAGAATCTCAGGGTCATTTTGATTTGCATTTTCCTGATGACTAATGATGTTGAATATTTCTTTAAGTTTGAGGTTCCTCTGTTGAGAAGTCTGTTTAGCTCTGTACCCCATTTTTTAAAATAGGATTATTTGATTCTCTGGAGTCCAACTTCTTGAGGTCTTTGTATATTTTGGATATCAGCCCTCTATTGTATATAAGATTAGTGAAAGTCTTCTCCCAACATGTCCTATTGACAGAGTCCTTTGCCTTACAGAAGCTTTATAGTTTCAAGAGGCCTTATTTATCAGTTGTTGATCTCAGAGCCTGAGCCATTGGTGTTCTATTCAGGAAATTATCTCTTATGTCAATACCTTTAAGGCTGTATCCCACTTTCTCTTCTATTAGATTTAGTGCATCTCTTTATATGTTGAGGTCCTTGATCCACTTGGACCTGAGCTTTGTACAAAGTGATAAATATGGATCAATTTGCATTCTTCTACATGCAGACCACCAGTTTGACCAGCACCATTTGTTGAAGATGCTTTCTTTTTTCCACTGTATGGTTTTGGCTTTTTTTTTTTTGTTGTTAAAAATCAAGTGTTCATAAGTGTGTGGATTTATTACTGGTTCTTCAATACTATTCCATTGATCAACCTGTTTGTCTCTGTACCAATACCATACAGTTTTTTTTTTTTAAATCACTATTGTTCTGTAGTATAACTTGAGGTCAGGAATTATGATTTCTCCAGAAGTTCTTTTATCGTTCAGGATTGTTTTGACTATCCTAGGTTTTTTTTTTCCCATGAAGTTGAAATTGCTTTTTCATTTTCTGTAAAAATAATGTGTTGGAATTTTGATGGGAATCATGCTGTTTCTGTAGATTACTTTTGGTAAGATAGCCATGTTCATTATGTTAATCCTACTGATCCATGAGCATGGGAGATCTTTCTATCTTCCGAGGTCTTCTTCGATTTCTTTCGTCAGGGACTTGAATTTTTTATCATACAGATCTTTCACTTGCTTGGTCAGAGTTACACCAAGATATTTTATATTATTTATTGCTATTGTGAAGGGTGTTGTTTTTATAATTTATTTCTCTGCTCCTTTATCATCATAGGTATAAAGGTGAGCAGACTACTGATTTATTTGAGTTAATTTTGTATCCAGGTGAAGTTGTTTATCAGCTGTAGGAATTCTTTGGTAGAATTTTGGGATTACTTATGTATAAGATTATATCATCTGAAAATAGTGATACCTTGATTGCTTCCTTTTCAATTTGTATCCCCTTGATCTCCTTTTGTTGTCTAATTACTCTAGCCAGAACTTCAAGTATTGTATTAGATATTGAATAGATAGAGAGAAAGTAGGCAGCCTTGTCTTCTCCCTGATTTTAATGGGATTGCTTCAAGTTTCTCTCCATTTAATTTAGATGTTGGCTAGTGGCTTGTAGCCGTTATGGAACTCTTTAGATAGTTTTCCTGATCTTGATTTAACTTTGGTAAGTGTTATCTGTCTAGAAAAACATCCATTTCATTTAGATTTTCCAGTTTTGTTGAGTAAAGGTTTTTGAAATAAGACCTGATGATTTTTTAAATTTCTTCAGTTTCTGTTGTTATGTCTCCCTTTTCATTTCTGATTTTGTTAATTTGGAGATTGTCTCTGTGTTTTTTGGTTACTTTGGCCAGGTGGTTTGTCTATCTTGTTGATTTTCTCAAAATTCCAGCTCTTGATTTTGATGGTTCTTTGTATTGTTCTCTTTGTTTCTAATTGGTTGACTTCAGACCCAAGTTTGACTATTTTCTGCCATCTACTTTTCTTGTGTTTGTTTGCTTCCTTTTGTCCTAGAGCTCTGTATTGTTGAGTTGCTAGTATAAGACCTTTCCAATTTCTTTATGAAGGCACTTAGTGTTGTAAACTTTCCTCTTAACACTGGCTTCATTATGTCTCCTAGGGCACAAGCATCCACACTTTAGTTTTCCTTCTTGAGTTTCACATGGTCTATGAGTTATATCATGGGTATTCTGAGTTTTTTGCCTAATATCCACATATCAGTGAGTACATACCAGGTGTGTTCTTTTGCGGCTGGGTTACATCACTCAGGATGATAGTTCTCGTTCCATCCATTTGCCTGCACACTTCATAAAATCATTGTTTTTAATAGCCAAGTAGTACTTCATTGTGTAAATATGCCACATTTTCTGTATCCATACCTCTGCTGAGGCACATATGGGTTGTTCAAAATGATCTTGTGATTCTACCTCACAACAGTCAAAATGGTTAATATCAAAAACTCGGGTGACAAAAGATGCTGGTGAGGATGTGGAGAAAGTGGAACACTCCTCCATTGTGGGTACGATTGCAAGCTGGTACAACCACTCCGGAAATCAGTCTGGTGGTTCCTCAGAAAATTGGACATAGTACTATCTGAGGACCCAGTTATACCACTCCTAGGCATATACCCAGAAGATGCTCCAACATGTAATAAGGACACATGCTCCACTATGTTCATAGCTTCTTTAGCATTTTTATCAAGCAGATACTTACTGTATTCTATTTCTGAGGCTAGGGTGGTGAGAAACATTTTTCTGCTTCAGGACCTGCCAAGAGTTTGAAATTTCATTGAGAGACAGATAATCAAATGATTATCCAAGACATCTAACATGGACATTATGAAAAATGGGTGTTGTTACCCAACAAACTTAGGGGTATAAAATGATTCACATGTCTTGTTTTACAGTTTCTCCAGGTCCAGAGTCTGGGCATGTCTTTCCTTGCTTTTTGCTCAGATTCTCAGCAAGCTTTTGAAACACCAGGCGGAACTGTAATCTTTGGTGGGAGATGGAGTCCTCATTCCAGTTTCTGGTTCTTGGCAGATTCAGTTAAAAGTCAAGATGTTCTTGCTGGGGTCAATTGGGATCATTCCGAGCCTCTGTTAGAGGCTATTCTTTGCTACATGAACCTCTTTATAGTGTGATAGCCAGAGACTTCTCTACTTCATAAAACTAACTTCTCCAGCCTCTGTTAAGTCATACAATGATTAAGCCAGACAAGTCTACAGTGATTTTTATTTTTCTTAACGTAGCATCAGATAATTAGAACATGAACTCATCCACAAAATCCCACCATATAATATGGTATAATCAGGGAAGAGCTAGCCTACCACATTTGCAAATGTCTCACACTTTCCCACTCAGAGGATTGAACAGGTGTGTAATGGGGCCATTTAGAATTAAGCCAACTAGAGTGGGGGAAATTTTTAATTGGGGCTTAATGTAGAAACATGAAGTATAAATGAAAACAAGTTAAAAACATTATTTAATAAATCATGCTAATCATATCTATGATATTATTTTTTGTAAGGGAGAAAGGGCTTATTTATTCCCATTCACAGTTCAGAACTTGGTTCATCAAGGTGGGGAGATAAAAGCTTGAAGCAGCTCTTTAAATTGTATCCATAATTCAGAACCAGGGAGTGATGACTCAGTGATGCTGCTTAATTCTCTCTATTTACAGAGTTCAAGATCCCAATCAGGGAAAGGTAACACCCACAATGGGAGAGTCTTCCCACTTCAATTAACAAAATCCAGACAATTCTCAAAAGACTTGACCTCTTATGTTCTGTGAGCCATTCATAGTAAGAAACAAGAAATTAATTAGTTGGTTTAACTTAAAGTTTTTGGTAAATTGTTTGCTTGTTACAGCATCTTTTCCTTCTTAAATATTGTCATTCATTTATGAAAATGTCTGAGGGCTTCATCAATTTTCCTAAAGACAGGCTGTTCCATCCAGTGTTCTAGATACACATTAATTAATAGCCATGATTGGCCCAAACCAGTATTTTTAATGGTCAGACAGCATTATCTGGGAAAAGACAGTCATACTTAAATGGCCAACTAATAAGTGATCCATTAATGAAATATGTGTTGTGCATTCATGTTAGTGTGTATGCCAGTGCATGTATACCTATGTGTAGCGGTCAGATTCAACATTGGTTGGGTCTTGTTCCCATCTAACTTTTAACTTAAGATAGGATTTCTCACTGGCCTGAAAACAAGTATGATATACTGGCTGGTTAGTAAGCCCCAGAGATAGGGTGTTTCTTCTTTCCTGGGGTTTAGATTGTTTGTTCATGCCACGATTCCTAGTGATATTTTTTTAAATGTGAGTTCTACAAATTAAACCCAGATCCTCATGTTTGCAAGGCAAACACTTTATTGATAGAGTTATCTGCTGCTCTAGAACTGTCTTCATGATTGGCAAACTTTTCTTCCCTCTGCAATCAAGAAGACTCATATAATGATTGTTATAACATTTTTTTTTGTTTTATAATTTTATTTTACTCATTTATATTGTATAAAATTATTAAACATTTTCACCAGGATATTTTAATATTGTATTAGGTAAAGTTCTGTGGAGAAGCAGAACTACATAGACATGTGTATGTGTTATTTATTACATTGTCTTTATCATATTTATATATATTATATTGGCTCGAACAATAGGGTTTAACTAAGCCAATAGCGCTACACATGCAAGGAAGAGAAGCAGGTAGATGCCCAATTCAAGAAGCTTAACTGTCTCAGACTGGTACCAAAAGCCAAGTAGCTTTTTGGAGAGTCACAGGTATTGAATTCATGTTGATAGGTTGATACGGAGTCTAATGTCAGAGAAAGATTGCAGCAGCCATTACAGTGGCAGATTCACTAGCTCAGAATGGAGGGAAGATTGTTAGGCACATGCTGCTGTTGGAGACTAGTAGAACACATGTACATATATGACCTTCCGTTTTTTGTTTTTTTTTTTTTTCATTTTGTCCTGGCTGCTGATTAGGTGTTACCCAAGTTGAGTGTGGATCTTCTACTTTGTTATATGTCAGTCACTTCTTGAAATGTCCTCCAAAACCAGATGTGTTTTACCAGTTCTAGTTGTCTCATAATTCAGTCAAGCTGACAACCAACGTCAGCTATCATAAACACTAATGTAAATGTTCTGCTACATAAGTGCAGTTTCTGTGAGATTAGATACCTTTGCTGTATGTGTGTGTGTGTGTGTGAGAGAGAGAGAGAGAGAGAGAGAGAGAAAGAGAGAGAGAGACTTTTATCTTTCTCTTGGATCTTTCTGAAAGTTGGGTTGAAGTTGATAATCCATCTACCTTTATTCTTTCCAGTGAGGATTATTTGTTGATTTCTCTATCAATTTGTGTGGCCATGTGTTTGGTTATAAAAATATTATGTATTTGGTAAAGTAGACTATTGTCTCATATCATCTAGTATATTTCATTATGTTGAATTTCAGTGTCATACTGTGCTTTCAATCTGACAGATGTCATTCTCAGGGCTTGCAAATTGTCTTAGTCATTCTTATTTTTCTCAAACTTTAGAATTATTCATTAATTGAAATAGTTTACACTGATATTTATATGATAATTGAGGTGAATCTGTGACACGATTTAGAAATGGACCCCTTCAAAATAACAAACGCATCTATTTTGGAACGTGACCTCATTGTGTATAATAGTACTTCAACTTCTTGGTCAACTTGGTAATTTTCTTTAGAGAGAGTTAAAATGTCTTCATTATTTTTATTATCAGATTATTTATGTACACCTATTAATTCTCATTACTATTATTTTTTATGTAACTGCAAGTCTTTATCCATTGCACTTCTACATGACTATTGTTATTTTAGAAAAATGTTCTGTTCTGTCTACTGTTAAACTTTAGTTTTGGTTAATGTTCTTGCATTTTAGTAGGTAGATAAGAACAAATTCTAATTCTAATTATTTGTATTTTTAAATCTTTGCATATATATACATATATATATATATATATATATATATATATATATATACTTGCTAGGGTCTTGTGTTTTTATTTTATTGGATCTTTTAGATGGGTTTGTAGTAATGGAGCATGTCTGCACTTTTTCATGACATTTACTTTAGAATTTTCATTTAAGGTAGAATATCTTCACATTGTTTTCTACTTAGTTGCTAGCAAAAGATGACTGCAGAGATGCCATTCTTATTATCCTCGTATTAAACTCTGTCTACACCATCCAATCAAATCAAATCTACCACTACATCTACTATCTTAGTTGAGAAGAGGGTGCGTAGAATGTGGAATGAATACATTTAGGTACTAGGGAGATCTATACAGAAAAAAACAACAACAACAATATTTTGGGATAGAACAAATTCTGCTTTCTTGGACCTTCTGTTTATAACAAGGTAACATTTGATGTGTTGCCAAAATTGAACATTGATTAAACTTAAGAGATCTGAGACCAGACCCAGATCTAAGAACTGACTTTAACATTTTTTTGTATCTTGACCCTTGGTGCCTTCTTTCAACTTTAAAAGATTAAATAATTCCTTCTTCATAGGTTGTGGGGAACAATAAAGGATGTGGTGGCCCTAGATCATGTCTCTGATGTCTCTGATTGCAGCCACGCCATTGATTGGCAGCACAATTTAAAGAAAGACAATGTTCACCACAGAGCTGCTTATAGATAAGAACTGACCATCATAGCAATCTTAAGACAGAACCCTTCCTGGGAAGTACTGGACTTACCTAAGTAACTTTTGGGTGAGGGCGCGTGGTAAAATTCTTAAAGAACTATCCAACAATTTAAGATCTCTCTTCCCTTCTATTTATTCATACTTTCTTTACCTTGTTTTTCAGTCTAACAACTCTCCCAGCTGCCTGTTTCCTTTCCATTTTCTCTTATAAATGTTTTCACATGACTTTGATGGCAAACACTGCTTGAAGAGTTCAGGCTTGCAACATTCTTAGAACAGGACCCAGCACATATTGGATCTTGATAAATGTGAAGTATTTTTATCATCATTAACTTTTGGGAACAGACAACTCCTAACTATAGGAACAATAAATGCCAAGGCTTTGACCTTGGAAAAGGATCGGCAGATTCCAAGAACAGAAAGAAAATGTGGTTGTGAATCATAGGGAGAAAAATAAGATGAAGAGGAGGAAAGTGGAGGCTAGGTCACAGAGGTGCTTGAAAGTTATTGTAAAGATGTTGGTTTTGTTCTTCTTAGGTCAGCAAGGAATACATAACACAATTCTCTCTCTCTCTCTCTCTCTCTCTCTCTCTCTCTCTCTCTCTCTCTCTCTCTCTCTGTGTGTGTGTGTGTTAGAACACTGACTGTGTGGAAAATGAAGTTCAAGAAGACCAGAGGTAAGAAACCAGTTGAGGACTTTTTAGCAATTCAATTGAAAAGTGCTGGTGGCCCAGTATAAACAAGAAGACAGTGAGAAATGTTCAGACCTGCATGTATATTGGAGGTTTATCTGAGAGCTAGTTTGAGGAAGAATTGTATTTTAGATTGAAAGAGGAGACAAAATAATTTCTATTTTTAATGGAGGCACCTAAATGGTTATCAGTGTTATTTCTCAAAGCAGAATAGAGAGTGGTAGAGGGAGCTGATGGCTTAGGTTTCTACTACTGTGTAAAATGCCTTGACCAAAAGCAACCTTGGGAAAGTGTTTCTTTAATTTTAGTAGTTTGTAATCAATCATACAGTAAAGTCAAGGAATGAGCTCAAGGCAAGAACCTGGAGTCAGAATCTGATGCACAGGACATGAAAGACTGATGCATACTGGCTTGCTCCTCATGGCTTTCTCAGCCTGCTTTCTTATACAGCTCAGGACCACCTTATAGGAATGGTACCATCCACAGTGAAGTGGGTTATTCCACATCAGCCATTAATCAAGAAATATTCCTTATGTTAGAAGAACAGGTAAGAGGTTCACTGCCCTTAGAACCTGCCCATGATTTCAGTTTAGATCCCAAAGACTGAACCTGCTGTCACACCTTTTTGCTCCACTGCCCATACCTGCTGTGCCCAACCCTACATTTGGCAGATATATACTGCTCAGGTGCAAGCTACACTAGTCAGAAGGTAAGATGCCCACCTATATTCAGAACATTCCCACACCCTCAGTTAGGATCTCAAAGACCCAACACATTTCTACCCCTTCCCACCCCACCACCCACATCTGTTATTAAGCCTCTGACCCCACCTCAGAAGCAGGCCATGCCAGTCAGAACAGGTACAGGCCATGCTAGCCAGCCAGCCAGAAAAACAGACCATACCAGTCAGAAGAACAGATACATGAACTCAGGAAGACTCACTGCTGGACCAGAAGCACTACCAGCCACCAGAACTTCAGCTCCCAACTCAACCAGAGACTCCCTGCTGAACAAGAGACCACACAGATCACCAGAATTCCAGATAGGTGGCCCAATTGAAGACTTAATTCACTCCCTGTACCTGGCCAACCACCTTCCCTCCATTATCACTATGTCTTACCCCTTAACTTGGACAGAGACCTCTTGCTGGAGTAAAGGCCACTCTAGCCACCATAATTCTAGCCCTCATCTCAGACAAAGACTCCCTGCTGAACCAGAGGTCATACTGGCTGCCAAAAATTTAGGCAATTTAGGCAAAGAATACAAAACCAACGAGAAGGCAGAAACCAAGGAACAAAACACCCATTCAACAAAGACAAACTCAAGAATCATCACCTAGACCCCAAATTCACATGCCCAAATGCCAGAGTAAGAATACAATCAACAGTAGCCAAGGCAATGGTACCACTAGAGCCCAGCTACCATACTACAGCAAGTCCTGAACATCACAACACAGCTGGAACACAGAAAAAAAGACCTTAAAACCAACTTTGTGAGGATGAGAGGTTTTTGATGAGCAAGTGAATAAATTTCTTAAAGAAATCCAGAAAAAAACAATTGGAGGAAATTAATATCTCCCTTGAAGAATGCAAAGAAAAAAAGAACAGGTGAAGAAAATGAATAAAACTATTCAAGACTTGAAAAATAGCAGAAGGAGGAGGAGGAGGAGGAAGAAAAATGAGAAAATTCTCTAAATAGAAAATTTAGGCAAGCAAACAGGAACTATAAACACAAACATCACCAAAAATATATAAAATATGAAGGAGAAAATCTCCGGTGTTGAAGATACAATAGAAGAAATAGGAACATTGGTCAAATAAAATGTTAAATCTACAAACTTTCTGATACAAAACATCCAGGAAATCTGGGACACCAAGAAAAGACAAAACCTAAGAATAATAGGAATAGAAGAAGGAGAAGAATCCCGGCTTAAAGACCCAGAACATTCCCACACCCTCAGTTAGGATCTCAAAGACCCAACACATTTCTACCCCTTCCCACCCCACCACCCACATCTGTTATTAAGCCTCTGACCCCACCTCAGAAGCAGGCCATGCCAGTCAGAACAGGTACAGGCCATGCTAGCCAGCCAGCCAGAAAAACAGACCATTTTCTTTTATAAAACCATAAAAGACATTTTTTTCTAATCTAAAGAAAGGCATACCTATAAAGATACAAGAAGCTTAGAGAACACCAAATAAATTGGACCAGAAAAGATAGTCCCCTTATCATATAATAATCAAAACAAACATACAGAACAAAGAAGGAATATTAAAAACTGCAAGGGAAAAAGACAAAATAACATAAAGGCAGACTTTTTAGAGTTATACATGACTTCTCAATGAAGACTCTACATACAAGAAGGACCTGGGAAGATGTGCTGCAGACTCTAAGTGACCACAGATACCTGTTCAGACTATTACATCCAGCAAAACCTCCAATCACTATAGATGAAGAAAGCAAAATACTCAATGACAATGTCAAATTTAAACAATATCTATCCACAAATCCAGCCCTACAGAAATTATAAGGAAAACTCCAATACAAGTTAACTACACTCATGACATAGGGAATAGATATTCTCATACCAGCAAAACCAAAAGAAGGTATGAACACACACACACACACACACACACACACACACACACACACACACACACCAATATAACATGAATTAAGAATCATTAACATCTCTCTATACTAATGAACTCAATTTCCCAATAAAAAGACATAGGCTAACAGAATGAATTTGAAAGCAGGATTCATCTTGCTACATTCAAGAAACACACCTCAACATCAAGGATAGACATAAACTCAGGGTTAGGGTTGGAAGATATCCCAAGTAGGTGCAGGTGGGCATGGGAACAGGAGAAAAGATGTGGAATAGGGAGAGATAGAGGGGGCACTGGGAGAGATGACTGGAACTGGGGTGTATTTCAGTGGCAATGTAGAAATCTACTGCAATGGAAACTCCTTGGAATCTACTAGGGTGACCCTAGTGAAGACTCCTGGTACTGGGGAATACAGAACACGAACCATCCATCTTCTGTAACCAGGATCAGTTTCCGGTGGAGCAACTAGAGCACCATACTAGCCACAAAACCTACCTACAATTTTTTCAGTTTTAAAGATGTGGTAGGGTAAAGATGAGGCAGAACTTGTGGGTGTGGCCAACCAATGACTAGTCTAACTTGACATACACACCATGAGAGGTAGGCCATGCCAGACAGTATCTGAATGGCCAGGACCCAAAGGCTGGATAGTGCAGAGACCTAGAATAGAACAAAATAGGAATGAAAAAATAAAAGATCTAATGAAGTGATTCCTAATGATATTCTTCTATACATGTAGACAGGAGCCTAGAATAACTGTCCTCAGAGAGGCTTCATTTGGGAACTGATAGGAACAGATTCAGAGATCCACAGACAAATGTTAGGCAGAGCTTGGGGATACCATAGAAGAAGGGGATTAAAGATGGTAGGAGCCAGAGGAGTCGAGAACAACACAAGAACATAGCCCACAGAATCGGCTAACCAAGGCTCATAGTAATTCACCGAGACAGAAGCAATAATCAGGGAGCCTGTGCAGGTCTGACCCAGGTCTTTGACTATATATTATGAATGTGTAGCTTGATTTTCTTGTGGTACTCCTCACAGTGGGAATGGGAGCTGTCTTTTACTCTTTTGCCTGAACTTGGGATGCTTTTTATCCTACTGGGTTGCCTTGTCCAGCCTTGATATGGGGTATGGTGCTAGTCTTATTGTAACTTGTCATGCCATGTTTAGTTAATATCTCCAGGAGGCCTGCTTTTTTTCTGAAGGAGGAGTGGATCTGGGGGAGAGAGGAGGGGGAAATAAGGACTGGGAATAGAGGAGTGAGGGAAAATTACAGTTGGAATGTAACATGAGGAAGGAATAAATAATAAACAAAATAATTAAACAAAACTATATTCTCCATAAGTTTGTCCACAGGATAATCTGGTCATTATTTTCAGTTGATGTTCTCTCTGACCAAATGACTCTATCTTGTGTAAAGTCGATGCAAAATTAGCCAGCACAGCTAATTAGAGAGGCTAGAATTCAGAAGTTCTGTTCTCATTAATTTGCATGAGATTCAAGCCAGGTATGTAAATAGAGAGACTATCACATCGTTGTGTGATCTAGAGATAAAAATTTTAAGAGTTGAACTATCTTCTGAGATAGTTAAAGCTGGTATTAGGTATGCTTCCTCAGGCAGAAGCTATAGGTAGACTATGGACACAGGCCTTGGACAAGCCAATAAGTGACAATTGTTAGAAGGGGAAGAGTGTAACCCATGAGAAAAATGGAAGAGCAGCCAGAAAGGAAGTAGAAAATTGGAGAAGTAGAATGTTTAGAAATGACAAAAATAGAATGTGTAGAAGTAAGGAATGGGCAGCTTTGTCTTGGCAGGAAGGAAGTCATCAGTGATCTTTGTATGCGTCGTTTCAGTGTAGTTCTGAGGATGGAAGCCTGCTAGAGTAGGTAGACAAGAGAAAGTCTGAGGAAAAGGAGGCAATGGAGAAACGTAATTATTTCTAGAAATTTTGCCAATGAGAGGCAGAAGAAAACTCTATAGGAGTAGATTCTATTTTTTTTGTATTTCAATTTTATAAATGCATGTAATATATTGCAATCATATTTTCCCATCCCACCAACCCATTCCATCTTCTCCCATTCCTGCTGAATGCTTCTAAACTAGTTCCCCTCCTACTTCCATGGATTTTCAAAGTTTTCACCACCAGTAATTAATAAATGTTTGAGTAGTATATTTCATTTAAGTTTTATGCAAAGTTTTATATGTATCAGGCACTAATGAGCTCTCACTAATATGTACAACTTTTATACTTTTGTATCCTGATTCAGTTAAACTCAGATTTTATCCTTGTTATATTTATTTCTTAATATTTATTTATTAAGTGTGATTTAGTGTGTGCTCTCTAGGGATGAACATGTTACTGCTGTTTTGCTGAATAAACACATTTTCTCACTATATCCTAAGTACTTACATTTGTATCTATAGTCTAAACTTGTTCTTAACCTGGGACAGAAAAACTCCTTTATGCAGTGAAGTGCATCTAACAGAGAAAAATCTTTACTGAGGAGGGTGCTGAGAGTAAGTTACTGTTGACTGCTTAACTTTCAATAGGACATTTATATCTCTCCTTCCAAAGCTCAGAGAACATGGTAGGAAAAAAAAAGTCTATGAGTTGGATGATGGGAAAACAGGCTGTAAAATGCTGTCTTATGGGCATGACAGCTGTGACACTCATGAACAAGACTGATTCTATTAACATTCAGGCATGATTGACATAGGAGGTCCTGGAACCTCACTCCTTCTTAGGGAGCTATTGTCAGTTTATGGCTCCTGGAAAAAGGAGTCACTGACTTCAGAGATGTGGACAATGGTTAATAGTCCATGCTGTAGCAGATAGCTCCACATCCATATTCTTCCAGTAGGCTGAACTTGGTCATAATATAAACAAACAAACAAACAAAAGATATGGAGTGTGGGTGTGGCTTGTTGTTATTGAAAATAAGATAAAAGAGGGTAGCAAAGAGAAATAACTAGAGTGTATTATATGCATGCATGAATTTATTAGATAGTAAATTAGTAATGAAAACATCCCATGGAGATGGTGTTCCTAATTTACACTTCTAAATGGATACTTTCATTTCAGAGTGAAGTAAACTGTGTTCAGGACTCCACAGACATGTCTGCATTCTATCCCATGTTGTTCCTACTATTTGCACTGTAGTTGCTTAATAAATATTCCCTGGGGACTCTCTCTCTCCTCTCTCTCTCTCCCTCTTTCTCCCTCCCCCACTCTCTCACACACAGAGAAATGAAAGCAGAAGGCACACTTGTGGGGAGAAGAGAAGTTTTAACAGAAAAGGGAGGTGGGATGAAAGATGACAATGTTATTCTTCACTGAAGAATAACAATATAAATGCCTGCTGGATGAATAGATGTTATCAATGTAGGGAATGGGAAATGAATTCAACAAGTCAAACGGGCAGCAAAAGTTTAGCTGGATCTTCTCATTGTTTTGTATTCTTTGTGTTAATTCTCTTATTTTGCTGTATAGCTATTCCATTTATCTCATTTCAATAATTTTCTTGACACCTAAGAACCACAATATTGACAATGCATGGCCAGGGCTTCCCTCTTTCTTTTTTTTTCCAATAGTATTGCTATGATAAACACTAGGTACTCTTAATTACCAATTATAGCTAATTATACCTAGACAGAAAGATTGTCACTTGTCTTAGAAGACACAATGGAATAACTTGCTGTGGTTCCTGTTTTGTTTTCTTTGACAATTTTCTATTTGAAAGCATACTGGATATTCCCACCTTGTTCTCTGGGACTTGCTCTCTATAAATAGTTGAATTAGAACAACTTTTCATTAATCTATTGATTTGTTAAATATATATGTACATATGCATATATATACATATATACATACATATATATTTAACAATATATATATATATATATATATATATATATATATATGTTCATGGCCTTAACTTGAGTAAAATATTGAAGGAAAAATGAATATGGTAGCTGCTGTTTTTAAGGAAGGTAGAATAAAGATAAATTTGATAAGTTTTATTTATGTATTCAAATATTTGAGAGCTTAGGGTGGCGTAGGCACTGTGTTCCAGAAATTTGTAAAAAAATAAAAACCAAAAAACAAGCGAACATTTCTTGTTCTTAAGGAAGTTTTAGCTAGTGATAGCCAGCTTATAAGCAACTAAAATGTAGCACATTGCATGATATAATAATGATAACAAACTCTCTGAGCTCTGAATGGTGATATGTTCATCTTCCTTTAATTTTGAGGGAAAATTCTTTTGTGAGAGTGATGTTGGATTCTTTCCTGCAGGAAACTTGAAATTTTTAGTTAGACAAGTTGGAAAATGATATGCCAATCAGAAACATAGAACTGTGGTAGAATGTGTGTTATTGAGGCATGTGGTTGTAGAGAGAGTAGTGTCAGAATGGTAAGAGTGGTATAGATTATACATGAGTCTTTGTTGAAACCAGCATTCTTTGCTTTCTGATAACCTAACCTTGGAGTCTGATGTACTTCTGACGTTCGTGCTTTGAATTTTTTCTTGTACTCACTATATTATCTACTTTCTTCTCTTGTTTTGGCTGGCATAGGTCTTTGTGGCTAATTTGCTGAAAGTTTATCACATGTTGTCCCTCTTTGCTCTTGGCTAATGTGTCTGGATGTTTATTCTGAAATGCTTTAGGAAGTATAATACTCATATGCATATCATTCAGAGCGATTGTCTCCCTGTGGGAGGAGCTTGTTGCTTGGAGTCTCATGGTGTGACTACAACATAATCAGCCAGGTCACAGAATCTGCTGGAATTGTTGTTATCTGAGTATTTATTTTATGCTCTGATTTCCATTTTTATTTGGGTGATTTTCTTAAGTCAGGAAATGTATGTGTGTATGTGTGTGATGTCACCAAGAATCAGTGCATACACAAATGCCTCTGGCAACAACCAAAATAAAAACAATGACTAGAAATTCTCATAACAACAAAACATAACATCAGATTCTTTTTCTCTAATATGTGATGAGTGGAGCTTCTGTGATCTTTCTAGATTTCCCTTCATTATTATTATTATTTTGCTTATTTTCCAACTTCTCTTCTATGTCCTATCTGTATTTTAAAAATACCTTGTGGATGAGAGGGATAGAAGGAAGAGAAGGAGGGAGGAGAAGGAGGGAACAAAGATGTGATTATGTTTTAATTAAAAAATACTGCATAAAATTAAGGAAAATTTATCTGTTACTTTATGTAAAAGTAGAAGAAATCCACTATTTATTGCCTCTAAAAATGAGCGGCTGTACTAATTTTATTGTGCATGTTTGAAAAATGATCTTTATTGAGAACTGTAGAAAATTTTTAAAAATGTAGCAAGGACACAGATATCTGTAATATTCTTAAAATATGTGGTTTAGTGGCTTGAGAGATGCCTCAGTGGTTAAGAGCATTGGCTACTCCTCCAGAGAACCTGAATTTGATTTTCAGCACCCACATGGATGCTCACAACCATTTATAACTCTGGTTCTAGAGAATGTGACATCCTCTTCTGACTTCCATGGACACAGGTGATACACAGATATATATGTAAAGAAAATAACAAACATATAAAAGTAAAATAAATAAATAAATGGAAAAATATGTGGTTTATGATAAAAGATGGTAGACTATTCTTTATCCACAAATGTTGTAAAATCTTTCAGTTTTCTGAGCAATTCCAGTTCCTGAACAGAGTTAATGGTAGAATTGATTTAACAAATACCATGAACAAAAAAAATTTTAAAAATAATCAAAAACCATACAATTTTTTTCTATCCCTTCTCAGTAGAATTCAAACAAGTACACCAAGCTTCTCAATTTAAGGTGCTAAACCATGGTGAAATATTTAGGTTTTAATTTTTAATGTTTTGAACTTTGAGTGGCTGGTTCATCCATAACTAGATCAAGGAGGTTATTTGTTGATGTTGTCAGATTTTTATAAAAGTGGCAAGCCTTACCTGAAAGATATCTGTAAACATAAGTTCTACCTGAAGCTATGTAGTGTAGTAGGAAGAACATTCTATACTCATAGTTACAGAGGTTGGCCTGGTTTTGACTGTGTTGTTTTGAAATAGTCATCCAGTTATGTATGGTTATTTCATTCTTGTCTGTAAATAACTATTCTACTAGATATACCTTCAGAGAGAAATTCTTTAATACTTCTCAGGTGAAATGGGAAGTGTCGTTGGGAGACACTACCCTTATGCCTCTGACCCCCTTCGGGAAAACACAAGCAGTACAAAGAGAAGACGCAGGCTTCTGACATAGGGCTGGCATCCAACTCACGACATTTAGAAGGGTGCTTGATGCCTTTGAAATTTGAAGTAAAAAGTCATTCTCTTGAGTTCCTCAAGCTCTGTAGACTCTATGCTAAGGATTTCAGACATACCACAGCATATTATATCTTTATGTATCTACTGACACTAACTTTATATCTTTATAATCTAGAAAACAAGAAGAGGCATGCTATTTACTGCTGGTGCTCAACTTTTGTTAATATGTTAGTTACTTAGTGCCGAGGAGCTGTGGTCATTAGGGTAAACTCCTCTGTGACAAAATACGCAGCTTTGTGAACAGAATAAATGTTAGTGAGAATGACCCTGGATACCCACCACAGTGTTGCTGTAAAAAAGAAAAACAGCAAATAGTTTAAGACTACAAATACCTGACTATCAAGGGTACAGTTAGCTAAGTAAATTTAAATGTATTTATGCATTTGCTTGTATGGTTTCAGGCTAGTGCATCATTTGTTTGAAGCTGGCGTGTTTTCATCTAATTTCAGATGGAGGTTAGGCTGCTACCGTGTCACAGTGTATAATTATTGGGCAGCCCACAGCAATTTTTTTATAAATTCACACTGTTTGAGGCTAGTGTCATACATTGCTAGTTTGAATTAGTTTGTGAAAGTTATTTATATATTAGACACTTTAAATTAGTGAGTGATAACAGTTTATTAATAAACCAGGACCAGGAATGTACATTTATAAAAGTGACATAGGCACAAATAGGTATATCAAACTAAGATGAAATATTTGGGCTTTCTTTCTTTCTTTCTTTCTTTCTTTCTTTCTTTCTTTCTTCTTTTTTTGTGAAGAATCACTTTTCCTACTTGTTTGTCCATTGGAGTTTGAAACTTAGCATTTAAAACCCGTTGGAAAAGCAAATAGCACCAATAGCTTCAGTCTCCCCAAGAAATTTTCCTAGTAACTCTTATTCCCTTTACCCTAAGTTATTTCCACTAATGTTTCTCATGACATTTTCTCCTGGCTCACTTGGTGATTCCATCTCACATAGCCTCTTATACATAGCTTTTGGCTGTGGGTTTTGTGAATATCAGGGTAACTTCTATAAGCTGCCTCTTCTCCCACGCCCAGGTCCTAACCAATGTAAGAAAGGAAAGAATGATGAGAACAATTCCAATACACTACTACGATCTTAGTTGTAGGTTCCCTTTCCTGGTGAGCACCTTTGACACTGCATGGTAGGATTATTTGTCAAGGACACACGCAGCAATTGAAGCTATGGTGAGCTTTGTGACAGTGCAGATAGCAGTTAGGGCTTAGATAAGAAACACAGCAGGCAAGATCATAAAGACATAATGACAATATGTTTAATGATAAAGGTATGTTTATGCACTCTCACGGGTAATGGAGATTGCAGTTTGGCTAGAAGTCATGATCCATGCAATCCCAGTATTTGGTAGGAGGACCAGAAGTTCAAGGTCATATTTGGTTACATAGTGAGTTTGAGGCTAGCTGTGGTGTGTGCATGTGTGTGCATGACATATCTATCTTTTCGAGAGGGAGGCAGAGAAGGAAGGAGAGGGAGAGGGAGAGGGGAAGGGAGAGAGAGGGAGAGAAGGAGAGAGAGAGAGAGAGAGAGAGAGAGAGAGAGAGAGAGAGAGAGAGAGGAGACCCTTTGTTTGCTAATGCAAAGCATATGCTGCACTGATGTTCTCCCAAATGTCCACAGTATCCAGTGTTGCTTTAGATACAGATGAGCTACAGGTATCTCCAAGTTGGAGTGAGGCGTGGTGGTGAGTGACTATTTAGAGCCCAGACTAGCTTAAGCATGAATTTCAGAGCGAAAAAATGTATTTTATTTCAGGCAGGCCCCCAAGTTTCCTTAAGCATCTGATAGTGTTTTGAAAAATGTAGATAATAATTCTTTTGAGGGTTGTTATAGAAATTAGAGACGACATCTAACGATTGGCAGATCCTATGTTTATGAAGTAACCTATAAATTCAGCCAGTTGTTTGTGCTAAACTTGTTTATAATAAAAGTTCTCTTTGTGATTTCCACCCATGGTTAATTAAAAAAAAAAAAAAGATTCTAGTGAGGTGTGGGGAGATAGCTTAGAGAGTAGAGAGCTTGCCACACAAGTGTGAAGACCTGAGTTTAAATCCTCAGAACCTTCGTAAAACTGGACATGGCACAAATCTGGTATCCTAGCATCCTAATAGCCAAATAAGTAGAGGGAGTCCTTGAAAATTCATGGTCCAGATAACTTGGGATACACAGCAGTGAGTAGCAAGAGATCCAGTCTCAAGATATAGGGGAGGATTAATGCCTATAGTTGTCCTTTGACCCACCCTCACACTGGTGACTTATCATGTTCCTGTCTATTTTTGCCCTTACCCCGAGACATTACAAAATTGCTTAAATCACCAATTTAAACTTAAGAATGTCCTAGAGATTGTTTTTTTTTCAGCTTACATTAAAGTACACATTAATTTTTGATAGTATTTTAACTGTTTTTAAAGCAGGTAAAGTGATGGATATGCTAATTAGGTAGATGAAATCATTCCATATATATATATGTGTGTGTGTGTAATAGAAAAACATCACATTAACTCATAAATATAAATAGGATTCACTTGTCAACTAAAACATTAAAAATATCTAATAGTTTTTTTTTTTCCCCCTGGGATCTCGCTGAGCAATGCTCATGCTTTATTGCCTTTCAGACCACGTGACCGCATGGGTCTGCACCTGGAGGTTTACACGGCTGTTGAATTTTACCAGCCTGTTTTCCGAGTTTCCTTTTGCACCTTCGTGTTATTATGTTTAAAATGAACTTCTCTCTCCTAGGGAAAACACATTTTTCCTTGGTGAGATGAATCACTGTTGACTGATTCATCTCCTTCTCAGGGCGGAAGCTCGGTCTAGTGGTTCAAGCTGTGCTTCGTGAGTCAGTTGTTCTGGCTGTATTCCCCGTTTTGGCTCTTACATAGTGGTTAAATCCCTTGTCCAATGGAGATGGTGCCTCCTTGTGTGCATGGCACAGGGGAACTGTCTGACGAAAATGTCCTAGGGAGAGTAGGAAATGGGTTGATGGGAAACCGGAAGAATGAGTTCCCCATTTGAAGCAGTGCATTGGCATTCATTTTCCCCATAGACCACTATTGACTTCGGGGACTGAATGGTACATCGTCAGTGGTTCTGTACTGGGACTCCAACTGCAGGCCAGAGGAGATAATTTTCTGTATAGCTTCTCTCCAATAGTTACTCAGAACTGACTGCAAAGAAAATGAGGATTGATTATTAATTAGGAGACAGGAGGCCTGGGAGACCTTTTTATTATTCTACTGTTTCTCTCAAAAAGCTGCATTGATGGGAAGATTTTCTCAGTATGGTTTTACTTCCTGACAGAAGGGGCACACCGCACACCGGGATAAATAACAGACATACTGTTAGTACTTTATGGGACTCAGTACGTTTTCAGTTCAGGCTGTATATTTACATTTAGCTTACAGAATTAGGGGCTCTCTAAAGCAAGCTGGTGTGGTGTCATGTTATCATGTAACTATTTACAAAGGACCCAGAAAAAGGTAGACAGGCCAACTTCTTAAAGATTCATTGAGAAAATTGTAAATTAAGCATTAGGATAAGCTGGCTGTCATTGGCCCACATGTTGTCTTCTAAGCATCAGGATGGCACCTGTTATTCATGTAAACATCCTGGAAAACAAGGAAGGGTCCTTGTCCAGTACAGTTTTTCTTCAAACTTGGACCCACGTGCATTAAGAGAGTGCTGTTTCCTCCCGTCCCTCCTGGTACTTGCCTTCTCTGTGATGTCTGTAGGGACATCTCATCATCTTGGAATTCTTGCCATGCTTGAGTTTGGAGAGACTAAGACCAAAATGTAAATATCAGTTTGGGAAAAGGAAGATAAGGAAGGAGTGAAGCCAGTTGGACGTCATCAGGCAGATTGTTTCAGTCTGCCAATCGGACTCCATTCTACTCCAGAATGCCTCGGTTTTATTATTATAGAGGACAAAAATACTGAGGCGTTTGTTCTTGCTCACCAGTTGCATTTCCCGCAGATTCATTCACTCAGTCAATATAGAGCTTGTCCTGACCAAAGTGGAGCAAAACAAAACAAAAACAAAAGCAAAAACAAGAATCAAAAACCCAGTCTCAGAAAAGCACATACAGATGTTTCTAATGCCCAGCTTTCAATATGTGGGGTTGGGTGCAAGGGGATAAGAATAGACACTGATGTGGGTCATATACTCTTTGTTTGTATTTGTTTTCTCTCTATCGGGAGTATTTGCCAGGACTCTGGCACCCCATCTATTTTTCTTTTATTTTCCATACCAAACATTGTCACATTAGCTTCCTGGCTATCTCTCTTTTAAAATCTGCATAACAAAATTTACCCTGTAACCATTTTTAGCTGCACATAACCATGAAGCTCTGAATGAGAGCTGTGATTGTGGGGAAGAGAAAAATGAGTTGGTTTTTTTTTTTTAATGAAGGTTTAGGACAGGTAAGTGACCACGTGGTAAGCAGAAGAGGAAGACAAGGCCTTTGTATCACACACCACTTGCTCTCTTCTTGAAAGCTGGGAACGGGGAGTGTCAGTTCTTTGTTTGAAAGTAATAGAAAGAAATAGGTACAGGGAATTTAGTCAGCAGCTGAAGGCTGTGTAGGAACTTGGAAGGGATGAGAACATTTGGGCTTTGAAAGGCAATGTGGGAAATATCAGACCCTCAATTGGAGTAGACAAAACAGACAATGCCCTTCTCCCTGGATGTCCTCCCCATCTGTTTGTTGGCAGAGTGAACTCTTTTTGAGTTTTACCCTCAGCTTTAAATGGTTTTCCTTTAAGAAGCTTGTTTTATTTATTTTCAATGGGATTTTATTTTTTCATTAATTAATTATTTATTCACTTTATATCCTGGTCAAAGCCCTCCCTCTCTCCTCCCCAGTCCCATCCTCACAAATCTTCCACCCTCCCCACCCCCCATTATTTCCTCCCATTCTCCTCAGAGAAGGGGACTCCCCCCATGGATTCCACCTCATCCTGTGACATCAAGTCACAGTTGGACTGAACACATCCTCTCCCACGGAGGCAAGACAACGTAGCCCAGTTAGATGAATAGGGTCCACAGGCAGGCAACAGACTTAGGGACAGCTTCTGCTCCATTTGTTGGGGGACCAGCATGAAGACCAAACTGCACATCTGTTATGTATGTACACAGGGTGGGGGGCTAGGTCCAGGCTGTGTATGCTCTTTAGTTGGTGGTTCAGTTTCAGTGAGCACCCTGGTGAGTTGATTCTGTAGGTCTTCTTGTGGTATCCTTGCCCCGCCCCCTGGTTTTCTCAATTCTATCCTCAGCTCTTCCAGGTGATTACCTGAGCTCTGATGTTTGGCTGTGAGTCTCTGGGTCTGTTTCTGTCTGCTGATAAATGAAGCCTCTAAGGGACAGTTATGCTCAGCACCTGTCTGCAAGCATAGCAGAGCATCATTACGAGTGTCAGGAGTTGGCTCCCTTCCATGGGATGGGTCTCGAGTTGGGCCAGTCCCTGGTTGGTTGCTCCCTCAATTTCTGCTCCATTTTTATTCCTGAGCATCTTATAGGCAGGAGAAATTTTGGGCTGAAGGTTTTGTGGGTAGGTTGATGTCCCCATCTCTCTACTGGAAGCTCTGCCTGGATACAGGAAGTGGCTACTTCAGTCTCGGTACCCCTACTGGCAAAAGTCTCAGCTAGGGTCACCCCCATAAACTTCCCTGGGTCTATCCTGTCTCAGGTCTCTAGCTAGTCCCAGCGATGCCCCGCTCCACTGATTTTCTTTCCCACTCCCAGCCCTTTCCCACACCAACCCTGCCTCCCCATCCTTGTTTCCATTCCCACCCCCTCTCCTACCCAATTCCCTCCCTCCCTCCACCTCCCATGTCTATTTTATTTCCCCTTCTGAGTGAGATTCACACATCCTTCCTTGGGCCTTCCTTGTTACTGTGTTTCATTGGGTCTGTAGACTGTAGCATGGTTATCCTGTACATTGTGGCTCATGTCCACTTATGAGTACATACCATGCATGTCTTTCTGGGTCTGGGTGACCACACTCAGGATGATATTTTCTAGCTCCATCTGTTTGTCTGCAAATTGCATAATGTCTTTGTTTGTAATAGCTGAATAGTACTCCATTGTGTAAATGAACCACAGTTTCATTATCCATTCTTTGGTTGAGGGACATCTAGGTTATTTCCAGTTTTTCACTATTACAAACACAGCTGCTACGAACATAGTTGAACAAGTGTTCTTGGGGTATAATGGGGCATCTTTTGTGTGTATGCGTAGAAGTAGCATAGCTGGGTCTTGGGGTAGAACTATTCCCAGTTTTCTGAAAAGTTACCAAATTGATTTCCAAAGTGGTTTTACTAGTTTGCAGTCCTACCAGCAATGGAGGAGTGTCCCCCTTGCTCCTCATCCTCACCAGCATGTGCTGTCATTTGGGTTTTTGATCTTAGCCATTCTGACAGGTGTAAGGTAGAATCTCCGAGTTATTTTGGTTTGCATTTCCCCGATGACTAAGGAGGCTGAACATTTCTTTAAGTGCTTCTGGGTCATTAGAGATTCCTCTGTTGAGAACTCTGTTTATATCTGTAAACTTTCTATTCTTTTATTGGATATTTTCTTTATTTATATTTCAAATGTTATCCTCTTTCCTGGTTTCCTCTCTGGAAACCTCCTATCCTATCACCCCCCACCTTGCTCCCCCACCCACCCACCCACTCCTGACTCCTTGCCCTGGCATTCCCCTACACTGGGCCATTGAGCCTTCACAGGATCTAAGGCCTCTCCTCCCACTGATGTCCCACAAGGCCATCCTGTGCTACATATGCAGCTGGAGCCATAGGTCCCTCCATGTGTACTCTTTGGTTGGTGGTTTAGTCCTTGGGAGCTCTGGGGAGTCTGGTTGGTTGATATTGTTGTTCTTCCTATGGGCTTGCAAACCCCTTCAGCTCCTTCAGTCCTTTCTCTAACTCCTACATTGGGAACCCTGTGCTCAGTCCAATGGTTGGCTGTGAGCATCTGGCTCTGTATTTGTTAGGCTCTGGCAGAGCCTCTCAGGAGACAGCTATATCAGGTTCCTGTCAGCAAGCACTTTGTGGCATTCACAATAGTGTCTGGGTTTGGTGGACTGTATATGGGACGGATATTCAGGTGGGGCAGTCTCTGGATGGCCTTTCCTTCAGTCTCTGCTCCACAGTTTGTCTCCATATTTCCTACTGTAAGTACTTGTTCCCCCTTCTAAAAAGAACTGAAGCATCCACACTTTAGTCTTTCTTCTTCTTGAGCTTCATGTGGTCTGTGAATTATATGCTTTATTTTGTTGGTGTCTAATTCCTCAAGTTCTTTATATATTTTGAATATTAGTCCTCTGTCAGATGAAGACCTTTTCCCATTGTGTAGGCTGCCAGATTGTCCTGTTCGTGATGTTTTTAGCCTTGCCTAAGCGTTTCAGTTTCTTGAGGTCCTATTTATTAATTGTTGATCTTAGTGCCTGAGCTACTGGTGTTCTGTTTAAGAATTTGCCTCCTGTGCCAATGTGTTCAAGGTAGTTCTCTACTTTCTCTTCTGTTAGATCTAGTATGTCCAGTTTTATGTTTATGTCTTTGATCTGCTTGGACTTGAATTTTGTACAATTTGATAAATATGGATCTACTTGCATTCTTCTACACACAGACATCCAGTTAGACCAGAACCATTTGTTGAATGTGTTTTCTTTTTTTCTATTGTATTTTTTTTTTTGTTTCTTTGTAAAAAATCAAGTGTCCATAGGTGTATGGGGTTTATTTCTGGGTCTCTGATTCTATTCCATCGATCAACCTGTCTGTTTTTATGCGAATACTATGTCTTTTTAATTTGCTATTGCTCTGTAGTACAGCTTGAAATCAGGGGTGGGGATATCTCCAGAAGTTCTTTTATTGTGCAGGATTATTTTAGATATTCTGGGTTCTTGGTGTAACTTCAACCAAGCAACTGAAAGATCTGTATGACAAGAACTTCTAGGAAGAAATAAGAAGATGGAAAGATCTCCTATGCTCATGGATCAGAAAGATTAACATAGTAAAAATGTCCATCTTACCAAAACAACCTAAAGATCCAATGCAATTCCCATAAAAATTTCAGCACAATTCTTCACAGACATGGGGCGAACAGTTCTCAACTTCATAAGGAAAATCTAAGAAGCTTTCTTTCATCCATAGGTGAGTCAGGAATTTTCCTTATACATTGAGCTGAACCTTGTTCATTCACAGAACTCCACCTTAATCCTCATTTTTTTCTAAGACTGTTCCAGTGAATCCAGTGTGTAACAAGATGTTGGACACATTGAAAGTACTTAAGTCATATCTATTGATTAACAATTGAATAAATGAAAAATTAAAAATGCTTAGGGAATTGAATACAGTAGAGGCAGAAAAATCTGTCAGCACCCAAGCAGGTGAAGAGAATTGTTAATCTTGGGAATTAATATTTATAGCACTTTAGTCATATTTTAATATGTAGCTTCAAAATTCAGTTTACTTACTATTTCTAGATGTAAAAAAAATGAAATTTTTTACTATTGAAAGTTCTTTTTTTCTGAGATGGAATTTTGTTACATAAACTACCCTTCAATTTTCAAGCTTCTACTGGCTTCCTACCTCAGCATCCTGGGTGCTTGGATTTCAGGGGTTCATCACTGTGTACAGATGTTTTAATTAGGATTGGATTTAACTTTTGTAGCTTAAGAAGCATCTCTTAAGGCACTTATGTGTTGTAGGGCAGCAGATTTCATTCAGCGGATGGTTTAGAATTCCTGTCACCTCATCCTTGTGTATTCCTGTGTCATATAAATAGACATGCACTCAAATAATTACATAAAGACTGAGCATTCTAACAGGTGTGTGCTAAGTACTGCAGGTCTTCAGTGAGGAAACACCCTCCATTTTTCCACTTAAATTTTAATGTCTATTGGAATATATTTAAAGAGTTATATTTTGTTAATTTTAATTATGTGTCTGTATCTGCACAAATGCATGCACTTTTGGAGGTTTAGAGGCGTCTGAGTTGCCCAACATAGGAGCTGGAAACTGAGCTTAGTCCATTACAAGAACAGTACTTGCCTTTTAATTGCTGAACCATCTCTCCAGCTCTACTATTTTGGGATATTTTAAAACAAGTGAATTATTCTCTTTTCATATTTACACAAAATACACATTTTATTTTGGTCAAACAATTATAGTCTAATATCCTTAATTGTAAGCCATAGACTGACCCTTCCCTTAGTTTAGCAGGAAGAGAAACATGCATTCATTAATTGCTCTATGCCTGGTCTTGTATCTGGGTAGAATTTTATTATATCACTTACTTTAAACTTTTTACTTTACATAGCTGTAGTCACCATTGCATGACAGAAGAGGAAAACTGAGGTCCAGGAGTGTTAAACTATGTTTTTTGTTTTGTTTTTGTTTTTGTTTCTGTTTTTTTGATAAGGAAATTCAAGAAATTAGTATTCAAGCTGAGATCTAACCAACACTGAAGGTCATGTGACTTGAATATATTCTAAATATAAAACTCTTCCAGGTGCACATCAGTAATTGTACCACTTGGTGAGCTATTGTAAAGAGATTCATGATTCTAGTTCGGACTGGTCTTCAGAGGAAGACTGTCTCAAAAAAAAAAGAGTCAAATGAATAAACCAACAACTCACTAAAACGTCAGAAGCCTGAGTTAAAAAAAACAAAACACAAAACCAAAACACCTGAATTGGTAATTATGTTTCTTGTTAGTCTGATTGTTAAAACACACACACACACACACACACACACACACACACACACACACACCCTTGAACGGCATCTATGTAGAATATCTATGTATCCACGTTAAATTGCTCGTGCCATTTTATAATGCTATTGCCTGAATTGGTGTGCTCACTAGGGAGTTCTGGAACATAGAAAATGACATTTGTACATAACATCATACTTTCTTTCCCCCAAGACTTTTACCTTCTTCCCTCTTTTCCCCCATTAAGCCGTTAGCTAGTTCTGTTTTCTAGGAGACAAACAGCTGCTTTATACACCAAGTCTCTTAAATGCTCTTTGGTAACATTAATAAGAAACAATGAAACCTTGCTGAAAAATTACTGGCCAAAGAAAATAAGGGCAAGAGTCACGTTCCTCGGCTTTTCATGAATATCTGATTGTCTCAGCTAAGGCAATGGTTTCTGATCGCTCTTTCTCTCCTCTCCTTACTGATCAGCTCCCCAGAGTGCTGGGTATAGACCATGGCTTAATAAATGTGTGTTCAGTTGACAGGAGCAGGAGCCAGGGGCTGAGCTGATTTCACAGTATCATGCCAGCTCCTGAATAATTGAGCACGGTCTGTGTGATTAATGCATTTATGCATTCAACTTGTATTAGCAATATCCTCCCTGCCATCTTCCTGCCACTTCTCTCAGCCCTCAATAATACATTTGCAGAACGCTTCCTAAAAAGCATGCTTGTTAATAAAACAAACAAGGGAGGCATGTGTAGGACCGTGAAAGGCAGCCTGGTTTCTGATTGAGCCCGGGCTATAAACCGTGGGAGACCCCAGGTGATCCTGAGGGGTGGGTGGGACATAGGTGATCCTGAGGGACTGCAGGCATTTTGCCACGCCCCCAGACTCTAGGCTCCTGACGTGAGGCCGCAGCCCTCTATAAATTTGTGTCTTTCAGTCACGTAGCCTCAAGACAGAGCTCCATATAAATGAGGTACCCAAAGGCCGGAAGGGTTTAGCCAATTAAGTTTTCCTTTCCAGACATTCCTCCCTGCAAAAGGTATTTAACCTCAGGCCTGCCCTGAGAAAACTGGGGTACAGTTTATCATCTGCTTTCTGCCATGACAATAAACATCTTAAAACCATGGACTGCTGCTTTTCATCTCGATCCACCATGGGGAACAATGGAGCAGGCCTTTGCCTACGGCGCTGCCATCTAATCGCCCGCAGAAGCCCTCTCTGCATTCCCAGCCACCAACTGAAGCCTAGAGAGCCACAGAGACCAAACCAAGAACTCTCATCCATGCCGGGCACAGCTGCAGCTTCTCTCCCCTTCTTCCCCTTTGGCCACTGGCCAATCCAGCCTGTGGCCCCCACTTTGTTCTTGACCCTTCCGAGGCTCCCAGTGGCACCTGGGTGTCCAAGAGCCTGAGAACTAGATGATCCCCCAGCCTCATCACAAGCCTCGGAACCGCGGTCCCTGGGGACCTCAGACTATGCTCTCCCACACCTGGAGTGGGGTCCTGCAGCTTCCTAGAGCCCGATATTCTCCTGGTGTTGGAGGGGAGAGTGCAGTCAAACTTCCCGCACTTCTGCCTCCCAGAGCAGCCCTAATCCCTGTGGAGGGGCAGACGTGGGACCCCACACTTCACCCAACAGGCATGTGCTAGGATAAAGGTGTTAGGGGACTATTTATTTGACAATACACAAGCAATTCATGTAAATGTTCTGTTTCATACAGATACACAGATTTTCAGATGTAGACAATCAACAATTTCTCAGTAGCGACTAAGATTGAAAAATGATATATTCATGAGATGGTAAGTTTATTATACTAGTCAGGTCTATTTTTTTCTTTTTATTATGTTTCTCACGAATGAAATGCATATACAACGTATCAAAAGATTTCCATTCAAGGTCATAAATGATGTCTTACTGCATAGAAATAACACTGTACAAGGTCTAAGTAATGCTTCCTCTTAAGTAAAATGATTCACAGTATTGCTAGAAAAAAATGGTTAAGCATTTGTCTTTTTGTCACTAGAAAGAGAAATAGGTGTTTCTTGCATAATGCTTCTACCTTTCCAACCAAAGAGGTAGGATCAGAGGTAAAGGCAAGCAAGGTCAATCAGGGGTTACACGCACACCAGCGTAGAAAGGACATTGGTCAGATCCACGTAGATTTAGTATGTTATACACAAGAGCATCTAATAAGACTTTCTTTTTTATTTTATTGAATATAGATTTGTTTCTTATACAATACAGCCTATCCACAGTCCCCCCCCCTTCTCAATTCTCCCTTAACTCCCTTTTCCCCCAGGTCTTCTCCCCTCTCCATTTCCCTTCAGAAGATAGCAGGCCACCAAGAAACAACAACCAAACACGACAAAATACACAAAAGAAGACAAGGCAAAAGTCTTCATATTGAGACTGAACAAGGAAAAGTCAATAGGAGGAAAAAGAGTCCCAAGAGCCTATGAAAGAGTCAGAGACACATCTGCTCTCACTGTTAAAAGTCCCACAAAACCAATGGCTAGCAGGCGTGATATGCACAGAGGACCTGGTACAGACCCTTGCAGGTCACATGCGTGGGCCACCAGTATCTCTGAGCCTACATTCCCCGTGACTGCTACAACCTTTCCTCCTCTTCTTCCACACGGTTCTCCAATCTCTGAGGGGAGGGACCTCTAATTTAGACTCTCCACATGATGTCTGGCTGAGCGCCTCTGTGGTCATCTCTCCTACATGCTGCCGGAGGTAGCCTCATCCTTTTGCAAACTAGTTTTTGTACTGGAATCACTGGATTCAAACCCTTAGTGGTCATTTCTAACTACTGTTTATGTGGCAGGCACAGCTATCTACATGCCTTTTCTTTCACATTTTTAGACCTCATATGGAAAATTGATATGTCTCTAGGAGCCAGAAGTAGAAGACTCCAGCAGAATGGATCAGGGCTGTTTTGTTGGTTCAGTTCTCTGGGGTCCTCTTTTGGCCTGATTTCTGGATCCATTCTAGCGTGTCTTGATGCATTTCCTTTAAAATGCTGGTTCTCGTTGCTAAGCAAGTTGTAGGAACTTTTATGCTATCACTGTGAATCATTTTCAGTTGAGTCCTCAGCCCCTCTTCTGAGTTTATTGTAAGGGCTGAACAGCTCCTTGCTGGTGGCTTTGTAAACTATCCCTAGCTATCTCTTGTGTTTTCTGATTATGCATCTGGTGAAACGGGGACAATCAATCTCAGTTCTTATGGAAGGTTAAATTCTTATGGAAGTATTCCATGACTCTGCAGTGTTTTCAGGAAGTCTTCTGACAGCCTGGGGCAGAGAGTCACAGGTTTCTTTGCTTTTCAGCAAACTACTAGGAGCAAAGGTTCTTTCACCATCTTTGAATTTTAAGCAGCATCAGTCAATTGCTACTTAATAAATGAGTTAGACTCTTTGTTTCTTTGCTTCTTTCTTTCTTCCTAATTCTTTCTTTCTTTTTCTTCTTTTTTTTCAGTTGAAAAAGTTAGTGGACTTTTTACTGCTTCTGGGGTGTGGGGTTCAGGAGCTCTTTGTGTGGCAGGTCTGTTTCCCCTTCACCACTACAGGCTTCTTGTTTTGAAGGATGGCACTGGCCCTGTGGCTGGCCATCATGTGCAGATCAGGGTGGTACTTGTTTTTTGTTTTTTGTTTTCAGATCATGTGCCTGATGCTGCTCAGGGTAGCCAGAACATTCTTGTTGATGGTGACCCTTTTGTAAGAAGTGGCAGATTTTTGATAACTGGATCTGTGTTTCATACACAACATGATCATCTATCATTGGCTTCGGGTTCCACTCCCAGGGTCTTGTGGTAAATTAGTCCATTGGAGTGGAAGGATGGAGTTGTGGGCCTTCAGATTATTGGGCTCAGTCTGTACATCTGCTTATTCCTCTTGATTCAAGCATCTGGAGCAGTTCTGAATGACCACCCATTGCAGCTGTGCAGACATGGCAGTAGCTCCTCTCCCTGTGGCTGCCAGAGACAGAAAGAGTTATACTTTCTATTAAGATATGTTTTCTAATATTTCTTACTCAACTTTAGGATTCTAGTTCTAAAGTCCCCTCCCTTTGATGACCCTTGGATTCCTTTACAGTTTTAGTTATTGTTCTACTCAATTTTGGACTAAGATGGACAAGTGACAAAAATCCACAAAATACACTAAGTGATGGGGAACACATCTCTTTTTTTCTGGGAATTTGCTAGATCTGCACCACTAATTCAGCAATGGCCAATGAGTTTGTATATCGTCTCATGGCTACCTAGTGGCCATGGTAGGACTCTGGCTTGACCTGGTCAAATTTTGACTCCAATCAGCCATAACCCAAAGAAAGGGTCTGTGACTATGATCAGGAGAATCATGCTATGATCAGCACATGGGTAGAATCAATTTTTCAAGAAAGTGAGGAGTAGGAAATAATGGTGTGTCCTCCCATGTGCTTATATTGAGAATTTGATGTGTTACCTACCTTTTTACTCTCTCATTGACTTTTCTCTTCACTGTTGATGACAGTGATTCTAAGAGGCTAAAATTATTTGTGTGACCTGAGGTTTCAGGATGTAAGAATTATATGCTTATTCCTAGAAAAACTGTTAGGAAATCTAAAAGGAAGACTAACTTTTCTGTCTGTTTAGAATGAAGATAGACTTGAATGGCAGTTATATGTCACTATTGGGCAATTGTGCTAAGCACATTTATTGCTCAAGAAAAATGGACAACAAAGGAATGACAAAAAGAATCAGAAGTCATTGAAAGAAAGGGTGTACTCCTTTGGAATAGTTTAGAAGATTATCCTAGGTAAATCATCACTTTCATTTGATGTCTTAAGAGTTGGCAGTACTGGCTTTTTTTTTTTCCCCTTGGGCAGAATGGAAGCCTCAGAAAGAGTGGCCAGGGGTTTCTGTACCCTAAGTAAACATAGACTTTATTCATGGAGGTTCTAAACTTTAATAAAGCTTTGAAGGCACGTGGAACAGCCTCAAAGGGAAGAGTCATTCATTCTAGAGGGGAAAATGATGTTTAAAACTTATGCGCCAATGTGTGTTAAAAATAGTAGCTAAATAAGATAATTTAAATTTTTACAGTGAATATGCTGCATACATTTATTTTTTAATATAACAGGAAACTAATGTTTAGAGAGATTGTTTCATTACTTGCCTGTAAGTGAAATGAAAGATGGGCCTTTGATTTTAATGATGGTCGTAAAAAAATTGTGCTTTTAAAAGTCTATAGGGTTTCTTCTATTGTCTGGTAATGCATGAGACTGAATAAATCACCTGAAGTTCACTTTTTTTTTAATAATCAGAAAAGTTTATTTAATTAGTTACTTAGAACTATCCCTCACCCCTCAAGCATCAAAAAACAAAATATTACTGTTTTTTAACCAATATTCTCAATAGTCATTTCATGTTGCTTCAATCAAAAATGTTAAGTGAGTCTCTTATCAGAGAAGTTCACACAATTTGGATTGGTACTCAAAGTTAATGTCTATGTAGTCTCTGAAAAATGTCATCATGGCCTTATAATGCCCCATCCTTCTGGAATCTCTACTAGAACAAACAAACAAACAAACAAACAAATGAAAACAAACAATACCATAACCAGAGTTTGGGGAGAAGGCACAGCCAGCAAAGTACTTGCTGTGTAACCCAAAGAAGAAAAATGGGCATTATAGCACATACGAATTTCATTGCTGAAGTAATGGAGACAGGTAGATTCCTATGGGTACTCTGGCCATCCAGTCTAGTTTATTTGGTGAGTTCTAGTCTAGTGAGAGACCCTTTCTCAAAATAAAAATAAAATGTAAAAGAACCTCAAGATAGTTCCTAAGGAATGATATCCAACCTCTGGCTTCCTTATGTCCTTTTCAGTGGCTCCCTATCTCTTTGCCCACATGTAAGAACCTCTGGACTCAGATCTGTTGTTTTGTTTTCCTCACCAGCTGTCATTACCACAGCCCTCACCACTGGGTTAGTGAAACAATCCATATTGATGTCATTCTTAGCATTTAAGAACGTATTTTGCCTGTATTTCTTATGTGACTAAATATGTTACCTCCAGGTAGCAATTATTTAAGGTTCTCTGGCTGGGATTGATGGTGCACACTTGTAATCCTAGCAACTTGGGAGACTAAGGCAGGAGCATGACTTGAACCCACTCGGTCAGCATAGTGAAACACTGTTTACAAAAAATCAAGAGTAAGATAAAAGCAATAACCAGCCTCTCCTAAAGTATATATACATGTAAGAAGGGAGTATGTCTTAAATAACACATAGACATTCAAAAATTCAATCATACAGGCCAACAGTTGGTAGGAGTAATAATAGTTACTACTCATTAGATATATATTATGTGTAAGATATTGTGTTGGGAATGGTACAGACATCACTTATTACATAATAAGCTTTCTGGAAAGAAAGTTGTTAAATTAGGTGTCCCATAGTATATATATATATTTTTCTAATACCTAGGGGAACTCTCCTGGAGAGAGTAAAAAGTTAAATGATGTCTAATATTGACTAAATCAACCAAAAACTGATGTTGGGATATAGTTCAGAAGATTCCATCTTTAGCACAAAAAAAAAAAAGAAAGAAAGAAAAAAAGAAAAAGGAAAAAAAGAAAGAAAGAAAGTCATGTACTTTGGCTGCCAACCTGTTGATGTAGTTAGAGACAAGCTTTAACACGATGGGCAGGAATAAAAATATTCCCAGGACAAGAAGGGCTAGCATGATCAAGCCATATATGCCATTCCTGAGGTTTGACCAAAATGAAAATACAGACCTCAGGTAATGGATAATTTTATCGGCATTATTAGCAACATCAAAGCTCAACAGGGCAGCATTATTTAAATTCATAGTCTCACTATGCAAAGTTAAAACACCCAGAGAGGTGTTAGGATTATGCCAAATATCTTTAAGCTTTTTTCTAATTATAATGACAATCATTGTAAATTTTAGAAGTAACACTAACTACTCTAATGATGACACTTGAAAATGCTGTCTTTTTCCCACTGGATGTTTTTTAGCTCCTTTGACAAAGATCAAATGACCATAGGTATGGGGGTTCATTTTGGGGTCTTCAATTCTATTCCATTGATCTTCCTTCCTGTCTCTGTACCAAAACTATGCAGTTTTTTGTCACTACTGCTCTATACCACAGCTTGATGTCAGGAATGTGCTTCCCCCAGAAGTTCTTTTATTGTTGAGAATAGTTTTCGCTTCCCCCAGACAGAGTTTTTAATTTAACAGGCTGGCAAGCCAAAGACAGGTAAGATTCTGCACAGAGCCTTACCAACCTAAGACAGAAGTGCATTGCTTTTGATAAAGCATATTCCACAACAGGTAAGGAAGGCTTTCTTGTCAGAATGACCTAAGACAGGCTCAGTCTGGTTTATGCAATTAAAAGAGGGAGATGTGGAGAGCTTTTGGGGCTGCCTGGAAGGAATCTGACATTGGCCAAGGACAAGGAAATGGACTGCAGACAGGAATTTGACATTAGGCTGGAACAAAGAAGTAATTTCAGGCAGAAATCTAAATCCTAGGCTAGAACAAAGTAGAAATTTCAGACAGGAATCTAAACCTTAAGCTAGAACAAAGAAGTAGGCTTCAGGCATGAAAATGACTTTGGGCTAGGACAGGAAAGTAGGCTCAGATATTTTAGTCATCCTGATAATCCCTTAGAAATAGTGATCACAGGAGTGATCACAGGACTCTGTTTATTGTCGTGTGTGTTCCTTAACTATCTGGTTTTATTGTCTTGCTTGTTCCTTAACTATTTGCATCTATGGTATTGCTAGTTTCTCAACCTAGAACTGACCTTAATACTTGAACAGTATAAAGGCAAAAAAGGAGGAAGAGGGATGGAATGGGGGTTATTGGGGGGGGATGGGGAAGGGGGATGGCATCTGAAATGTAAATAAATAAAATATCGAATAAAAAATAAGAAAAAAGAATGGGAGAAGAAATACATTTAGGTATGCAGCTTGATTATATTTTATATATTTATATATTTCCTATATTTATATTAGAAAGCCTCACTGTATAGCTCAGTTCAGCTTTAAGCTCATAGCAATCCTCCTGCCTCAGCTTTTGATTGCTGTTATTGTAGGCATAAACCATTGATCTGGATTGGAAGATGCTCTTATTATATAGGTGTTTTGAATAGTAAGTCCCAAATAAAACCAATTTCAAATTGATTATGATGAGTGAGCCAATATCTATGAATTTAAGAAGCATAGCACTCAGAATGAATATCATCTGTTTCTACTAACATCTTGGGGTATGGATGGAGATGCTTCATAACGTAAATTCACCTTACTATAGGATGTGATTTAGGGATATAACTTGCTATTCTGAACTGGAAAGTATATGTTTAAATCAGCGAAGTCTAATCTAGTGAGACAGAAGCTGTCTCAGACCTCTTCCTGCTGTCATCCTTCCTCATTGAGTCTACTAGGACCTGTGACAGAGTGGAACTAAGGAGACAGATGGGATAAAGGTGCTGAGCACCTAAATTTAGTAGACAGATTGCACTGGATTATCCAATTCCAGAAGTCCTTAAAGGAAGAGTGAGGTAGGAGATCCAGTACCCATGTGAGATGACATGAAAGAGGTTTGACTAGTCATTGCTGCCTTTGAAGACAGTAGAGGTCAAAAGCCAAAAAAGGGAGTGAGCTGCTAGAAGCTGGTAACATCAAAGCAATGGATTCTCTCCCCAGAGTGTCCCAAAGGGAAGAAGCTCTCATTTTAGCTCAGCAAGACAGCTGTCTCAGACTTCTGACTTCCATACCAGAAAATAAATTTGTGTTATTTTAAGGTACCAAGTTTGTGGAAGTGTGTATCAGGAACAACAGAAAACTAATGCAATAATGTATACCCTCCTTATTCTGCATTTTCAACATTGTAATCTCAAATTGATATGATTGTTAGGTAGATAAGCATTTGGATCATATTCCTCTGGTTGGAAGTCTTGCCATTCTGTCTGGACTTCTGCTCTTAAGAAAGGATAATGTTGAATGTTTATTCTTGGTTTTGACTACAGATGTTGATTTTTTGAGTGTGTTTATAATTATCTTCCCTCTTATATTTAGATTCCCGTACTTCTTAGTGGGAGAAACAGTTTCTACCTGTTGTGCCTAGCAATGGATCTTCTCCATGTCTTTGGATGGAGCTTAAACAATAGAAAGATTGTTCTGATCATTTGTGCTGTTGAGGTAAGAGTGATCCAGATCAATGTAATAAAAATTTTAAAATATTGGTAATTTTGTAGAAATAAAAATGTTTTAGCTGTTTGAATTAATCAAGGTAAAATCAGGTTAAAGTTATGTCAGTATATTGATACGTCAAATGGTATCTTATATCAAGAGCACCCCTTACTGTTCATGTGATTAAGATAAGAAGCACTTTTAGCTAGAAAAACTTGAGTTTAAATAGAAGTTGCTCCTTATTTGTAGGACCCTGGAGTAATTATCAATGAGCTCCAATTTCCTGACTTTTTTTTAAGACAGGGCCAATACATCTAAGTTAGGTTCAAATGAGGATTCATGTGGAACACACTGTGATCTGTAGAACACTATACACATATCAGATGTAATAGTGATTATTGTTAAGAGACTTGGGGAGAATATATGAGTATATTTGAATGCACTTCACTTGCTGTATGAAAAGTTTGGTTGATTATTGTAGCCCCAAGGAATTACTACTGTCAGTTTTGTTCAAACAATTACTAGTTGATCAAGGAGAAATTATGAATCAATTTCAATAATACACATTATTATTAGCTTTCCCAAACTAATTTAGAGCACAGAGGGTCCCTCAGTGTTCAAAACTCATAACATTTATTGTTTATAATAATGGTTCACAAACTTGACTATGCATCAAAATTATAGAAGGAAATTTTTAAAAAATGCAATATTGTATTCCATGCTGAGGTGTGTGTGTGTGTGTGTATGTGTGTTGTGCATGTGTGAGCTTAGCTCCTGGTGACTCATATTATCTGAATATGGAGACTGCTAGCATATGCTTTTCTTTTGAGAGGCTGAGATCTTTTTTTATTTGGACCAATCAAAGTCTCAGTTAATTTTAGGAGCTTCACATTACCACATAAACTGGCTTAAGTTGCTAGTGCTGTTTATATAGAAAAAAATACTGGATTGTGCATTCACGGGGCCATGAGTAGTAGCTTATTGTTATTTGGACAGATAAGAGCAAATTCTTAATTTTTCATGATGCACACTTGAAAAAGCTGGAACTTGAAGAAACCATAAAACCAATATAGTTTATTCTGTCTTTTTCTCTGGATAAAGAGACTTACACCAAGTGGAGGTAAAAGGCTACACTAAGGTGACTTGACTTGTCAGATGGAATCCTCAGTTTGCTGTTTACTGCATTTAGAAGAATTAAAAAAGACATAATTAAAATTCATAGAGACAAATTCCTTGTCTTTGAAGAAGTCTAGTTACCTGTTTTACTAGAACTCCAAATTACTAGAACTCTGTGAAGTTCAGAGCATACTTTCAGTGTTTTTGTTCTTTTTTAGACTAGTATATGGTAGGTTGTGCTCACGAGCTTCTTTTTTATTAATAATTTCATTTGTTTACATTTCAAATGATATCCCCATTCCTGGTTTCCCCTCCACAAACCCCCATCTTATCTTCCTCCCCTTTGCCTCTATGAGGGTGCTCCTTTACCCACTCACCCACTCTAACATCACCGTTCTAGCATCCCCCTGTGCTGGGGCATCAAACCTCCACAGAACCAAGGGCCTCCCCTCTCATTGATGCCAGAATTTGGAGTTATGGATCTGTAGGAGGAGCCAAGGTGGGAGGAGTAAGGAGAGGAAAAGGAGGAGTAAGGAGAGAGACGGAGAATGAGAGAGGGGAACATGGAGGTGAATGTTTGCTTGTCTCTAGCAGTCAAAGGTAGTTGGCATATCTAGGTTAGGTATTGCGTTGCACCTCTGATTGTATGGACATCTCGTTATTGATCATTTCCCAATTTATAAAGTCTCTGGATAATCTAATTAATTAGAGTCTCATTTGTACCAAGCCCGTGTGTGTTTGGCAGGATGGTCTGGGCAATGCCTTCCAGAGACAGTGTGGAAGATTATCAGAGCCATCTCCCATGCTGGCATCTCATGGGTGGCAGGGCTGGTGTCTCTGGCTGGCCGTTTCTAGCTGTGGTGTGCATGTGGCCTCTGGGCATGGAACATGGCAGCTGAGCTAGGCAGAACTGCTGCAGCTTAGATAGTCAGCTTGAACAGCAGGCATTTTTAAATAATTTCAACAACATGGATTCATCCATGCATACTCTGGTTGGTGGTTTAGTCCGTGGGAGCTCTGGTGTGGTCTGGTTAGTTGATACTGTTTTTCTTATGGGGTTGAAATTCCCTTCAGCTCCTTCAGTCTTTCCCCCTGCTCTTCCATTGGGGTCCTTAGGCTCAGTCATGGTTAGCTGTGATTATCTGCATTTGTATTAGTCAGGTGCTTTTAGCAGAACCTCTCAGGGAACAGCCATACCAGGCTCCTATTAGCAAACACTTCTTGGCATCAGCAATAGTGTTTAGGTTTGATGTCTGCAGATGGGATGGATCCCTATGTGGGGTGGTCTCTGGATCACCTTTTCTTCAGTCTCTGCTCCATTTTTTGTCCCTGTCTTTCTTTTGGACAGGAACAATTTTGGGGTAAAAATATTGAGATAAGTGGGTGGCCCTATCCCTAGTTGATATATCCAACAAAGGGGAGAGAGAACCTGTAGAGACCACCTCTTGTAGATAGGTATGGCTCAGCAAGTTTCTTTAAAGTTCAAAAAATGGAAGAGAAATTTGTGGAGTCCTAGTATTGTACCCTACATTATTTTTTATGTGATTTTTTCCCCATTATTTTGTATATTACATGGTGAAGAAGAAAATTCCACTAGACACCTCCCCTCCTGGAAGAGAAAGGTCATAGAATGCTGAGGCACCCCTCCCTTCCAGGAGAGGCTAATTAACATTCCTCAGACCAGAGGTGGTAGGGACTGACCTGCTGGTGGGGAAGGCCCAGAGCATGTGAACAATGAACCGTTGGCCACCCACAGACAGGGAAGTTCCTTGCCGCCTCATTCCCTAAAGGCCAATCAGTTTAAAATCACATTGTTCTGCCAATCATATTGTGCCTAGTTGTTGTTTCTCTATGCTACCCCTAGAGACTGTATAAATGTCCACTGAACAAGCTGCATGAAGCCGCCTTTCCTTCTAGATGCAGGATGGCCCCAGCATGTTGGAAAATTAAAATTCCTCTTGCTTTTTGTAGCGATTCTGTTCTCTGTGTGGTTCACTTAGGGGGTCTTCGGTCAACTAATGCTCTGCTCGCTAGAGTCTTACACCAGCACACAAATTACTGCAATATTAACCTCCTCCAACATTATTAATGGATCCAATTCATGTTAAAGTGGACAAATCAGGTATCAAAATGTACAATAAAGACCTCACACTGAAGTAAAAATTCTCACTATTGATAATAATAAAGCTGTTTTCTACTTGATGTCATGACTATTATAGGAACCTCACAAAAGGTTTTACAACAGTACTTACTGGTTATATTTTAGGAACCAAGCCCTTTAGAAAGACAGTACCTAAGCTCCTCTTTTGCATCTTCTGAAGCAGAGTGAGCCATGCTTAATTTTTGTTAATTCCACCAAATTTTACATTTTTTTTCACTCTTGATCATGGATTGAGTTTAACATTCTGCCCCTTCTGTCATGGCTTACTGTAAAGAAATACCTGTTGAACTGAACTGATGAAGAAAGAAAGTTTTTGAGAGTCCGAGTTGAGAAAGTCTAACAAGTGTTACAACTACAGAGCTATGTTTATTTTCAGGAGGTTTCTGATGAAAATGTTTTCATATTAAATTTTATAAAGAAATTGGATTCTTGGCTCCTTATCAAAGTAACCTTAATTGGACAACAAAACATGCAATAATAGAGGGTAATGTTTTGAGTCTTAATTAAATATGAGATTATTATTTGAGAGAGGTTATATTAAAAGCTAAAATGCTGATATTAGCAATTAGTGGGTTTGAATTTACTTTAAAGCAACACCAGGCGGTGTCCTAGATAGAGAAAATGCAACAGTAAATTGCAAGGCATATAAGACTATGGAAGCTAGGATATTAACAAATAACTTTCACCAACACTGAGTCTGGGGCAGAACAAAACAGCAAAGGACAATTGGAAATAGAATGTGGTACTGTGGTCCCAAGAACTTCCCAGAGAAAGCCTTATTTAAAATGACCAAATCGTATTTGCCCCAATATAAGTAATTCTGGAATTCATGTGTGCATTTATGTTGCTGGCTCTTTATTTTAGTTAGACTAAAATAGCCAACTATTTTTTAAGAGTGCAAGATATATTAGATTGTCTTTCTGCTTATCAGAAGCCCTCTCATTTAATGGGTGGATAAACTGAAGTCCAGTTTGGATCCCATTGTTAGATAGTGACTTATAGCTAAAACTAGCTTTCTTCATTTCCAAGGCAATGTTTTTGCCGGTTCTTCCCCACCAGCTTTGCATGGGGTCAGTGCTGTGCATTCAAGTCTCATACATTTCTCCTTGCACAGTTGGTAGAGAAAGTTTTATTTATTTGGTTGTTTCCCTCTGAGCTATTCCTATTCACCAGTACCATGGAGATCCTAAATAACCAGACTTTGAAACACCTCCTAAATTTACTTATCCTTAAGAATAGATACCATTCTGTTTTGGCCCATTCCTCTTTGCTGGTTATTGATGAAGAAGCCAGGATAGGCAATTAGTTAACCAGAGGCTCAACTGGCTCATACTGTATCAATATCAATTTCAATATTTGTGGGACACATGCATCCATGCAGTAGTTGGGGCAAATCAGGCCTTTTATGTTTTACAAGTCATCAGTTTACTCTCACCTCTTTGAATGACATAATTTTCAAAATATATTTAATTTAAAATTATGTGTATGTGTGTGTGTGTTTTGCCAGCATTTCTATTTGTGTATTATATGTGTTCCTAGTATACATGAAAGCCAGAAGAGGAAGTCACCTAGAACTGAAGTTATGGATGGTTGTAAGCCACCATGTGGGTGCTGGGAATCAAACCTAGGTCCTCTGGAAGAGCAACTAGTGTTTTTAACTGATGAGTCATCTCTCCAGCTCCCAAATATTTTTAAAAGACAAAACTCAGTGAAGTAAAATTGAGATCTTATTTCAGAGATTTAAATCAATGACATTGAGTAGTAAATTTAACCAAGCAAAATTCTGTTAATTTTTGAGATGGGATCTCACACTACATTTATCTACTAGTCTCAAACTAATTGGTTCAAGTGAAAGCCCTGTACCAGCCTTCTGAATGTTGGTATTTTAGGTGCATATGACCATCCTTGGCAGCAATATGATTTAAATTATTCTAAAATTTTCTCTTAATAAAATGAGATAATTTTAAACAAAGTTTTGCTAAAAATTTGTTTTCAGTGTGGAACATTCATGTATATATGTAAATATCCATGCATATAGTTGTCTTTAGAAGACTTTTGAGTACTGGAACATGTTAAATTGATCATTGTTCTTTAATTTAGAAGTGCAAGTAAGGTTGGGATTTCTATCTGCTACTGACCCTCATGGTTCTTTGTGAGTAAAACAAATTGAAAATGGGTATGCATCTTCAAAACTATAGGCCTGACTATTGTGGGTTTTGATTAACATCTCTAAAAAGTTGTTAGAATTCTATGTGTGCCATTAAAGCCAAACATTTTGTACATCATAGTCTCTTATTCTTCCCTTAGATTTAATTATTATTTGATATTTCACTTAAAAAAATAGTTCAAAACCAACTTCCAAAGACTATAAAATATAAATGTAAAAAGGACACATATAATTTGAATATTCCATTTTCTGTTAATTTTGCTAATGGAAATGAGACACATGATCTACTCTCTCATTAATTATTTAGATTTTGGAATATTAAATAAGAATGGAATTTACAAAGAAAACAATATAATTGTGAAAGTAATTTCATTGCATTCTCTACTCTTCTTTGAAATATTAAATTTATTCTAATTACACGAAGTAAGTGCTTTTATGAACACTTTTCCAGACCTGCATATGATGCACTTGGACCATCTTTATTTCCACTATTTATCACTCTTTCTTACCATCTCTTTGTAATTACTTTCCTTCTTTTTAAAGCATTTTTTTATTCTTTGAGATTATAAAGTACCATTTCTTCTTCTTTTTGTCTCCTTCCAAACCCTCCCAAATACTCCTACATTCTCTCTTTCAGATCTGTAGCATACTTTTCTTTAGTTGTTGATATGTATATTGATTTATATATTATAATTAATTCCTAAATACATAAAAACAATTATGTCTATCCTCTATCCTAGATTCCATATATGAGAGAAACCAGGAAGAAGAACTTGCTTTTCTGAGTCTGGTGGATTTCACAATGTGGTCTTTACAGATTCTGCAGTTTATGGACTTGATAAATACTTAAATCTTTTAAGACTTTGAATTTCAGAGAAAGACAGCTGTCCTAGTACTCTGATTAGGAGTGAGTCTATGCATACAATATTCTGGCACTCACTAGAAGTTGGAAGTGTTTATGAAAAAGATGTTGACACTGAGTTTTTTCTAATCTGAGTTCACATTTATAAGTACATATCCTAAGACAGACCACACACAATGCATAAAAGGAACTTCAAAATATATATCTCCCAAACTCCACCTCATGGCACATGGAGGGAGAGCTAAAGGGTCATTATCTTAAGGACGTAGAATTATGCATAGATTTTCTGCACAGTAGCTAAGAGCAATGGCATTTGTAGTGACTTGGTAGCATATGGGCCATTATGTATCTACTAGCAAATGAAGCTAGATGGGTTGGAGATTATATATTACACTGTTTTTTTCTTTTTTCATGAAAAAGGTGATTTAGAAATGTCACCCTTTTCTTCCTGAAACTCTCTCTCTCTCTCTCTCTCTCTCTCCCTCTTTCTCTCTCTCTCTCTCTCAGCAATGACAGGACAAATGACAAGTGTCATTAAACTTCATTCTATGATATAACAAAATAGCCATTTTCTTTCCCTTTACCTTAACTTTAAGAAATTCCTTCATGTATTTGTTAAGTGAAACACAGTCTTCCTTTGGTACCTGCAGGAGATTGCAGGTACCAAAAAAGGTCTTGTTTCAGGACTTTTGTGTGGATACTGACACTCACATGTGCTCAGGTCCTTATATTAAAATGCATTTTCACATCAGCGACACAAATATATGATCATCATCATCAACAACATTAAGTGTGCATACATATGAGGAGGGCTACGGTATCTTGCCATAGAGACAAGAGTTCTCTCTGGTTTTCAGTCAGGCTGTTGGGTTGAGCAGTGAGTTCTAGAGATTCTTATGTTCCAGTTGGCTATAAGCCCCTAGAGCTGGGGTTACAGGTGCCTTTGCAATCATGTTTGGCTTCTTATGTGGAGTCTGTGGATCCAAAGTCAGGTCCTCATGTTTGCACACCAAAAGCTCTAACTTGTGGTAGCAACTTTCCAGCCTACTCCTATATGTTTGTTATACTTGATATAATGTAAATAGTATATATGTATATGTATATGTATATGTATATGTATATGTATACGTATGTGTGTGTATGTGTGTGTCTTAGTTAGGGTTTTACTGCTGTGAACAGATACCATGTCCAAGGTAAGTCTTATAAAGGACAACATTTAATTGGGCTGGCTTACAGGTTCAGAGGTTCAGTCTATTATCTTCAAAGAGGGAGCATGGCAGTATTCAGGCAGGCATGGTACAAGAGGAGCTGAGAGTTCTACATATTCATCTGAAGGCTGCTAGCAGAATACTGGCCTCCAGGCAGCAAGGACGAGGGTCTTATAGCCCACAACCACAATGACACACCTGCTCCATCAGGGCCACATCTCAAAATAGTGCCACTCCCTGGGCCAAGCACATACAAATCATCACAATATATTATACATTATGTCTACTGTATTATATTATATATTATATTATATCATATTATATATTATACATTATATTCCTGTTTGGAAAATGATGGGAAAATGTCTATACATGTATAGCCCAGGCTCAAATTTTTAGGCTTGGCCTTAAAAGCAAGGGGCATAAGTTCTGTTCCCAACACTTGCTAATTTATGACCTTGAACAAACTATTTCTTTTTAGCCTCAGAACTTTTTCAGGTAACAAAAGTGTGTGTGTGTGTGAACAAAACTGTGTGTGTGTATGTGTGTGTGTGTGTGTGTGTGAGAGAGAGAGAGAGAGAGAGAGAGAGAGAGAGAGATTGATTTGAGTTTTCAACTAGGGTAATATTGACCTCCAAGGATATGTTTGAAAAACCATGAATCCAGTTTTTGTCACAGTAACTTGGAATGTGTGTTGGCTCGTTTATGTCAACCTGATAGGAATTGGAGTCATTTGGGAAAAGGGAGCCTCAGTTGAGTAAATTCCTTCACTAGTCTGGCCTGTAGGAGAGCCTATGGTGTATCTTTTTGGTTGGTAATTGAGGTAGGTAGTCCCAGCTCACTGGGGATAGTACCACTCCTCATCTGGTGGTCCTAGGTGCCATAAGAAAGCAGACTGAGCAATCCAGTAACCAGATTCTCAATGGCCTCTGTTTCAGTTCCTGCCTCCAGGTTCCTAACCTGTCTTGAGTTCCCGCCTAGACTTTCCTCAGTGATGAACTGTGATGCGGCAGTTTATGCTGAGATGAAACCTTTCCTTTCAAAGTTGTTAATGGTCATAGTGTTTTATCAGAGCAGTAGAAACACTAACTAAGATAGGATGTTACTGCTATTCCCTGGATGTCATTTAGGGTTGCAAACATCCTGAAATGAATAGCGCATCTTAAGTGGTGAAGGATTGTCTAACTCATATGGCAGAAATCAGGGCCCTACTTTAAGGAAACTATGGTTGACTATTTAGGCTCTTCTAGATCCAAATCCAAGCAACCCATTGGGGAATCTACAATAATTGGCAGAAAAAAAAAAAAGCAAACACAAAGAAAAACCTTAAAGTTTTATAAAGCATTTGGAGTAAAAATAGTTTATATGTATATTTGTTATAATGGAAAAAATTGTCATCTATTGAACATTTTTCTGCGTCAACCAATTTCTACTGTGTAGTCATGTGCATGAATTTCATTGAGAGCTATTCATGTTACTTTTTAAATTTTAAAATTTTTGTATTAGGTATTTTCTTTATTTACATTTCAAATATTATCCCCTTTCCTGGTACCCTCTGAATCCCCCTATCCCATGGCCCCTTCCTCTGCTTCTATGAGGGTGTTCCCCACTCCTACCTCCCTGCCCTGGCATTCCCTTACACTGGGACATGGAACCTTCATATCACCAAGGGCCTCTCCTACCATTGATACCTGACAAGGCCATCCTCTGCTATACGTGTGGCTGGAGCCATGAGTCCCTCCATGTACTCTTTTGTTGGTGGTTTAGTCCCTGGGAGCCCTGGGGGGGTCTGGTTGGTTGATATTGTTGTTCTTTCTATGGGGTTTCAAACCCCTTCAGCTCTTTCAGTCCTTTCTTTAACTCCTCCATTGGGGACCCCATGCTCAGTTCAATGGTTGGCTGTGAGCATCAGCCTCTGCATTTATCAGGCTCTGGCAGAGCCTCTCAGGAGACAGCTATATCAGGTTCCTGTCAGCATGCACTTCTTGGTATCTACAATAGTGTCTGGATTTGGTGACTGTATATGGGATGGATACCCAGGTGGGGCAATGTCTGGATGGCCTTTCCTTCAGTTTTTGCTCCACACTTTGTCTCCATATTTCCTCCCGTGAGTATTTTGTTCTCTTTTCTAAGAAGAACCAAAGCATACGTCTTCTTGAGTTTCATGTGGTCTGTGAATTGTATCTTGGGCATTCCAAGCTTTTGGGTTAATATCCACTTATCAGTGAGTGCATACCATTTGTGTTCTTTTGTGATTGGGTTACCTCACTCAGGTTGAAATTTTTTAGTTCCATCCATTTGCCTAAAAATTTCATGAACTCATTGTTTTTTTTATAGCTCCATTGTGTTAATTTACCACATTTTCTGTATCCCCTCTGTTGAAGGACATCTGTGTTCTTTCCAGCTTCTGGTTATTATAAATATGGCTGCTATTAACATAGTGGAACATGTATGTGTCCTTGTTATATATTGGGGCATATTTTGGGTATATTCCCAGGAGTGGTATAGCTGGGTCCTCAGGTAATACTATGTCCAATTTTCTGAGGACCCATCAGACTGAATTTCAGAGTGGTTGTACCAGCTTGCAATCCTACCAGCAATGGAGGAGTGTTCCTCTTTCTCCACATCCTCACCAGCATCTGCTGTCACCTGAGTTTTTGATCTTAGCCATTCTGACTGGTGTGAGGTGGATTCTCCTGCAACTATTACTATTTTGTCAACAATGAGACTAGAGCTTAGGAAGTGGTACCATTTGTCTAAAATTAGACTCTAGGGGAAAGAAGCAAAGTATCTGTTTGCTTGGGTTCACACCCAGGACTCTAATGTTCTGTTATGCTCCCTTAGAAATGGAAAATGTGGGAGTAGGGATGGATAATTCACAGGTATCCATGAGTAACCACCATGGGTGTTTTTCAGTTCCTTGAATATAAGATATTCTTAGACTTCCAGGCCTTCGAACAGGATGCTCTTTCATCTGAACTTCCTCACACTTGACCACATTATCTTCATCCTTCAGGTATGGCTTGTGCCCAGCTTCTGTCCTTGGCAAACTCTACTCACATACTTATACTAGGTGCCCTTCATGTTTTATTTGCGTTTTGTTCTTACTCTGCCAACTAGACACATGCCTTAGTAAAGCTACTAAGTCTCATTTCCACATTGGTGACAAGATTTGTAAGGCCAGGGAGACGTAGAAGAACTTGTTTTCTTTTCTTTTGTTTGTTGTTTTGTTTTTGTTTTTTTAATTGGATATTTTGTTTATATTTCAGATGTAATCCCCTTCCCCCCCACAGGAACCCCCTATCCCATCCCCCCTCCTCCTACTTCTATGAGGATATGCCCCCACCCACCCTCCAACTCTCAACTTCCCACCCACAATTTCCCCCACACTGGGGCATCCAGCCTTCACTGGACCAGGGACTTCCTCACCCACCTGTGCCTGACACTGTCTTCCTCTCCTACATATACAGCTGGAGCCATGGGCCCTTCAGTATGTGCTCAGGGGCTGGTGGTTTAGACCCTGGGAGCTCTGGTTGGTTGGTATTGTTGCTCTTCTCATGGGCCACAAGCCCTTTCAGCTCCTTCAGTCTTCTCTCTCACTCCTCCATTAGGACCCCATGATCAGCTCAATGGTTAGTTGTGAGCATGCACCTCTGTATCTTTCAGGCTGTGGCAGACCTCTAAGGAGACAGCTAAATCAGGCTCCTGTCAGCATTCACTTCCTGGAATCCACATCAGTGTCTACCTTTGGTGAATGTACAAGGGATGGATACCCAGATGGAACAGTCTCTGGATGGCCCCCTCCTTCAGTTTCTGCCCCACACTTTGTCTCCATATTTGTTCCCTTGAGTATTTTGTTACCCCTTCTAAGAAGGGTCAAAGCAGCCACACTTTGGTCTTCATTGTTCATGAGCTTCATGTGGTCTGTGAGTTGTATCTTGGATCTTGTGAGCTTTTGGGCTAATATACAATTATCAGTGTGTACATACCATGGAACTAGAAAATATCATCCTGAGTGAGGTAACCTGTTTTCTTTTTGCTTATAGTGTTTATTACAGCAACAGAACAAAGATGAGGGCAACTTTCTTTGGTGAGTATAGTTGGCGACCTCATGGAAATGGCAAGATTTCCCAGGTGTAGCAGGTGCTTGGCTGCCCATTTGGTAGTGAAAGCTGTAGCAGTGTATTAGAATAACTTTTAATTGTTGTTGTTTATACTGGCTAAGGAAAACCACAACTAAATTAAAGAAGCTAAGAAAAGAAAGGAACATAAGTGTATATTCTTAGAGCATGTTATATTAGCCTTTTTATTGACCATATCTGAGTCTTTGCTTTTCTTATGGCTTCAAGTTGCCACCTCGTATCCTTTTCCTACTCCAACAGAGTTTTGTTGTTTTCCATTTGTTTTGTGCTGTTATTGCTAGAAAACACGTCATTGCATTGTTATAAGCCCAACATTACAATTAAATACACATTGTTTCATATGACTACTTTTAAAATTAATAAAATGTTAATAAATAGTTAATAAAGTATGACTTCTTCAAGTATAGCATTTTATAATCAATCCCAGCAATATCCTTCTTGGTACTGTTTATATTTATGTGTGCATTCAAATTTTTCTTCAGTATTTTCTGTATTTTCTGCTAGAGACAGACGGCCCCAGTCTGTCTTATCTGGGAATGTATTCATTTTGCTTTGGTTAAACAATGAGTTAAATTCAGACCCTATTATAGTCTCCTTCTTTTTCAAGAGTGCACAGTTGTTTGCTAATATATCCACCAGGTTGTGTGACCACTGCTACTGTCTAATTTCAGGCCATTTGCATCATCTTGATAACAAAGTCCATTCTTAGTCATCAATCATTCCTCCTCCCCCTTGGCAACATTCTCAGTGCTTCATATTAATGACATCAAAGAATGTAGATTTATGTGTCTGTTTTCTTTCACTCAGCATCTTCTCAGGATTTATTCATATAATATCACACATTTGTATTTCATTCTTTTTTTATGGCTAAATGATTTTCTGTTTATGACTGTACAGTATTCTATATACACAATATAGACCATTGAATTTCACTTTTTTGAGCATTTAGGTTATTTCTGTTGTGCATATATTATATATAAAAGTTTTTGTGCAGATGAACTTTCAATCCTTTCGGGTATATGACTAGAAGTGAAAACACTGAGTCACAAACTCAGTGATTAACTTTTGAGAAAATATCTAAGCAGTTTTCATAGAAAGTTCATAGTTCCCAGCTGCCACTGCTGGTTCTTGGTTCCTATCTTTGTCACAGCTACTGTCTGTGGCTAGGCATGTGGGACATTCCTCTCTCATTCTTCGAATATGTCATTTATGATTTCTGATGAGAAACTGGGCTTTAATCTCATATAGGTTACCTTTACACAATGAATCTTTTTTTTCTTTGTATTAATTTCAACAATTTTTATTTTCAATATTTTGCCTGTGGTATGAAGGTAGCAACTTCTTGCATTTATTCTAACATGGGACATTCTGAGACTCTTGCATGTATGGTTTTCATGGCATGTAGGGTGTCTTTAGCCATTGTCACTATCTTCAAATGCATGTTTTCCTTTTCCCTTTGCTTTTAAATTTCCTATTAGGTTCATGTTGGTGTGTTAGAAGTGGCTCAACCACTCCCCCTTTAAAAACTCACAACTCCCCTTATAAGACATGTTAATTTTGATTTAACTTTGTTGTTTCTGTTCTTTCGATTGAACAATCTTAACCAATTTACCTTCAAGTTTGCTGATCATTTCTGTTGGCTCTTCGAATAATTGTTAGAGCCCCAATGAAGTTTTTGTAAGTTTGGCAATTTTGCTTTTTCAGTTCTGAAAGGTTTATTTTTATAGTTTCTAGGAATTTGGATATCCTCATTGATACTGTTTATTTGGTGCAACACTGCTTTCGTTTGACTCTTCAGGCACAATCTCTTTGGTATGCTCTTCGGACATTTTTTCTTATAGTGGTCTCAAGTCTTCTCATAAGAAGTCCAATATCTGTGCCTCTGCAAACTTCCAGTCTCTCTGCTTACTGTGCATGCAGATCACATATTCATATATCTTTGGAAATTTCATATGTTTAATAGCTGTACATTTAAGTCAATACATAGAGTAATTATACATGTAGAAAGCTTACATGGAGGATTGATTTCATTTGGTGAATCAGTTGGGCTAGTTTGGGATCTATCTCGTCTGTAATGTGCAGTATTTGATATCTGTTCTGAAGACACTACCTCAGGCTTGCACAGAGTTTTCTGATGACTGGGGATGCAGGCTTTATCCAGGATTATATGTGTCTTTCTGCCTTAATTTAAAAGCTTAAAGCATTTGGAATTTGTAGTTGATTTAAAAAGCCAAATCAACTGCCAGCTGATTACTTTACTATTTTTTATAACAGTATATTTTATTAACTATTCTATTTGGATACAACTAAAATTAACCCTCTTGGCAAAGATTGTTGTCATTCTTTTAAGAACAGTCATTATATGCACTTGGGCAGAATCCTTTTCATTTTAGGAGCCAGAGCTCATGGGAAGAACTAGGTTCCCCCAGTTATCATATTTGGTCTCTCTATATAGCTTATGAGGCTATTGGGGATGGAAGAGAGAAGCTAGAACTATTGTCATGCTCTGGCCATGGCTACTACCTAATGGGGAGTTTCTATAATCAAGGACAAGAGAGAAAGGAAACAATTAATATTCACTAGTTGCCACATATCTTTGCCTGAGGAGGCTGGTGGATATGAAGGTTGGCCTGCTGCCCAGTCCAGCCCACTGGGGTAACTCAGTGCTGTGTAGGAAAGGGAGAGTGTAGTTCTCACCAGCTGTTCTGTCTGGTGCTAACCAAAATATTAGGAGTTGGTGACAGAACAGGTGCTTCCCAGCTGACACCTACTGCTTTATGTACGGCCTTTGTTAAACAGCCCTAGCAAAAGTTAGACTCTGTTAGTGCTTCCTGGCTAGAGACAATGTAAATTAAATCTGCATCCCAAGGAGCCTGGGGCAGATCTGAGTTGGCATTTGGCAGCTGGGTCTACTACAACTTAGTTTTCTGCAAGGCAGGGCTTTTGTTGAATATGAACAGTCCCTGTCTTTAATTGCTACAATGTCCTTTTGCTGAATTTTTACAGGTTTTGTTTAATAATTGCTTCTCATTTTGTTGTAAGATATTTGTTTATATCCTAGACCCTTTAAATGTTTTTTGTTGTTAATTTTGAACATGTTCCTTAATATCGCCCTGGTGGAGAGGTCACAGAAAGTCATTCTCAACATCATCTCAGCAAGTCAGCCCACCACAAGTAGGATAGAATTATTTTAAAAGCCTTGCATTTTTAAAAGCACCTGTTTTAATTAATCTGAAGAAATTCTAGCTAGTTAGCTCGTGTAGCCTCTGAGAATTCTCATGGAGCCAGGCTGAGGCATTGTTCTTATTCCTGGTTTACAAAAGACAGAGGTACAGGCATGGACTTTCATGAATGCTTAAGGATCTGCAACTAGCAACTGGCCTTCAGAGAACTCAAGAATCGTTAACACGAGTCTGTTTTGAGACTCACACATCTTACTTTGCTTTGAGAAGCACAGAATCGCTCTGATCTGCTACTCTACTGCCAGTGTATATCTTTAGAAAATGAAATCCATTTTTATGCTCTCCTAAATTTGATAGTTTATCTTTGTATTTTGAGGAAGACTTCCAAAGAAATCACTTCTTCATATAAGTATGTAATACATATACACATGAATATATATGTACCCTCTTTTTACAACCTCAGAGTCAAGGTAAGCCTGAACCGGCAATAGCCCTGTCTCAGAGATAAGTAGCCTGAGTGTCTGTGTGGTCTAAGAAAGGACTTTCATAGTGACAAAAAAAATAACTCACATTCCAGGTCAATAATACTTCTGTAACTCCAGAGTGTAGAGGTGAGGAGAAGGAGAGTCAGGATGATCCCTGGAGCTTGCTCGCCAGCTAGTCTAGTCAGTTGGTAAGCTCTAGGTTTTGTGAGAAACCTTGACTCAAAAAAAAAAAAAAAAAAAGGTAGAAACTAATAGAAGAAAAAATTACATGTTTACTTTTGGTTTCCATAAATGCATAACCTGCATACAGACATATATACATGAGTATACCACATGTATACACACACATACATATGCATATATCAAGGCAATTGCACACACAGCAATATATATATATATATATATATATATATATATATATATATTAGAAACTATATTTTCTTTTTTTTTTTTTTAAACCTTAGACTAGCTGTATTAGTTCCCAGTAGGCCACAAACTCACAAGGGGATGTCTGACCTTGCACAATGAGTTGAACTGTTTCCTAGGATCTAGGTAGGTAGGTGTTTTATGTTTTCAGGAGTTCAGGAGCATCTGTATCTGCCGTAGCACTAGCCTTTTGGAGCATTCCTGCTCAAGCTGATTTAAGAGCTGAGCATGACGACACATGCCTGTAATCCCACCAAGAAGGAGGTTAAGGCAGGAAGATCAGGAGTTCAAGGCTGTTAGCTATAAAGCAAATTATAGGCTAACCTGGGTTACAAAGTAAAAACCTGTCTGGGAATAAAACCCAATCTTAGATCCAAATTCACTATTTTATTTCTACGTTTATAGACATGAGTATTTTTGTTTTTTTTGTTGGTTTTGTTTTTTCTTTTCTTATTGGATATTTTATTTACATTTCAGATGTTATCCCCTTAACCCGTTCTTCCCCGCTCCCCGCCCAGGAACCCCCCCATCCCATTCCGCCTCCTCCTGCTTCTATGAGGATGTGCTTCCCCACCTACCCCCACACACACTCCCACCTCCCCACCCTCGAGTTCCCCCACACTTAGCTTCCAGCCTTCATGGGAACAAGGATCTCCTCTACCACCTATGCCTGACAAGGCCATCCTCCCCTACATATACAGCTGGAGTCATGGGTCCCTCCCTCTGTGCTCCCAGGCTGGTGGTTTAGACTCTGGGAACTCTGATTGGTTGGTATTATTGCTCAACATGAGTATTTTTAACAGCACACTTTTATCTATCACTATAAAAATCGATTCCTCCCTTTGGGTATTGTCTTATTCTAATCTGTATGCAAATATTAATTATTAAACTTTAATAAAAACTCTTGTTCCAGATATATTGTGTTTAGACCAACATGCTTTTTAATCTAAAAGTTTTTCATCACACACACACACACACACACACACACACACACACACACACACACACATTTTCTCATTTTGTAAATAACAAAAACAATATACTTTTTTAAGGTTTAATTTAGTTTTGCCAGGATCTTGCTATGTAGGTGAGTTTAAGCTAGACCTCAAACCCTCTAGTCCTACAAGTGTGTGCCATACACCAGGCTAGACCTTACTTCAAAGAATTAATTTTTATACTTGGTACAATTTCGGAGCTGAAAACAATAGATAGTCAGTTCTATTTAATTTTTTACCTAAGAGGAGACAGAGGTCCAGAGAAGCTACCTCACTTGTTAAAAAGGAAAAAAAAAAAAAAAAAAAAAAACCCACAGGATTAGAATCACTTTTATTTCTGACTCCTTGATGCTATCTTATGTTTTTGAAAGAGACATAACCAACAACCCCCCGTACAGAATCAGCTAACCAACTGTAGCATTAACCCGCTCACCCTGATTGGTAGAGTTAAAGTGAGACTTTAGGGCTTTAGGAAGTTTGCTCCCTGAACACCTAACCACGTGGTAGGAAGAACACATGGGGATCTGTTTCCTGGAAGGTTTGGTTGCCTGAGCTGCCAGGCTGCACACAGCACGTGTGAAACACACCAAGGCAGGCTTCTGATTGGCCACAGCCTCCAGGGTCTCTGTGGGCCTCATTAATTTGATGCACTTTGCTTCTAAGACATTAGGATTCTGGCCTAGTCAATTACCTCCACCTGCATTTCTCAGCTTGTCACGCTCTACTCTTGATTTTTTGGGGAGGGGGGTGGATATTAAAAAAACCCGAGAAAGACAAACATCAATGGATAGAGACAACTCCAGATTTCTTCTTTCAGTCAGCAGGATATGTTCCTCCCTTCACATATGTGCAGGTTTATTTAGTCATTTAAAATATAAAGCTCATTTTATCATACTATATGGAAACATCTAAACTGTCAGACCAGGAAAAGGCGTACTTTGAAGTAATTGTATTTCTTTCTCTTTCTTTTCATGGGTTTTTATTTTGTTCCTGTTTTCATGTATAAATTTGAGCAGAGCTTCCTTCCACATTGACAGAACACCCTTCTAGTTCTTAAAAAAAAATGAGGTCCCTGTAGTTAAGCAAAAACCTTATGGTGGGTCTATTTTAGTAATAGACAGTTTTCACTGTGAAAAAGTAGAGTCCTCTGTTCATTTAAATTTTCTGTTTACACACAATCTTCTAAAACCTCATCTTTTTACCCCCTGAATTTGTTATTTCCCTTCTTCCTGGTGTTTGGAATATTTACTTTCTCTGTGCCTTCATTCTTTTATTCTGATATGTCAATTGTTATACCTATTAATTTGACTCAAATTAAGCAAACACTTTCTTTTCATTGCTTACCTTCTTGTTGAGTTAGTCCCAGATTCCTCTTCTTCAGCTTTTCCTCCAGACTTCAACCTTACTGGTAGCCTGTCATAAGATGGTCTTGTTTAAAGAAATCTCATTTCTAATTGCCCATTGCTAGTATTAGAAATATTATTGGCCTCTTTAAAAAGGATTTATTCATAAATGTATAATCTATCTGATTAATGCACAAAATTTGTTGGTCTTTATGTTCATAAAAGGCATGTTCTACTTAGTTTTCTGTTGCTGTGATGAAACACCATGACCAAAATCCACTCGGTATCAAAGGGTTTATTTGGCTTACCCTTAGAAGTCAGGGTTTTTCACTCAGGATGTTGGAGCAGGACTGTATATGAAAGGTGAACAAGTTGGAGAGAGCCAGGAAGAAGAATCCCACACTTGCTGTTAAAGATCCTGCTTAAGAGTGCCTATTGCTTGTCATCACTAACAATCCTTGTTATGATAGCTATTGTGTACAGTTATTAGATAGAGGTTTTGGTTTGCATTACCCTGGGGTTGATGGATTTTGAGTATCTTTTCATAGGGTTGTTGGTGATTCTTATCTATGTACTTTTCTTATATAATCCTTTAAATTTTTAATTGAATAAATTATATAGTTCAGATGCCATTCCCACTCCCCAGTCCACCTTTCAACCGTTACTTCTCATACCCATCCCCCATCTCCAAGAGAACATCCCTACATCCCTACCCCTACCCCACCAGACCTCCCCACTCCCTGAGGCCTCAAAAATTAATTTTATGTCAATATAAATAATGTTGTATTTCATTATGGCAATTTCATACATGTTTACCTTAGTACATAGCTTAAAATCATGAAATCTCTAGGTCCCTCTGGGTGGCTCCCTTCTTTCCTCAGTCCCCCTTTCTTATGTCACATATATTCCATTATCTTCTCTTCCCATAAGAGATCTTTCTCCCCAGCATGATGTTCTTCTGTGTTTTTACACACACACACACACACACACACACACACACACACACACACACACACAGAGAGACATACACACACACACACACTTTTAAATGTAGGGTTTTGAACATAAGAGAAAACACACAATATTTGTCTCTCTTGGTCTGGTTTAGTTTGCTTAACATAATGATTTCCAGTTCTATCCATTTCCCACAAATGAAATTATTTCATTCTTTTTTTTTTCAGGGCTATCTGGATTTTTCTTGTATACATACACCACAGTTTCTTTATCTGTTCATTTCTGATGATTACATTTTTTGATCATTGCCAATAGTAAACAAAATATGCAAGTATTTCTCATGTTCTGACTGAAGAAACATGAGAAATGTTCTCCCTTCAAGTGCATAACACCATAGTGATATAGATAAGATATATGCTAGGTTTGTTTTCATCCTGATCTTCATAGTAACTGTACAAACTCTCATTTCCATAAGCAGGCTAATAATTCCTTTTTCTTTATATCCAGCATTTGTCTTATTGATAGCCATTCTGACTTCTTGAAAAAGTTTTGCTTTATGTTTTCCTAATGGCTAAAGTAGTTGAACATGTTTTCAAGTATTTATTAGGCCATGTATTTTACTTTTGAGAATTAAATGTCAGTTAAACCACTTATTGGTTGAATAATTTGTTTACATATTCAAGGATCCCAGTTCAGGAACTGTGTCATCAACAGTGGGTAGGTTTTTCCACCTCAATGAATGAACTTAAGGTAGTCCCTAACAAGTATGCCGAGAAGCCCATTTCTCATCTTCTAGAGTCTATCAAGTTGACAGTACCAACCATCATAGATACTGCTTATTTTTATGTGAGTTGTTTAAAACTTCTGATTTATAACTATTTATATATTTCTGACATAATTCTAGATTATTTATATTATTTGTAGATTTATCGTGTAATTTGTGTTATCTTTTCATTTTTGGATGGAATCTTTGAAGTATAAAGTATTTCAACTTAAAACGAGTTTTTCCAGTGTGCTCAAAGTGAGCAGGTGGGCACTGCATAGCTCTGATGAGTTCCCAATCTGCAAGTTTTTCAGCTCTCCTGCTGCTCCTGGGATCAGGAATTGAGCTCTGCAGGATCAGACAAGTTCAGCAGCTCTACTGAAAAAGACACAAGGGCACTACACAAAATCCACTAAAAAATCAAATTCCACAGCCATTTTCAGCTAGCTCCAAGGCACAGGGTGATAGATAGTACTTGGATTAGATTCAAATCTCTACCTGCAGTCCTGGACCTCCATTCCATTCCCCAGGCCATAGCTCTGCCTTCATCCCTGGAGCCCAGGAGCCTTCTTGGACAACCAGGTGAGATATCCATGCCCAATCCCTTGCTGTGTTCCCAGGCAAGCCTAGCATCTATGAAGTCTGCCCATCCCCTCTGCACTACATCTTCTACCCCTACCTGCAATCTCAATCTGCACTTGACCCCCTGGGCCACTGCTATCTGCATCCCTGGAGGCCTGCTGCCACCCAGGACAAGCAGAGGCCTGCTGTTCTGCTTGTAGTCACATATGTCTGCTGTCATCAGAGACTACCAGGCAGGCCAACATCAGGGACAACAAGATATGCTAAAGGCTGCACAAAAACACAAAACAAAAGCCAGGGTAATGTGGTACCTTCAGAACCCAGCTATCCTATTATAGCAAGTCCTGGTATCTTAACATACCTGAAGAGCAAGAAAATGTCCTTAAATCTAATCTTATGAAGATGATAGAGACCTTTAAAGAGAAAATAAGTAAACCCTTTAAAGAAATACAGGAGAACACAATCAAACAGGCAGAGGCACTTAACAAGAAAACAAATAAATATAAACAAATTCTGGAAAATATAATCAAACATGTGAAGGAAATTAATAAAACTTTCTAAGACCTATAATGGAAGCACAAAGGAAAACACAAACTGAGGCAACCCTAGTGATGGAAAACCTAGGAAAGAGAACAGGAACTATAGACAAAAGTATCTCCAACAGAATACAAGAGATGGAAGACAGAATTTCAGGTATAGAAGATACAATAGAAAAAATTGATGTATCAGTCAACAAAAAAGTTAAATCTAAAAATCTCCTCACACAAAATACCCAGGAAATCTTGGCCACTGTGAAAAGACCAAACCTAAGAATAATAGGGAAGAAGGAGAATATTCCCAGCTCAAAGTGGAAATAAATATCTTCAGCAAAGTCATAAAAGAAAAATTTCCTAATCTAAAGAAAGAGATGCCTAGAAACATAAAAGAAGCTTACAGAACACCAAAAAGATTGGACTAGAAGAGAAAATCCTCCCATTGCATAATAATCAAAACATTAAATGTACAGAACAAAGCAAGACTATTAAAAGTTGCAAGGGAAAAAGACCAAGGCAGATCTATCAGCATTATACCTGACTTCTCAACAGAGACCTTAAAAGCCTGAAGATCCTGGGCAAATGTCTTGTAAACCTGAAGAGACCACAAATGTCAGCCCAGATTACTACACCCAGCAAAACTTCAATTACAATAGATATATAAACCAAGAGATTCCATGGCAAAAACAAATTTAAAGAATATCTTTCCACTAATCCATCCCTGCAGATGATACTAGAAGGAAAACTTCAACACAAGTAGGATAACTACACCCTAGAAAACACAAGAACTTAATAATTTCATATGAACAAAACCAAAAGAAATCTCTCTCTCTCTCTCTGTCTCTCTGTCTCTATGTCTCTCTTTCTTTCTCTCTCTCTCTCTCTCTCTCTCTCTCTCTCTCTCTCTCACACACACACACACACACATACACACTAACAACCATTGGTCATTAGTATCTCTCAACATCAATGTACTCAATTCACCAATAAAAAGACACAGATCAACAGAGCAGATGCATAAATAGAATCCATCACTCTGCTGCATACAAGAAATACACTTCAGTAACAATGATAGCTGCTATTTCAGAATAAAGAACTAGAAAAAGGTGTTCCAAGAAAATAGATCCAATAAGTAAGCCTGCGTAGCCATTCTAATATCTAATAAAATAGACTTTCAACCAAAAGTTATAAAAAGAGTTGGGGAAAGATTCTTCATACTCATCAAAGGAAAAATCCACAAAAGGACAAGGAATTAAAACTGGACTGTAGTCTAGTTTTGTTTGTAGTCACAACATTAAGCCTATACATGCATTGAAACTGAATAACTCTCTACTCAATACTCTCTGGGTCTGGGAAGAAATTAAAGACTTTCTACAACTCAATCAAAATAATGGTATAACATACCCAATCATATGGGACACGATTAAAGCTGTGTTAATAGCACTGGGTGCCTACATAAAGAAATTGGATAACATTTGAAATGTAAATAAATAAAATAACCAAATTTTTTTTAAAAAGTCAAAAAAAGAAAGAAAGGAAGGAAGGAAGGAAGGAAGAAAGGAAGAAAAGAAAAGAAAAGAAAAGGAAAGGACAGGAAAGGAAAGGAAAGGAAAGGAAAGGAAAGGAAAGGAAAGGAAAGGAAAGCAAGCAAGCAAGCAAGCAAGCAAGCAAGCAAGCAAGCAAGTAAGCTGGAGAGATCTCATACTAATAACTTACCAGCACACCTGTGTTGTGGGTGGATAGCCCTGGTGTTGCTTATATTTTGATGCTAATTCCGGTCTCCTGGGAGGGGCTGCAGACGAGGAGTGAATCAGTACACAGGTGACTTCTTGTGAACCTTCTCCCCACCTTAACTTGTAAAATAAAGGCTAGAGCTGGTGATTGGGCAGTGGGAGGGATGTAGAGCTGAGAAGTTAGTGGGTGAAGGAGGGGAAACAGAGAGAGGAGAGGAGAAGCAAGGTGATGGAGGATGAACAGGACAATCCTGATTCTGAGTGGCTTTAAATAGCCACAGGTAGCTGTGTCTTATCTAGGTGGGCAATTTATATTCTTATCTATTGGCTCTGAAGTTATTGTGTGGGCATCTTGTGAACTGAGAATTTATTGATATATAAATCTGACTGCTTAATTACAAAAAAGGGGGGGGAGGTGGAGCTGAGAAGTTTGGGGGAGAAGGAGGAGAGATGGAGAGAGAGGTAGGAGGAAAGGAAGGAAGATGGAAGAAGAACTAGCTATCCAGATTCCTCGTGGCTTTAAATAGCCACAGGTAGCTATGAATATGATGTAAGGGATGGATAATTACAGAACAATTTCTAATATCTAGGTGATCAATTTATATTCTTATCTATTGTCTCTGAAATTATTGTGTGGGCATCTTGTGAATTGAGAATTTATTGATATATAAATATGATTGATTATAAGTTTCTAGAGTTTTTATTTACTGGATTAAGGGAATTTGTGTCACTGCCTGAGGCAAACCTAGAGGCAGAGAGTAGCTGGGTGTAGCACGGGAACTTGGTATCCTTTTAATATTTCCCACAGCACACTTGAAAGCTCTAGAAAAAAAGAGAAGCAAATGTACCCAAGAGATGTAGAAGGCAGGAAATAATTAAACTCAGGGCTGAAATCAATAACTTAGAAATAAGGGAAACAACACAAAGCATCAGTGGAATCAAGAACTGGTTTTTTAAGAAAATCAACAAGATAGGTAAAGCCTTAGTCAAACTAACAAAAAGACAGAAAGACAATATTCAAATTGAGAAAATCAGAAACAAAAAGTGAGACAACAGAGGAAGTTTAAAAAATAAGGAATACTCCTTAAACTATTATACAAAATAGAAACAGAAGGAACATTGCCAAATTCATGCTGAGACCCCAGTCACCCTGATACATAAACCACACAAAACTCAACAAAGAAAGATAATTTCAGACCAATTTCTCTTATGAAAATTGATGCAAAAATATGGGCATCAGTGGGAGGAGAGGCCATTGGTCCTGTAAAGGCTCAGGCTTGGTGCCCCAGTGTAGGGGAACTCAAGGGTGGGGAGGCAGGAGTGGGTGAGTGGGTGGGGGAACACACTCATAGAAGCAGGGGGAGGGGAATGGGATAAGGGATTTCTGAGGGAAAAAACCTGGAAAAAGGATAACATTTCATATGTAAATAAAGAAAATATCCAATATATATAAAAAAAGAATTTACAAAATAAAATACTTGTAAACCAAATCCAAGAAAACGTCAAAAACCTTATTTACCATGAGCAAGTAGGCTTCATCCCAGCGATGCAGAGGTTGTTCAGTATATGAAATCCATCAAAGTAATCTACCATATAAACAAATTGGAAAAAAAAACCCACCACATGATTATCTAATCAGATTCTGGAAAAGTCTTTTAACAGAATTCATCACTTCTTCATGTTAAAACTCTTGGAGAGATCAGGGATACAAAGCACATACCTAAACACAATGAAGAAAATATAAAGCAAGCCAGGAGCCAGCACCAATTAAATGGAGAGAAACTTAAAGCAATCCCACTAAAATCAGGGACAAGGCAAGGCTGCTCACTCTCTCCATATTGTTTTAATACAATACTTGAAGTTCTAGCTAGATTAATAAGAGAGCTGAAGGAAATCAAGGGAAGAAAAACTGGAAAAGAAGAAATAAAAGTATTGCTATCTGCAGATGATGTAATAGTATACATAAATGACCCCAAAACATTCTAACAGAGAACTCTACAACTGATAAACACCCTCAGCAAAGTGACTGGATACAAAGTTAACTAAAAACAAACAAACAAACAATAAAACAAAACAAAAATAAAGAATGCTCCCACCCAAAAAAAATCAGTAACCCTCCATTATACAAATGATAAATAGGCTCAGAAAGAAATTAGGGCCACAGCATTTTAATAGCCATAAGTATAAAATACCTTGATATAACTGTAACAAAACAAGTGAAATATCTGTATAGCAAGAATTTCAAGTTGCTGAAGAAAGAAATTGATGAAGATATCAGAAGATGGAAATATCTCCCATGTTTATAGATTGGTAGGCTTAAAACAGTGAAGATGGCCATCTTACCAAAAGCAATTACAGTTTCAGTGCACTTCCTATCACAATTCCAAAACAATTCTTTCTAGACCTTGAAAGAACAATTTTCAACTTCCTACGGAAAAACAACAACAACAACAACAACAACAACAACAACAACAACAACAACAAAAACCCCACAGGATAGAAAAACAAAACAACAACAAAAAATCCGTATAAAAAATGTTCTGGAGGCTTCACCATTCTTGATCTCAATCGGTACTATAAAACAGTAGTAATAAAAACTGCATGGTATTGGTATGGAAACAGACAAGTTGATCAATGGAATCAAATGGAAGACCCAGAAATAAACTCACAAATCTATGGACACTTGATTTTTGACAAAACAACAACAAAACCCATACAATAGAAAAGGGAGAGCACCTTCAATGCATGGTGCTGGTCTACCTGGATGCCTGCATGTAGGACAGAAATGGATCTATATTTATCACCCTGCACAAAACGTAAGTTCAAGTGTATGAAAAGCTTCAACTTAAAACCGGATACAATAAATATAATAGAAGAGAAATCGGGGAATAGCTTTGCATACATTAGTAAGGAGACAACTTCCTGAACAGAACACCAGTGGCTTGGGCGCTAGGATCAACAATTGATAAATGGGATCTCAGGAAATTGGCCAGCTTCTGTAAGGCAAAAGACACCATCAATAGGACAAAACAGCAATCTGTAAATAGAGCAGAGATCTTTACCAACCATGTATCCAACAGAAGGCTAATATCTAAAATATATAAAGGACTCAAGAAATTAGTCACCAACAAACTGAATATCCCAATTAAAAAACTGGGCACAGAGCTAAAGAGAGGAATCTCGAATGGTGTAGAAGGAATTAAATATTCAATGTCCTTAGTCATCAGGAATTGCAAGTCAAAAAGACTCCTGAGATTCTATCTTATAACTGTTGGAATGGCTAAGATGAAGAAACTCATGTGACAGCACATGCTGGTGAGGATATGGAGCAAGGGGGACACTCCTTCATTGCTGGTAGGAGTGCAGATTTATACCACAACTTTGGAAAACAATTTGGTGGTTTTTCAGAAAAGTGGGAATATTTCTACCTCAAGACCCAGTTATACCACTCCTGGGCATATACCCAAAAGATGCCCTCTATACCACAGGATCACTTGCTCAACTATGTTCATAGCAGCTTTATTTGTAATAGCCAGAAACTGGAAATAACCTAGATGTTCCTCACCTGAAGAGTGGGTAGAGAACATATGGTACATCTACATAATGGAATTCTATTCAGCTATCAAAAACAAAGATATCAGGGATTTTACAGGCAAGTGGATGAAACTTGAGGATATCATCCTGGATGAGATAACCCAGAACCAGAAAGACATGTATGGCATGGTATGTTCTCACTTATAAGTGAACTTTAGTCATAAAGTGCAGGATACTCATGCTATAATCCACAGACACAAAGAAACTAAGTAAGAAGGAGGTCCTGAGAGATGATGTGTGACTCTCACTCAGAAGGGGATAGAAGGGGTAGGAGAGGGCTTGTCGCAAGAATGTAAATCAGTGGGTTGCATATCTGGGACTAGCTGTAAGCCTGGGAATGAACAGGATTACAGGGAGACTTTGTGGGCAAACCTAGCTGAGATCCCCACCAGAGGAAGATATAGACTGAAGTGGCCAGATGTTCAGGGATAAAGATTGAGCAGAGTCTGGGGGATGACTGCAGCAACTTGAGCCTCATCCCATGTGAGAGATTACATGAGATCTCTATTAGTGATTATTAATAATACTCTGCTATGCTTGCAGATAGGAACCTAATAGGTTCTCCTGATAGGCTTCATCCAGTAGAAGATGGAGACAGATGCAGAGACTCACAGCCAAACTTCAGGTGGAGCTCAGAGAGTCTTGTGGAAGAGTGGGGGGATAGAATTGAGGAAGCTGGAGGGTTCAAGGACACCACAAGAAGACCTATAGGGTCAACTAACCTGGGCCATTGGGGCTCACAGAGACTTGGCCACCAACAGGGAGCATGCATGGGTTGGGCCTAGCTCCCTACACATCTTTAGCAAATGTGAGGCTTAGTCTTCATGTGAGTCCCCTAACAAGTGGAGTGGGGGCTGTCTCTGTCTCTTTTCCCTGGTATTAAGTCCCCTTTCTCTACCTGGACTGCCTAGTTGGGCCTCAGTGGGAGAGGATTTGCCTAGTCCTGCTGGAACCAGATGTCTCAGGGTGGAGTGGTACCCAAGAGGGTACCTTTCTCTGAAAAAAAGGGGAAGGGGCAATGAGAGGAAGGGGTTTGTAAGGATAGAACTGGGAGGAGAGGAGAGAAAGGGGCTGCGATAGAGATGAAAAGTGAATATAAAAATAATTTATTAAAATAAAAGTTTTTCTTTCTTTTCTACCTTTCTTCCCTCCTTCTCTTCTTCCCTCCATCCCTCCTTTCCTTCTTTTTTCTTTTTTCTATAGTATCTTATTAGGCAGCTCATGCTAGCATGTAGTTTGCTATGCTCCTAATTCTGCTTCCCAAGTGCTGCTATTACAGGTGTAGGCCACCATAACTAGTATACCCACCACTTTCCTATTTTTCTATAACAAAATGTCTGACAACCCAATTTGAAAGAAGGGCAAAGACATGGTGTTAAGAATGTAAGGTGACTGGTTGCACTGCATTCTCAGTCAGGGAGCAAAGAGAGATGAATTCTAAACTTTCACTTGATTTCTATTTTTGTTTGTTTGTTTTGTTTCGTTTTTCGAGACAGGGTTTCTCTGTATAGCTCTGGCTGTCCTGGAATTCACTCTGTAGACCAGGCTGGCCTCGAACTCAGAAATCCGCCTGCCTCTGCCTCCCAAGTGCTGAGATTAAAGGCGTGCGCCACCACTGTCCATTGATTTCTATTTTTACCCATCCCAAGGAGTGTGCCACACATATGTAGAGTGGGTCTTCTCTCCCCAGCTAATCCTTTCTGGAAATACTTTCATAGACATGCCCAGAGGCTTGTTTTTATGATGATTCTGTATTCTATCAAGTTGACAATTGAGATAACTCATGGCATATAGTTTACTATGACATGTATTTTATCTTTGATTATTGTTTTTTTCATATTTATCCATATTGCTGCAGGTAGTTCTAATTTATAATTTTACATTATTGTATTAATAGGTGCAATTTTATTCATTTTCCCTCAGTAAGTACCATGTTATATTTCTATTTTATATCATTAAGAACTCTTTTAACAAAACTTTTAACTTAACAATATCAGTATTTCAATCAGCGCTTTACTTTTTAAAATTGCATAGATAATTTCAATATATTCTTTTTCTTGAGAGATTTCACCAACATCAACTTTAGTAGTGAACTTTTTAGAAACATTGTATGGGATACTTACTGTCCCTTAGATCACCCGTTTTTCTCTTATCCTAGAGCCTTTGCACAGACCTTGGCTCTCTTTGGAGGAACTTCTGCTTCCCTGTTTGTCATTTATAACTTGAGTTTTACTTTCATCTTAAATACCCCCAATTTCTTGGAGTCTTTCTGACTACCCTAGGATATAATCGGTGACCCAACCCCCTGTGACAAGCTTCTATTCTACTGCGTATTTCCCAGTTCAAAGGTATCCATTACACTCATATTAATGTTTACTTTTAGCTATCAGACTTATGGCTACCAACATGGGAATTAGGAACTAAGGCTTAAAGTATGATGCCTTTTAACCCACAATCGGGGCTGCTAGTGGTAAGCTGGTCTACAAACACAATTCAAGTAAGCAAGTGAAGGGATTTCTAATCTAGTACCTTCTGTCTATCCCAATTATCAAAAGCAACTATTTGAAACACCTGCAGAATAGGTGTTTTAGTACAGTCGCTGTGAGAGATGGAGGTCATCATCAATACACTAAACAAACCAGGCCTCTAGTCACTTCTTGGGCGTGGAGATGCAGTTCACAATGCCAGCAACTGAATCCAACCATTAGACTGCCAGGCTAGTCTGCAATAATTGCTTCAGGAATTTGATCCATGAATATTTCCTGTTAATTTCCCAGGAGTAAAGCCAGCTGTTCTCCTCCTTTTAACAACAACAACAACAACAAAAAAAAAAATTAAGAGAGCAGGTGGAAATTACCATATTTATAAATGATTGTTAGAAAAATATTTACTTGGATTTGGGATAATGAAGAAAAATAAGCTAAAAACAAAGGTATTCAAATCAGGGGATTTTAATTTGCAATATGAATAAATAAAGACCAATGTAGAGAATGAAACATGTTATCATTCTATTTTTGGATCTTAGTATCTTTTCAGGATTGGGTAAACTTGACAATACATAACTCTCTCAAAGGAGCAAAGGATTGACTGAGTAATTTTTATTTTTTTCTTGCATATCAGATTTTTAAAAGGTATTATTTAACCTTTTTCTTAATTCTGCTCTTTTAAAAAAATCTTTCCATTGTGGGCTCTTGGGAACACCTCTCTCTCTCTCTCTCTCTCTCTCTCTCTCTCTCTCTCTCTCTCTCACTCTCCAGCCTAGGTATCTATATAAAATCACGAGTTTTATATTTAAACTCGGCTAGGTCATGAGACTCAGATATCTGTTCAGGCTCATCTCGATGCTGCTTTGAAGGTGTCTAGCTTATATGACTTTCACATTTAAATCAGTATCTGCAAAAAGCAGATTCCCCCTCAAAAAGACAGAATTCTGTGTGTAGGTTGCCTTAGGGCTTGATTAGCAGTGTCAGCTCTACTTGGGGCTCCATTCTTCTGCTCTATCCACATCCTTTGGACTTGCAAGCTTCTATAATCATAAAAACCAATTAAAAATAAATCTATTTCTTTATCGGTTGTAATGTAACGGTAGACTTCTAAGAAATTTTTATGAAGTAACTGAGAAGTGCGGTCAACATCAGAGTCCATGTTTACAAAGATGGTTATGTTATCCCTAAGTGAAATAATCTCATGGACCATCATCATCTATGTGTTTCTTTGTTAGATGGCACATGATTTTGTGTGGGAGATTGGTCTGATGCTGCTTGTATTTAAATGCTAAACAGTGGCCCTTAAGATCTGGTTGCCCTGATGAGGAGAACCTCAAGGACAAGGAGATCCTCACTATACCAAATGATGCTATGTAACCTTGTTCCCCAAGCTACTTGGTCAATAAAGGCTAAAGCTTGTGACTTGTGATAGAGGTAATCAGGTTTTCAGTTACCTCGCTGAGAGGGTTGGGGGGGGAGAAGGAGGAGGAGGAGGAGGAGGAGGAGGAGGAGGAGGAGGAGGAGGAGGAGGAGGAGGAGGAGGAGGAAAAAGAGGAGGAGAAGGAGGAGAAAGAGGAGGAGAAAGAGGAGGAGAAAAAGGAGGAGAAAGAGGAAGTAAGGAGAAGAAGTAAGGAGAAGAAGAAGTAAAGAGATGAGGGGAAGAGGAAGCTGCCATGAGAGGAAATGAACTATGAGCACATGATGAGGAGAAACAAGTAACAAGGGACATATGACTGGGATATGAGTTAGAATAGCTCAAAAACCTGCACAATCTAGGCTTACAAACTGTAAGTATAGTACCTGGATTGTGTGTCTTTTACATGGGCTAGCAAGAATTTATAATCATATTACAACTTTGTATAAACATTTTACTGGTAGGTGTCTACATTGATGTAAAGCTTATAATCCACATACTTGGAAGTGGAGATCAGTTGGAAAGATCACCTGTCTGATTTAGAGCTTTGGAGACTCAGCCCTGGAAGCTTATCCACAAGTGCCACAAAGTCCCTGAGAGGAAACTAATATGTTTGTGTCTGAATTAAAATTTTCATATCTTTTATCTGTCATTAATTAGTTTTATGTTCTTGCTTCTAGTCTAGGACCTTTTTTTTTTTAAATTAAATGACTTTTAAAATTTCTGTCTGTTTCTAGCATTGTCTAGTTTTAATGTTATTTTTCATGCTCTGAATCATTATATTGGATACATAATGACTGATTGTTTGTTTTCAGGTAGGAAGCTGCAGTTTTACCTGCCTTGTAGACATATTTTGTATTTTTGTTTCTGGTGTAACTGTCTTACCTTCTTTTTGTGTTCTTTATGTCTGTTGATTATAATCTTCTCAATTCCCTTTAAGACCTTTATACAGTAAGTATATTCTAACTCCTTATTTATTTATTTATTTATTTATTTTAATCAAACCATGATTTTTTACTTTTTCACACAGGGGTTATAAACACAAAAAGGCAGGATGTGGGGAAGATATTCTAACTCTTAACACTTGAAATCCCCTCCCAATAAATCTTTAATGACTTCCAGACCTCTATGGGCATTCCGAGGAGAATACACATATCTAAAAGTTCAAAGCTAATATTCACATATGAGAGAAAATAGGTGACATTTGCTTTTCTGGGTCTAAGTTATTCAATCAGGATTATTGTTTTCAGCTTCATCCATTTTGCTGTGAATTTCATATTTTTTCCTCTTAATAGCTGAGGAATATTCCATTGTGTAAATATTCTCCATTATCCTTATCCATTTATCAGTTGATGGATGTTGAGGCTATTTTCATTTCTTGGCTACTATGAATAGAGCAGTCATGTATATGGATAAGGAAGTGTCTCTGCAGCTGGGGATAAAATACAGGTCTTGTATATTCTACCACTGAGCTACATCCTTAGTTATTGGATTTTTTTTTTTTTTTTTTTTTTTTTGAGACATGGTCTTCATGTCAAGTCTAGGTTAGCCTGGAACTATCAGCTCCTAGTTCTGGGATAACAAGGAGGTGAGAACAGAGATAGAATTTTTCTTAGCATAGCTTTTTCAGTATACTTGAGAGGCTGGAAATCTGTTTTGTACACATTGGTATAGCTGCACAATCATTCGCATTATTTATATCTTAAGCATGTGAGTTAATTTTAATATTAAGATTTCTAGTGTTACAGAAGTAATTTCCTTTATTGGACAAACTTTAATGACTACTGTTATGTCAGTATTTTATTCCTTCCCAGAAACTTTGTTGTATTTTCTATACAGATCCCTAAATTACCTATAAATGTCAAGTATTATTTTATTTTAAATGTATCTGAAATGATTTAGAGTAATAATTAGGTACATTATTTCTACTTTAAAACATCTTGACTTAATTTCTTAAGATATCTATCTTTACTTAGTTTCAAAAAAATTCTCCCAATTTTAGAGTAATTTGGAAAGTATCTCCCAAGCTTTGTTAAAGTTACATTGGTTACTTCACCTCATTTTTACTTTGAAAATATTTCAACCTAGGGAAAAGGTGATATATTTTCTTTTCATGTTGATGGGTTTTTTTTCCTTGTCCTGTGTCTCTTTAGGATGGGAAATGAAAATGGGAATCCTCATTCACTGTTGCTGGGATTACAAACTTGTCCAGCCTCTCTGGAAATCACTGTAGAAAATTCTCAAAAAGCTAAAATTAAATCTACTTCATGACCCAGTACCTCATTCTTTGGCATAGACCCAAAAGACTTGACATCCTATTGCAGATACTTCTCAGCCACAGTCACTGCTATGCTAAGAAATAGCTAAGAAAGAAAAACAGTTTAAATGTCCTTCAGCTGACAAACTGACAGAAATTCCAGAGTTTTAATGACAATTTATGAAGAAGTCTCAAATTTTTCTTTACTTGAAAAATATTTGGCTTAAGAAATTTTCTATATTTACTTCTGTGCTCTTGAATTTTACTTTAAATATTTTTACATAAAAATAAAGTGTTTATGAAAAATGCATTCACCTCTTTACTTAAATCTTAGGGTACTATAAAAATAATGTGTCTCAAGTTTTTTAACTTTAAAAGACATAGTTTTAAAAATTATTCCTTCTGGTTTTTGAGAGTATAATTACATAATTCTGCTTTTTCTATCCTCCCACCAAACCCTTCTATATACTCCTTCTTTGCTCTCTTTTAAATTCATGACCTTTGTTTTATTAATTTTTGATATATGTATATTCCTTAATATATAAATATATTTTAATATTTCATTCATATATATATATATATATATATATATATATATATATATATATAAATGTAACCTTCTAATCTGTATAATGTCAATTGTTTGTGTGTGTGTGTGTGTGTGTGTGTGTGTGTGTGTGTGTTTTCAGGGCTGATAGTTTGGTATTGGACAACTGATTGGTGTGTCCTTCTCTAGGATAGACTATTTCTCCAATTTCAGCATTCCATAATTTAGTGGTTCTCACCTAATACTGTGACCCTTTAATACAGTTTCTCATGTTGTGGTGACCCCTAACCATAAAATTATTTTTGTTGCTACTTAATAACTCTAATTTTGCTACTGTTGTGAATCGTAGTGTAAATGTTTGTGTTTTCTGATGTTCTTAGGTGGCCCTTGTGAAAGGTCAGTTTATGTCCAAAGAGGTTGTGACACAAGTTAGAACCACTGACTTGGTTGTTTGTAGTTCCGTCTGTGGAATAGAAGCCTCCTGGGCTCTCTCTGTCCACTTTAGCTTGTCTACTGCTGTTATCATTGTTAGCTCATGTTTCCACAGTCATGTTGATGAGACTTTATAGGTATAATTTATGACACAACCTTACAGCTAAATCTCTGATACTCAAGCTTTTGTAATATTTTTGCTCTCTGTTCTAAAATGACCCATGAACTTTAGGTGCAGGAGTTGTGTAGTAGATGGTCTGTACAGACTTTTATTTTGATCAGTTGTGGTTTTCTATACTGGTCTCTGTTGCAAAGAGTTTTCTTGCACTATAAAACCACATTAAAAATTTAATAAAATGACTAAAATGGTGGCATACAGGCATCTTGGTGTTTTTATTATGTGGTCTTTGGACCTTTGAGGGAGCATTGTCAGCCTTCATGGATCCATGCTGGGCAGTGGGGGTGGGGGAGCAACAGAGAGGAGAATAGCAGGACACTTGTGACCTGATGAGAGAAATGGGAGAAATGGGGAACTCTAATTAGGGAAGGAGAGAGAGAGAGAGACATATGATGGTAAGGAATCATACTATTAACTATTTACCTAAAATACCTATAATACATATGTCCCTGTGTTCTATTTATATGTTTTGTACACGGAATCTAGAATTGCTCAACATTTAATAAGTATGAAATACAATCCACCAAATAAAATATTTTAAGAAAGAAAGAACACATTACTTTTTTTTCTGGCTGAAAAAGCATCTGATGAAAAATCATTGTCCCTTTCTAATAAGGGTATTTTATGATAGTACATTTGCATTATATTAAGGTTTTTTTTTTTGTTGTTGTTGTTGTTTTGGTTTGGTTTTCGAGACAGGGTTTCTCTGTGTAGCCATGGCTGTCCTGGAACTCACTCTGTAGACCAGGCTGGCCTCGAACTCAGAAATCTGCCTGCCTCTGCCTCCCAAGTGCTGGAATTAAAGGCGTGAGCCACCACTGCCCAGTTAAGTTTTAATAAAAATATGCTTGTTCCATAGCTACAGAGAAAGGTATTTAGAAATCTGGGAAACATTCCTTGATTTTTTGTTTTTAGAAGATGAGAAAGATGATTATCATGGTATCATACTTTAATGATGCAATCAGCATAGAGAAGTAGGTGAGAGGTAAGAAATGTTAAAAAAAAAAAAAAAAAAAAAAAAGCAGCCATATAAATGCTGGGCAGAGCATGTGGCCCACCTGTAACTCCAGTACTCAGGACGGGGAAACAGAGGTATCCCTGGAGCAAACTTGCTAGCTAGAGTGGTAGAATTGGCAAGTTTTGGGTTCAAGGACGAGACCATAGATGAGCATATAAGATGAAAAGATTGAGGCAGATGTCAGACTCTGGCCACCACAGGCTTGTGCACATGCTCTTGTATACAGATGTGAATCTCTGCATGGGGATGTGTATAACCACCTATAGAGCAAGATGAAGAGAGAGGGGGAAGAGGGAGGAAGGGAGAAGGAGGGATGAAGGGAAGATGAAGAAGAGGAGAATGAGAGAAGAGAAAAAGCAAAATAAAGATTTGCATTGAGGGTAATATATCAAAAATCCAAGTGATTATTTGAAAATTTAATAGAATAATGAAATTGATATATTATTAAGAAAAAGTAGTCTTCCAATATACAAGATAAAATGAAAGATACAATGGAAGGGAAGCACTTATTAAGTCTTACAAGGGATGAACAGGAATTTAATTAGGAATAGAAAATTAATGCATCAAAATTAAGAACATTGTTTAAATACTTAAGAAGCATTAAGACTTTCCCTCTTCTTAGGCATCGTTGATAAAATACACACACCTTGATTCTTGAAAAATTCTGAAAAAGTTATTACTTTACAAATGTCTTCAAGTGGATTGGTTATTAATTTTATGGAATATTAAGCATATTATAAAATATAAATGTATAGACCCATATGGATGGATATTTACATGAGCTACAGAGTTAATATAAAAGCAGTAAAGAGCCCAGAAATTGACCCAATACGTGTTTAAATGTGGTATGTGTTAATGAAGCATCAGGAAACCCTGGGAAAGTTGGCTTACTCAGTAAGGGATGTTAAAAGAACTACACAGCCATCTGGAAATAATAAAATTGGATCCAATTATATACATACACACATATATGTCATATATAGCAAAGCATTTAGTGTGAAAAATCAATCTGCAAAGTGCTAGAATTAAACAGAAGAAAAAGAAAAAAATACTTCTAAAATAAGAAAGCATTAATAAATGTCAGAGAAAATTAGGGGCAGTATGGCACTATTCACAAATTTGACCAAACAAAATATTTGTGTGACAGTAACTATAAATAAAATAAAAATACAAGAAGTTTAAAGGAAATATTTGTAACTTATATCATGTCAGAAGCACATTCTCTAACCCATAAATATTTTCTATTTATCAAAAAGAAAATAAGAAAAATGCAGGAGGATCAAGAGCAAAGGCTACAGACAACTGCCATGTGGTACAATTACTGCAACTTATGAGCGTTTACCTTGGTACAGTCCAAATAAAGCCTAAATATATGTAAAAAAAAAACCCACAGTGAGTTAGGTAACCCACGTTAAAAATTAGGTAATTTAAGTTTATATTTCTGTACTCTATGGATTAATAACAGAATTATTCATGGAGGCCAATGAACTCTGCATCTTTTATGTCAGGTATTGTTCTAAGAATTCTCCATTTATTTATTGACTAATTTCTTACACCATTCCTATAAAGAAAATGCTTATTTGTATTTTTGCATGGCAAAGTTGAAGTCTAGAAAGATAAGCAGCTTCCCCTGTCACAAAGAAAGTGGGTGACAGGAGAATTCAGCCGGGGAGGTTTGACCGGAAAAGACTTGTGATTGTTATACTTGCCTATAGTTCTCCAAGATGGAAGGCAATAAAAGACACAAGTGCACAGTTTCTTGAATCCTGAAATTGCACCCTGGGGATTTTATTCTGAAGAATTACTCACATGCATTCAAACAGTGAATGGGCACATATTATGGCAAACTTGCCTGTGACAGCAATAGACTGGGAAGACATGTTCATTAGTAGGAGTGTTATACACACGGGTGCAGCCATACTATGGTCTCCTCAGAAGCCGAAAGAAAAATGAAGAAACTTTTCAATGTCTTCATCAGTACCCACACAATCATGTGTATGCTCTCAATGGATGAGACTTTATTCATAATCTGTGTATATGTGTGCCCATGTTATATCAGAATGTGTGCCCATGTTATATCAGAATGTGTGCCCATGTTATATCAGAATGTGTGCCCATGTTATATCAGAATGTGTGCCCATGTTATATCAGAATGTGTGCCCATGTTATATCAGAATGTGTGCCCATGTTATATCAGAATGTGTGCCCATGTTATATCAGAATGTGTGCCCATGTTATATCAGAATGTGTGCCCATGTTATATCAGAATGTGTGCCCATGTTATATCAGAATGTGTGCCCATGTTATATCAGAATGTGTGCCCATGTTATATCAGAATGTGTGCCCATGTTATATCAGAATGTGTGCCCATGTTATATCAGAATGTGTGCCCATGTTATATCAGAATGTGTGCCCATGTTATATCAGAATGTGTGCCCATGTTATATCAGAATGTGTGCCCATGTTATATCAGAATGTGTGCCCATGTTATATCAGAATGTGTGCCCATGTTATATCAGAATGTGTGCCCATGTTATATCAGAATGTGTGCCCATGTTATATCAGAATGTGTGCCCATGTTATATCAGAATGTGTGCCCATGTTATATCAGAATGTGTGCCCATGTTATATCAGAATGTGTGCCCATGTTATATCAGAATGTGTGCCCATGTTATATCAGAATGTGTGCCCATGTTATATCAGAATGTGTGCCCATGTTATATCAGAATGTGTGCCCATGTTATATCAGAATGTGTGCCCATGTTATATCAGAATGTGTGCCCATGTTATATCAGAATGTGTGCCCATGTTATATCAGAATGTGTGCCCATGTTATATCAGAATGTGTGCCCATGTTATATCAGAATGTGTGCCCATGTTATATCAGAATGTGTGCCCATGTTATATCAGAATGTGTGCCCATGTTATATCAGAATGTGTGCCCATGTTATATCAGAATGTGTGCCCATGTTATATCAGAATGTGTGCCCATGTTATATCAGAATGTGTGCCCATGTTATATCAGAATGTGTGCCCATGTTATATCAGAATGTGTGCCCATGTTATATCAGAATGTGTGCCCATGTTATATCAGAATGTGTGCCCATGTTATATCAGAATGTGTGCCCATGTTATATCAGAATGTGTGCCCATGTTATATCAGAATGTGTGCCCATGTTATATCAGAATGTGTGCCCATGTTATATCAGAATGTGTGCCCATGTTATATCAGAATGTGTGCCCATGTTATATCAGAATGTGTGCCCATGTTATATCAGAATGTGTGCCCATGTTATATCAGAATGTGTGCCCATGTTATATCAGAATGTGTGCCCATGTTATATCAGAATGTGTGCCCATGTTATATCAGAATGTGTGCCCATGTTATATCAGAATGTGTGCCCATGTTATATCAGAATGTGTGCCCATGTTATATCAGAATGTGTGCCCATGTTATATCAGAATGTGTGCCCATGTTATATCAGAATGTGTGCCCATGTTATATCAGAATGTGTGCCCATGTTATATCAGAATGTGTGCCCATGTTATATCAGAATGTGTGCCCATGTTATATCAGAATGTGTGCCCATGTTATATCAGAATTTCTTTGGAAATATTGATAGGGTTTGGTAGTCATATATGTCTTGGGGAGAGAAATTAGGGGAGAGGGAGATGCCTTACTTACCATTGTGTGTGTGTGTGTGTGTGTGTGTGTGTGTATATATATATATATATATATATAATGTGCTTTTAAAAAAAGACTACATAGTTCCTGTTGGCCTAGGACTCACTACATAGCCCATGACCTTGGCCAAGAAAGCCCCTTTATCAGCACCTTAGTGTTAAGATTACAGACATGCCACTGTACCAGTGTCATAGTTTAATATATTTCTTTGTAAGTAGCTATGATTGTAATTAGTGTCTTTTTTATCTTTCCAATACTTTATCCCCTGGCATGGAACTTCACAACACATCTTTTTTTTTTTTTTTTTTTTTTTTTCACTCTAAAGAAAAGTATCTCTGTGTCTTTAGTGGTGGGGAATTTAAATTTTAAGTTCTCTCTAGTCTAGTAGACCTTCTTGTCTGGTGTCTCCCAGATTCCTCTGGTCTGGCTCCATTCATGGATATGTTTGTTCCATCTAAGGGAACTGAGATAAATTCTCAATCCTTTTAGATAGGAAGATTTTTTTTTTCTTTTTTTTTGTGGTGTAGAAAAGTGATGGATTGGATGAGCAAGTAAAGTCCAGCCAGTGATGTCAATACTTATTTATTCTTCTCATCCAGTCTAACTTTGGCTCTGAGGCACTTCTGATTCATGTTTGCATTTGCTACCTTTGAGTAATGCACAGTAGCAGAGGTGTTCTCAGAAAATCATTCTTCCTGGTCACCTTGCTCGTGATGCCCCCATTTTAGTATCTGTGACGCTATGGAGAAAAACCAAGCCAAGAGTTTTTGTGCTATTAAGATCTGGGATTTGCCATTGGCATGGGTAAATGAGCAATGAAGGTTCAACACACATGTTCAGGAGAATACCCTCTATGTAGCGTGCTTCTTATGTGTGTAGGGTGGCAGAGCTCCTCATATTTAAAAATTCATAAATGCCTTATAATTAATTAAACTTTTAAAATAAGCAACTCATTATTTTAAGTTTAGGTGTCTGGTTGTGATTAATATGTAAGTGAATTTTTAATAATTAATGAGAAATGACTGTGTCTTGTTATTGTAGCATTTGATTACAAATACTGGTATATAATTAATGAGTAAAATTATTTCCATAACATTGAGGTAACGTGTCAAGAACACTTTATTACCTTGCTAATCAAATATTATTCTACAAATCATTGTGGGGCCCCATCACTTGCAATGAGCTGTCAAATGCTACTTTATTAAATGGCTCCATCATTTCATAGCACACCTTGTGTAACATAAGAGCAGAAATGATTTTCGGTTAACGAAGGGGGACATTTTAAAACATGGATGAAGAGAACATTGCCAGAAGATTCTCCATATAAAAAGCAGATTCAAATCACAAAATATGTGTTCAGAAATTTTGGCAAAATTAGATCACTGTGCTTCAAAATAGTTGCCTTGAATCACATAAGAAAGAATGAAAAAAAAAAAAAGAATGGAAATTTGTAGAAACAAATGTGAGAAAAATACTTCATCAGAAGTTTATAGTTCATGACAGCTTGACTGCTGTTTTTCATGATCTTGCAATATATCCTTTTTGAAATAAAGAAGAGTAAAAACAATCTATGCCTAATATTAACTATAATTAGAATCTATGAGGAAAGTAAGAGATTATTAAAAAATAAATCATTTCCATGCATTGTCTATGCAAAACTTTCAAATGCAACCAGAACAAAGAGTAAAGTTCTTATAATTCTGAGGCACTTCATATTCAATATACACATCTTCTACCACTGAGCTACAGGCCTGACTTATCTTAATAGGTTATTAAAAGTTGGGAGAGCACATGTTCAGGAGGAGATGAGGGGACTTCAAGAGAGGAAATTGGGAGGCCATATATTTTCTCAGATATGTGCATGACATTCTCAAGAATATAAAAGTCTAAAAATGAACAAATATATAGTTAGATTTGTAGTCATTGTACCCTACCACTTCTTCTTTTCTTTTTTTTTGATTAAAAGAAAAATAAATATGTATGTGTTTCTGTTTCTGTGTGAGATATACCAACAGCTGTGCAGCTGACCATGGAGGCCAAAATAGGGGACCAGTTTCCCTGGAGCTGTAGTTGTAGGCAGTTGTGAGTTATTAACAAGAGCATTGAGAACCAAACCCAGGACCTTTGCAAGAGCCGCACTTGCTCACGAGCATTAAGCCGCCTCTCCAGCAACTCTCTACTACTTCCTCTCTAATAAAATATAAAAATCCAAACATTCTTGCGTTCCTAGTCCCAGGTGGATATGGTATTCCTTTTCATTTGGAATCAGATGCTCCCCATCTTTCTCTTTGCTATCAAACCTAGAAGAAACAACAGTGCTTGCTATCAAAGTATTCTGTTCCAGTAACATAAAAGTAGGACAGAGGTGAAATGCATGATTGAGATGGGTCTGTTGGAACATAGACAGATACTAAAGAAACAAAAGCCTATGTAAACTAGACACAGAAGCACGACTTATTGAGTCCGAAGCAAGAAGCACGGAGCTCCAGAAAAAATGAGAGTCATCAAGCGGGGAAGGAGATTTCTTACATTAAAAGGAGGGCAACTTGATTTTTATGAATATATTGTTTAAAAATATATTTACTTCCTTATGTTGCCAAATGAGATTGCTTTTGTTAACTATTTTATTGTTAACTCTGCTGCTACATCTTTCTCTATCTTTCATTCTTAGTCCTAAGCCGTCACATTTTAGATTTATTTCTTTCAGAAATAAAATATGGCTAGTTTAAAAACTCCCCTAGCTTCAGGATTTCTGACTTCTAATATGAACTTATTCTGCTTATAATTGTTATAATTAATCATAAATTTAGACTAATCTCTACTCAAGTTGATACTTCTTTCTCTCACATTTTTAATTACTATTGTACAAAATCAGGGTGGTATCTGAGTTGGTTTTCTTCCTTTTCCCCACTTTTATTGAAAAATGAGTCTTTTCTCATACAGTATATCCTGATTATAGTTTTCCCTCTGTCTACTCCTACCAGTTTCTCCCTTCTTTTCCTCCCCCTCTGATGCACTCCCTCTCTGTCTCTCATTAGAAATGAACAGGCTTCTAACAGATAACAACAAAAATAATATAAAACATAATAAGATAAAACAAAAACCATCACATCAAGTTGGACAAGGCAAACCAACAAAAGGAAAAGAGACCAAGAAAAAGCATAAGAATTAGAGACCCACTCATTCACACATTCATGAGTCCCATAAAAACACTAAACTGAAAGCATCAATACACATGCAGGAGATGAGGTGCAGACCTGTACAGGCCTTGCACTTGCTGCCTTAGTCTCTGTGAGTTTATATGAAGTTTGCTCATTTTATTTAAGGGCCTGTTTTGGAATTTTTCAGGTTACTTATGTATACTATTATGCCAGCTGCAAATAAAGATACTTTGATTTATTCCTTTCATATCTGTATCTCCTTGATTTCCTTCAGTCGTCTTATTGCTGTAGCTAAGGCTTCGAGTACTATATTGGATAGGTATGGGTGAAGTGGACAACCTTGTCTTGTTCCTAATTTTAGTGGAATTGCTTTGAATTTCTTCCTGTTTAAGTTGACGTTGGCTGAGATGGGGATAGGGATGGGGAGGCTGCAGAGTCCCAATCTGGACAGAACCAGAGTTTCTATGCTACTTAGGCTAATCCACACAAGTGAAAGGAAAGTCCTGACAATTATAGAATTATATGTATTTAAAACTTTTACCCGTTTTTAATGTGAGCTGTTTATATATGTATGTATATGATGAAAGTTTAAGAAGATAGTTATATGTATCAAGGGTATAAATTAATTAATTTTATTTGGATGGTTTCAGGGTAAAACTTAGGTATAGATAATCCATTTAGGAATGGAGCCATGAGAAGATTTGCCCTAAATTTGCTTTTTATCTCATTCAGACTCTTGATATTTCACTACAAGAAGTTTCCTTTGAACAACTATCTTGCCTTACAGATACCTTTAAAAATGTATACACTTTTCTACCCTGTACTTTGAGGTGGGGGGTATGTTAGTTAAGTTTCTTTGATTATATACCCCAAATAGAACTTGACTATAAGTGATAGATGCGATACTTAAGGAGACCGGAAGTTCCACGGAATTGAACAAAGATAGAACAAAGAGGAATTCTTAAAGACTAGGAAGTCACAATGACCCAGGCTGCCAAGTATATCAACTTGTAAAAGTTCTCCTTGGGCTCAACCCTTGCATAGTTTGGGACAACTAATTTTCTAATTTTTGAGTCTTTGCTGCAGATTTAGATCCCTGGTACAGAAAATCTAGTCAGCTTATCACTTACTATTAACTTCAGTGCTCAGGATGGAAGCTGTACCAAGGTCAGCAGCCACCAAGGACACACAGAAAGGAGGAAAGAAAATGAAGAAAGAGAGAAAGCCATTTAATTGGTGTAAGAGGAAAAAGTGGTGCATGGTGTATTCATGACAAAATGTATCCATCAGAAAAGCATCACGCTAAGCCATTGATACTTAGGTGAAATTTTACTAAACTTTACCATATATTTATACATGGCTAAATGGTTTTTGTTTGAGGAATAATTGGGTTCTTTATTTATTTTATGTTAAAATGAATAGAGCTTGATTCAATTCTGTCACCAGAAAGACCCAAGACTAGAATGATTTCATTCTCTACCACTGTCCTTAGGCTGTGGGGCATACAAACACAACTCTTTGTATAGGAGACTTTTCAAAAATTTCTCATCAATTCAGAGGTTTTAAAATTAAGAATGTCTGATTATTTGTGGATGTCATTAAGGAGTGACATTTAGTATCAAGAAAAAAAGTATTGTAATTTGCTGAGATAGTTTTAACCTTGATTAAGAAACCATCCCTCTTTGTGCAATTGAAGACAATTATTTGGGGTTAAAGATAGATTTCCCTTATGTATTAAATATGTCCAGTGGGATTGCAAGCATTTTTGCAACATAATCCTCAGTTTGTCTTGGTCCAGACTGCTTTTCTAACAGAGGAAAAGTTATTTTAGGGGATTTGCTTTGAAAACTGCTTTTAAATATTGCAATAGAAATTCAATGGTAATTAGTGATGAATCTAGAGCTGTACTGAAGCCTTGAGTATGCTTATGTTAATATAGCACACAGTTAATTTTTAAGGAATATAGGCCATCTTTAGCAAAAAGATTGAGGTGACATGCTGAGGTAATAAAGTAAGAATCTCAGGTACCAGGGAAGAGTATTAGTGTATCTAGTCATTGCCAAGGTGGTAAGGGACTAGTAACTCCTTTTTCACAGAATGTGCATGAGTGCAAGGGTAAGGAGAAGCCTTTTTCCTCCAGATAGATAACATTTATCAAGGTTGTTTGCCACAGGAATATATCTGAAATTAATGGATACGTATCTTAGAGTTTGTGTTGTGAAAACCATGAGAAAGTCATCTAAAATTTGCTAAAAGATTGCTAATTTTAGGAAATTATTTTTTCAAAATTACAGATATATCTATGCTTCCCGTATCTTTTTTTTTTTTTTTTTTTTTTTTTTTTTGTTATTGAACCTTGTTCCTTGTGTCCCTTTGCACAAAGGTCACACAGAGAAACAAATATTTATGGGATAATAGATTGGCTCCCACAGGGTGGGGACCATCATTCATTTGTGTGTTTAGCTTCTAGTTCACAGCTGTTAGAGATGAACACAGAGTTAGTGCTCTTTGAAAAGATATAAGAACGACAGAAACAGTTGACAATGTACATAGTCTGTGAGGCTTTGACAAAATTTTTTTTAACATACAAATACATATTTTGACAAAAATATGATCATTATGGTCAGCTCATAAGATTATTCTCTTTTATTTCCCTTTAACCATATACCTTTATTTTTCATAAAAGAATCGTCCAAAAAAGGCATTGCAATTAGGGAATGTCTCCTATGGTTCCTTAAATGACTGTCTCAAGTCTTTGGCCATAAATGGCAGACTTACATTCCATTTTTCTCCAGTAATATCTTTCCGGGTGTTACTTGCTTTTCTGGAATGGATATTCCTCACTTGTTACATGAGGCTTCTAAATCTAGAAGATCTTGTTCAATCACAGAAAGAATTACTGTAGCTGTATTAATCCACACTGTCCTTTTTCTCCCTATCTGAAGTCTACCTAATCTTCAAGGTCAAGTTAAAATTTTATTACCTTCAACCACAAAACCTACTGTGAGTTCCTTGTTTTTGGATGGATAGTATTTGTAAATGGTCTTTTCCTAGTGAGAATTCTTTATCACCTCATTGAGACCCTTTTGTGTTCTTTCATTTTGATACCTTGTGTCTTAATTACTTTTCTATTATCATGACCAAGATAACATAGAAAATATTAAATTTGAGGCCCATGTTTGCAGAAGATTAGAGTTAATCATCACATCTGGGAGCACACCTGCAATCAATCAGACAGGCATGACACTGGAGTAGTAGTAGCTGAGAGCTCATGTTTTACTCTAAGGCAGAAAGAACTAACTGGGATTGAATGGGCTTTTGAAACTTCAAAGTCTACCACTATGACACACCTCCTCCAACAATGCCATACCTCCTAAATCCTTCTCAAACAGTTCCACCAACTAGGGACCACACATTCAAAATATATGAACCTATGGGGGCAATTCTTATTAAACCTATCACATATTGTGATCAATAAAACATCTCATGTAGCATTCCTCAACCACATTATTACTTCCTTAAAAGAGTGGGCACTGCTTTTCATGGTTTTTTGATTAATATAGTTTTAGTCAGGAATGTGTTTGAGAGATTCTGTGCCTTGGGACCATGCTAAATTTCAGAGATAATACAGTGAAACTCATGGTTCAAATATTTAGGCCATACACAGTAGAGCCTGTAATCCCAGCATTTTGGAGGAGTAAAAAGGAAGAGATCTTTGGTTACATAGCAAGATTAGAGTAAGCTTGGCCTCCTGAGACACTAAAGGATGCGAAAGGCTACTAGTACCACAGGGGAGCAGACGTTCAGCTTTAATGAAAAAATAGTAAGCATATTATTTTAGTTATAACAAAGTGCCATGCGAATTGAGAAAGGCCACCCATATATCTGACTTGGTATTAAGAAAGAAAACACTTTGCATAAAAGTATTGGAGGAAAGGGTTTTTTTTTAATAAGGTTGATGGAAGATAATGAAAGGTGCCTAGCTATATGATAGTATTGAGGTATGGTGAAAGGAACAACAGGTCGTTTATTGTTGGAGACAAATATGAAGAGATTTCATGGCTGGATGCCTGGGGAGGTTTTATGAAATATTTTTATTTTCACAGAGATAATGGAATACAATGAAAGATTCTGAAGATAATAGTGGTTAGCTGATTTATATCTTAGGGAGACCATTCATAGAATAGTTGAGTGAAGTATATGTCAAGCAGGGTACTTACTTAAATAAGAAGTAAGGAAGATTCTTAAATGTTCTTGATGAGAGAATCTCTTATCAGCTGCATTGAAGTATCATCTGTCAATGAAAAAGCTCATGGGCAATAAACTGAGGCAGGAAACAGAAGGTAGAAAAAGTTTTGGCAGAGAGTCGGGGAAGAGAAGAGGAAGGAAGAGAGAAAGGGAGGGAGAGAGGGAGGAGGAGAGGGAGAGGGGAAGGGGGAGAGAGATGGGGGCAGGGGAACAGGGAGAGAGAGGTGGAGGGAGGAGGAGAGGGAGAAAGAGGGGGAGAGGGAGAGAGAGGGGGAGAGGGATTGAGAGAGGAAGAGAGGAAGAGGGAGGGGGAGAGGGGGAGAGAGAGAGAGTTTGGAGGAATGGAGGAACCAACCACTGTAGAAAATATAAAACACAATAAGTGAGTTAAGTAAGCTATGAGCTAGTTAAGGAAATAACCAAAGCTTATGGCCTAAGCATCTATTTGAATATAATTAAATCTCAGCATTGTTACTTCTGGGAACAAACAGATCAGATGAAAAGCTCAAGGCTACAGTATACATCATAGAAATGACTAAAAATTAAGCAGGTTTAATGATAAATACCTAAGTACATTGACACTGGCTATAAAGGAAAGATGCAAGGCCAATGTCCATGTAACTCCTGACGAATGACAGAGATGGATCAGAAAAGATGCCATTAGAAGAATGTTTTGCTCCTCAGTGCTTCCTTTCTGTCTGTTGAACATGCGATTGCTGTCGGTAAGCTTGGCAAGCAACAAGGAGTAACAGAAAATGTAGGGAGAATCAAGAACCAACTAGAACTCAATGGCACCTCTCTGCTCTTAACTGCCTCTAATTGGATATCCTTCATTCAGCTTTTGGTGTGGCCAGTTCTAACCCAGAAACACATAGAGAGGAAATCTGAGGTAATCAATGATATTTTATACAGAATGAAAAAACCACCCACGTACAAACAGCTATCACTTGGATATTTGTATCATCATGTTGTATCCCCCAACATGGTCCTTTCCCTCTGTTCTCTGTCTCAGCAAATGGCTTCCTCAGTTCTTAGTTACTAAATCCTTCCCTTGGAAGTCTTTTAAAATATATTAAAAATGAATTGACACAGTAGTTGTACATATTTATGAGATATGTGACATTTTAGTATTGGTACACAATGTGTAATGATGGCATCAAGGTAATTGGCAGGTATGTCACCTCAGGCATACACTACTTCTTTGAGTCTGGAATCTGCATATTACCTCTGCTAGCTATACTGAGATAGTTACTTATTTCCTGCCATAGTCACTTTGCTATGTTTCAGAGACTTATACATTATTCTATGTACATATCAGCTGCACCCCTCTATCGTTCATTCTGGAAGTATCAACAACATGGTCTCTGGTGTTTCTTCTCTATTTGCCAATGCTGTTTTTCTAGCTCAAGCCATTGACATCCTCTTGAAGAAGAGAAATTTGAAGCAGAAAGATCACATCATTGTTTATGCCATCCAAACACATTCTACATGGTTGTAGGACAATGTTGCTAAGTGTAAACGTGATGACCTAAGCTTTATTGAAGTTATTTCTTCAGTCTGAAATGTCTACAGGATAAAACTCAATACATTTTATGTGATATAATAGGCTCTCTAACATGGTTCCTTTTGCTTTGTTTATTGTGCATTCTCTTTGTTTCTTGACTTTGTGCTATAACAAGAGGTAGTTAGTGCTTTGACTGTAGCCATATAGTTTTGTATCCTTATGGGAATAACCACCCTTCCTTGTGTTCCACTGTAACCACAATAAGATTCTTTAGGTAAGTAAAGAATCAGGAGTCAGATTTCTGGTGGTGTCAGATGTAGACAATAGACCATCATACATATGAGTTTATATGAATTTTTTTCTTTTCTTTTTTTGTTTTAAGGGGTGTTAGACATTTTAGGGAGGGCTTTTCACATTCCAGTGATGGCTTCTAAAATATTACAGTAAGAAAAAGTATCTGTTTTATAATCCTAAGGAGCGAGAAACTTCTGTGCACTTAGCTTCAGAGGTGTTGCTAAGAACCAGGGAGAAAAATGAAAGAGATGTTTGGCTGGATTTCAGAATATTTATATGAAAGGAACAAAAATATCTAAAAAGTCAAACAAGCTACCTGCTTCATATTGCTGTGGCCAGGGCACATTTCAAGTAGTGTGGAATCTGCAGCAGGTGAGAAAATGCTTGTTAATAAGATTGTTAGTGATTTCCCTGTGCTTCCTCCTCAGCCAATTCCCTGTATCTGGTTGCTGGAAGTAGGTAGGATATTTGGCTGTGATAGGCATACATCAAGGCAAAGAATATTGTTAATAATGAGGCCTCCACACATGTCTATGCATCATGACTTTAGTGTGTTTTACTCTTTATTTTCTAGAGACAGAGTTCTTTTTGTCTTCTTTAGTTTTTGGAAACTCTCCGAAACTCTCCTCTATACTCTTTTGGAATGTCTTCTTTCTGGTCTTCTGTATCAGTCACTTTGCTTTTATTACTTGTTTTATTACTAATTCGTGTTAGTTTGTAGATTCAAGTAGGAGATTTTAATGCACTTTGTGTATCTTTATTTCTGCTAACACTATCAAGCATAGTGCCTTAATAAAAAACTGTCCTAAGAACTGTTAATGGAATAGAACAGAGAGTGCGCCCACACATTAGGATGATGGAATAGTCAAGTGATCAGGGGGCTTGGGTAGAACAGAAGGCCAAGTGGAAGGCCAGACTGATGTGATGAGAAGCTTCGAGTAACAAGTGCAGCAAAGGGAAGCGGACATATTTTTGAATTGACAGTAGAGACATTTTAGGTATAGTTATGACTTACTGTATCTAGATTCATCAAAGATCCACATTAGCTCTTGTCGCGGCCCGAGCAAAATGTTGAGGCCCGGGCTGCCCCGAGTTTGGCGGCCACTGTATCCCCGCCCAAGCTGCCGCTCTGGTCCACGGATCGGGGTTCAGCAAGAGAGAGAGTGAGGACAGACTCGAAGAATGGAGACCAGACAGAGTGTGATTCAATCCTGGTTATTCTTCAGTCTCTCTTCCTCTAAGTGTCTGATTCTCTCATCTGCCTCTGCCTTTTATCTGTCTCACTTCTAAGCCATGCCTTTTGGTCACACCTTTAATCATGCCCTTCGGTCTTGTCTCTAAATCTGATCTCTACACTTCTAAATCACACTCTTAAGTTACACACCTTTAATCTCACACACCCAAGGTATCTAAACCAAGATTATCAGAGTGTGCTCAGCTGTTGTAGGCTATTGGAATCCAAATCTCATGTCAGGGTATATGGCTCAAGATGGCTGCAAAGCTGATAGCCGCTTTCTGCTAAAAGTTGGGCCCCCAACAAGCTCTATGTCTCCAGAGGGCATTTCAAAAGCTATCACCACACCACTGTGGTCACTACAGTATGACTACTAGGTTGTTGAGGTTTGTGATATGTGGTGCCTTTGAAACTAAGTAACTACTAAGGGCTTCCACAAAGGTAAACCTCTTGCACATGTGCAGTACTTTGTATCCTTGTATTTTATGTTGGAGGTTTATTTTATTTTATTTTTTTACAGGACACTGTATTGGCCATACAGTTTGAGCCCCATTACATAGAGGATTTGTTAGAAATTTTCTAAAGACTGTTTTGATGAACTAGAATGTTTATTACTGTAGTGATAGAGTTTGGTGCCATGGTGGGTATCATCTATCAGGAAGTCTGAGTTCTACGTGTGTGTCTGCTACTAACTAGCCTGGGTTTGGAGGACTTGTTAGTCAGCTGCAACCTTCCCTTGTTTACCTTGTGAGGTGAGGATGTTGAATGAAGGCAGGCCTGAAGTTCAGCCTTGTTCTGTTGTCTTATCTTTCTATGTTCAAATTTGAAAAGATCAAAGTTAGCCATTTTCTACAAAACTGCCAATGATGTTCTGTGTTTGCTTTCAGAAGGACAGATGACAAAGTATAGAAGGTTTTTTTTTTTTTTTAAATGAAGGCTAGTAGGTTGTGATAGCAACACACACACATATGTATTTAGAAATATCTAGATAGAAACATATGTTATAAGGAAAAGAACAACTGTTATTGTTTATTACACAGGAGTCGGTCAGAATCTCCTTTACCACATTAAGCAGAATTTCTATAGTAATGTGTATAGTCTGGGAAGCAGATACAAATTAGATAGTTACTAAACAATTGTGATTACATAAAACCATCCTGCAGTGCTCCCTAACAGCAACCATCTACTGTTCTAAGTTACATTTCAGATTTCAGAATTCAGAAATAGTTGTCTTTATGTTGCTTCTCTTTCTTTTACTTCTTTGTTTGTTAAAACTCATAGAGAATGGCCTTTGACTATTCAAACTTTTAATTAGGATGGCTCTCTAACCACAGTGGGGTTTAGCAAATACTTTCCTCTGACTTTTGGAAAATATGTGAAAGAAACGTGAAGAAAGATGAGAGACAGGTGTGTGTGTGTGTGTGTGTGTGTGTGTGTGTGTATGTGGTTGTATGGGGGGGGATGAATAGGTGGGGAGAGAGACAGAAGAAAGAGAAATTTTCTTACCTTCAGAAAACTTGAGTTGCCAAAACTCTGAATTACAAATCAGGTAGCAAGTCTATCAAAAATAATGAAAACAAAGTAGTTTTGTGGGGTTGGGGGTATAGCTGAGTAGTAGAGAACAGACTTATGATGTGTAGGCCCTGTGTTTAATCCCAGAGCTACAACAAAGTAAAAACTGTAGGGTAAATTGTTGGAATTGTAGACATGCCCCCCAAGTCTAGGAAAAGCCCCACACAGTGTCTTTCTCCAAGATGATGAAGTCACTAAATTGCAAAGTTAAATGCCATGTTCCCAGCACCAAGAACAGGATTCATGGTTGTAGTTTCTTGAGACTTGATTTCAAGGAAGCAAGAAGGAGAGGGAAACAAAAAATCAGAGTGATGCCTGACTGCAAGAGGCAAGGGCCCAAATAGCAACGTATCTGTCTCATCTCTTTAAGAATCCCTTTATGCTAACAGGTCCAATACAACCTAGCTCATTAAAAACCAGGAGAGAAAATATCAGCCAAGGATACAACATAGAAAGGAGAATCAGGAAACAAAGAAGCTGGCTAGGAAACTGCCCCTGCCTTTGCCTTATGAGTTAAAGAACACGTCTTTCAATAAAAGGAGCTCAGAGTAGAACAGAAGACAGAATATAAGTGGACAGCATCAAGGAAAAGTTGTTAAAAACCTTTAAAATTCTATTAGACAAGTAGACTAGGAAGCACATAGAGGACCACATTGAGACATCAGGGTTAACGTCAACATGAAACAAACTCAAAACAAATAAGATGGGGTGTACATGGAGCCACTGAAGAAGAAAACTGAAATATTGAGGGGAAAAAAAAACCCCAAATATTGAATGACTTCTGAAAACTCTTTGCACAAATAAAAACCATTCATCCACAGATTGAATATGAATACCAGATCTTGGAACAGCCATGGCAGGGGCTACTGGAAGTCTTCCAAAACCTAGTGTTACTACTCCTGAGTGTGGGGTTGACTGGCTCTTGACTGCTCAGCTAATGAGTGACCATGTGGCAGTTAAGCCCATTGGCATGCAGTACCCAATGGTTGCCAGAACTGTGATGTGTGTTTCTCTGTCACCTGCTCTCCAAATACTAAACTATACATATCTTTATTGGAGTTGCAACATTATTTCATTATTTCAGAAGAGTTCTTTATCTTTATGCTACAAAATGTTTTACAACAATATTAAAAATATAATGGCTCAAAACATGTGATTTGATTGATTTTTGATTGCTGTAATGGTCCAGGACAAATGTAGCAGGTTTCTGAAAAGATAGTCCTTCGCTCAGGATAATTCAAACCTGCTGTGCCATCATCACTATCATCAGATAGGTCACTGTCCTATCTGTTCCATGATTACTGTACGTAGTCCTTTGCTCACTTTCTTCTGCTTAGTTGTCATTGCATTCCACAAATGGGGTGAAACATGGATTCTAAGTTCTCTTATGAGCTGGGCCTGAAAGCAACACATATCTATGCACAGTGCAATTCTTATTTTACAGTGTTCCCTTTGTACACAGAAATAGATAAGGAGGAGAAAGAACTTCCGGAGGGTGGAGGAGGAGCTGTGGAAAACAACAATTCCTCTTGAACAGTTGGTACATGATAGCTTCGAGAAATTTGCCACTTTGTCAAACCTCCTGATGCTTGTCCAGCTAGATTCCATCATTGCCTTGACTGACATTTCTCATTCTTTCAGTTTATGAACTGTTAAGAGACTCTCACAAGTACTATGTAGAAACATCACCTGTCAATAAAAATCTGCTGGTCAATGAGCTGAGGCAGGATTAGAAGGTGGGATATCTATCAGAGAGAAATAGGAATTCTTGGAAAAAGTCAGGCTTGGGAGGATTTTGGGTTGACTCAGAAGATATGGAGGAGAGGTAATTGACCATGTAGCACACAAAAATAGAATAAATGGGTTGAATAAGTTAGAAGTTAGTTGGAAAATAAGCCCACACTTATAGCCTAGGCAATCAATAATAAAATTTTTAGTCTTTCATTATTTTGTATGACTATATTCCAGTCAATAGGATGTGAGCAGAAGTGATATGTCTTTATTTTATGTATGGTCCATAGATTGTCTCACAGATGCTCTTCCATGTTTATAGTACTAATGTGTTGCTATTATACTACCAGTGTTACAGGATGCAAAATTGAATGATCATGTGAACTAGAAGCCCCCTGAATTTTAACCTGGCATATTAATTCCCTGAGCAAGAATTGTTTTTTCTTTCTTTTTTTTAAACAACAATCTCCCCCTCCTCCTCATCCTTCTTCTCCTCCTCCCCCTTTCCTCCTCCTCCTTCTTCTCCCTCTCCTTATCCCCCTCCTTCTCCTTTCCCCCCTTACCAATGTGTGTGTGTATGTTTGTGTGTGTGTGTGTGTGTGTGTGTGTGTGTGTGTGTATGCACATGCACCTTGGAAATGGTAGTGGATGTGATCAAAGAAGTCAGTTTTCTCCTTCCACCTTTATGTGGGTTCCAGAGATCAAATTTAAGACACCAGCTTGGGCAGCAAATGCCTTATCCACTGAGCTATCTCCCTGGCTTTGGTTTCTTTTCTTTTAAGTTATAACATATTGCCTTTATTCATTGAGGCTAAAGTTGGCAGTCCAGCCTGTTCCAACTGAGAAACTGGGAAAAACTGATGTGTCTCTTCATAGTTTTGATACACTAAGGATTAGGCAAAATCATTTGAGGATCAAGTAAATGAAATCAAGACACTTAAAAATGAAAAAACAAAGAGAACAAAACCAACCAACCAACCAACCAACCAACCAACCAAAAAAACCTAAGCTGTCCTCAGGTTGCTGTGGAGAAATGTTTGATGCTAATGGAATTGTTCTGACTAGGCCTCAAGGAGAGAAAATATGACTAAAGGTTATTAGATCTTCAAGCATGAAGAGAAAAGATAAATGTATTAAGCACACAAAACCTTAAGGAATATTGTTTTTATGTTTCTTCCCATGAGAGAAGTTATGAGAAAATCTTCATTTCTGTAAGCGATAAGGTGAAGATTATGGTAGAAAGAATAGTAGAGCCAGATTGGATTTTGTAAATATAATTTATGGCCAAAGGTCAAGCACACCAAAGAAACACCTGTAACATGAATGTGTCCAATAATATACAGTACAGGTACTAGTGAATAAATGTGGGGTCAACATTCATGAAGGAAATGCTAGTAAAAATTACAAGTTATAACTAGGATTTTATTAGGTATAAAGAATTTTAGCTCACCTTTGTAACTTCACAAGTAAAAAGGTTTAAAACTCAACTAGGATTGTAAAAGATTTAAGTACAAAGTAGGTTTGTAAGGCAGGTTTACCTGAGATGTACTTAACTCTACAACTTAACAATAAAAAATACCCCCTTTTACATTACTCCTAAGATAGTCACAAATAACAACCATGTTTATGCCACTATTGTGACTCCAATAATTGTCATTAAGGGTGGACAAATTTTACAATATAAGTGTAATAAATTAGAACTTAAAAAAAATCAAAATCCTACTTCATGGACATGGAGAAACTTTCTCTTAAACATTTTGTGAACATATCAGAGCATATGTAGACACTAACTAACCAGGCAGGGGGTAAAGAGTTAGAGGCAAAGCACAAAAACAAACAAACAGCAAACAAAACCAAAACCAAAAAAAAAAAAAAAAAAAAAAAAAAAAAAAAAAAAAAACCCAAAACCCAAATAATCACAGTCAGAAATGAAGTGAAATGAATTATAGAAGGCTGATTTTTCTCCACATGTAACTACATCTGAAATCTTTTGAAGTGTATACCTTCCTAGGTCAATGCAATCTATCTGGACAAATTCTAGAGAAAGAAAAAAAATTAAGGCTAATTAACATAAGAGACATTAAGTTAGAAAAGCACTAATTATCTAAAAATGTTTGTGTTCAGAAAGTTTCATGGGGAATAAATCTGGTATATTTGCAATTACTCCAGAGCCTGAATGAAGAGCATCTGTGATGTTTAGAATAAGAATGGCTCCCATAGGCTCTCATGTTTGAATACTTAGTGACCAGGGAGTGGAACTCTTTGATAGGATTAGAAGGATTAGATGTGGATTTGTTGAAGGAGGTATGTCGCTGGGGGTGGTCTTCAAGGTACAAAAGCCCATGCTAGGCCCAAGGTCACTCTGCCTGTGGATCTGGATGTAGCTGTCAGCTACTTCTTCAATACCACGCCTGCCCACCATGCTTGCTACCAGACTTCTTGCCTTAATGATAATGGAGTAATCCTCTGAAGCCATGAGCATGGCCCCAATTAAATGTTTTATTTTATAAGAGTTGCTGAGGCCATGGGGTCTCTTCCCAGCAATAGAAGAGTGACTAAGACAGCACCCAATTCTATTCTAGTCTATTCTTTAAAGTGATACACATGATATTGTTACCAAGAAACAAGAGGCAATATGTTACTAGTTTAAAGGTCATATATCATTAACAGCAATAATCTAATAATTAAAAGAGGTCATTTCAATAGTTTTAAAATGGTTCTGTACTATAAGGTGAATCATTTGATTATCTTCAAGTGTTTTGGAAAATCAATAGAAAGTGAAATGTAAGCCTGTCACAAAAGATCACACATTGTCTTACTGTGTATGAAAATATCCAGAATAGGAAAAGCTACAGGAATAGAAATAGGTTAGTGGTTGCCTAGTGCTAAGGATAGGGAAGAATGAGGTTGGGAGTCTGGGAAACTAAATGGTTGAAAAGACCCTTGAAATTAGACTGTGGTGATGGCTACACTCTGACTATACTGACAGGCATTAAAGGGTACGCCTTTAGCTGTTGAACTGCTATGGTGTATAGAATACGTAATGAAGCTGTAAATGGACACTGAACATTCATGATTTAAATAGTCTTTGTGATAAAAGATCACTTCCGTTACTCTTCCTGTGGGGAGCCGACAGAAGGCGGCTATCATCCTTGCAGCCATCTTGAGCCATATACCCTGACAAGAGACTTGTTTACAACAGCCTACAACAGCTGAGCACACTCTGATAACATCTTGTTTTAGATACCCAGGATCTTCCCTTGGGTGTGTGAGACGTAAAGGTGTGACTTAGAAGTGAGACATAAAAAAGGCGAGAGGCAGTCAGAAGACAGACACTTGGAAAAGGCACTTGGAAGAAGAACTTGGAACTGGGAAAAAGACTAGCAACTTAGAACTGGGTTTAGGACTTGAGACTTGGTACTAGGAACCAGGGACCTGAGACTTGGTACTAGGAACTAGGGACTTGGAGAGAAGAAGAGAGACTGAAGAATAAACAGGATTGAATCACACTCTGTCTGGTTTTCATTCTTCCTGTCCATCCTCACTCTCTTGCTGAACCCCGACCGGCAGACCACAGCAGCTTGGGGCAGTGTGGGCTCTAATTTTGGCCCCCAAGGCTTTTGGCAGTTCGGGTTCCAACATTGATAGAGCAGTCCCCAACATTTTGGCCCCCAAGCGTGGGGCAGAGCGGTCCATGACATTTTGGCCCCCAAGAGTGGGATAGTGCAGTTCTCAACACTTCTCATACTTGTCTTCTACTACTCTACTCTCCCATCTCACCACACTGAACTCCATTTGCCCCATTTATTCCCCACTCACCCTTCATACCATTTGTGTACAGAAAATCAAAGCAGACAAAGCCCTAGTACTGAGTAGTAAGGTGGTCATCCCCACTCCTACCTGAGGACATCTTAAACACTGATGACTGGTGGAAGAGGGAGTCAGTCTTCTTTAGAGATACAGACCCTGGAAGGCTACCTTTGCTCCAGTAGATGCACCTCCTGGCATCATTAAATGGATGCCATGAGTTAAAACACACACACACACACACACACACACACACACAGAGACAGAGAGACAGAGACAGAGAGACAGAGAGACAGAGGGGATAGGCAGAGAATAATAGTGATAGGAGTAAGAAAGGGATTGGAGAGGAGGGAAGAAAATTGATGTGATCAAAATACATGTATGAAGTTACCAAACAACAATAAAAATTCTGTTGAGACTGGAGGTAGTGTGACTAGCTGGAGGGGAATGAGAGACAGAAGAAGGCAAAAGAGGTGAACAGCTTAGAAGGGTATTGTTTATGCAACTATGGGAATGCCATAATAATGGCCCTTATTTTGCATATATGAAGTATTTAAAAATTTATTTCTGGATAAACCTCAAATGACAACCTTAATTGGAAGGAGCCATGGCATTTCCTGGAAGTAACTGGGACAAAACAAGAAAGTGTTCATACTCTCAGTACTTACTCAACACTGCTCAGAGTCCAATCAATTAAATCAAAGCAAGAAACCAGAAAATGTGTGAAAAGGATAAGACAAATTGTCATGACTTTTTACTTCTATTATTGTATTGTAGAAGGGAAAGAAGAAAAAAGATTTTAAAAACCTATCAATTAAAACCAATAAGATGCATGAATATGAAGTTAATGCACATTTACCAACAGTTCTTAATTTTTCAGATTTTAATCATGCAGGCTACTTAGCTGGGTAAGACCACTAGCTCTTTGGTAAGTTCTCATATCTTCTATATGTCTCCTTTCTTTGGCACTAAAGTCATAAGAATTGCTGGTGCACTTTATATTCATACAAAATTTACTAAAGAACATATAGTTAAAAGTCATACAGAATGAAAAATAACAATGATAAGGAAAACAAAAATAAATCCAAGGATTAAACTTACTAGTCATCCAATAAATGGCATGACTTTGAACTCAGAATAGGATGTTTCTTTAGACTTGTTCACATGCAGGGTCAGAGAGATTTAAACAGCAGAACGATGCCTAGGATGTACATTTATCCTCTGTGGTTAAGAGCCAAATACCATCTCCTGAGATAAAGGGTGAACTTTGTATGTAATAGAACTTCCATCCACTATCAGTGGGAGATGGATTTTCCACAATGAGAAGCAGCCTATAGGGTAGGTGAAGAAAACTATCTAGGAACATGGGTATCTTCCCTAACAATCACAAGAGGGAATGCATTTGTGTTTCCGACTGCACTAACACACCCATCCACATTTCCCCCATCTTAGGTTTCTCGTTTGCACCATTTTCATAATTTCAACTAAAATTTTATATTGGTGTCAAAATTTCAATGTTCTGACAGAAATGCATACTTACCATATGTATGGCCTGTGTGTAATGATATTTGGTTCTTACTAAAATGGCAGTTGACCTTTGTTATCCACAGAAGCAAATGTATAAAAGCAACATGTACAATAATACTGTTATAATGCTCCCCCTTCTCCTTCTCCTTCTCTCCGGTCACATTTTGGTATTATGATTATTTTTTTTTAAATCAGATTTCAGAGAGAGTATTTTTTATTTCTTCTGAATTTAACTTTTTATCAAAATCATGAAATGGAACAATATTAGGACTAAACAGAGAATACTATTTGTTAAAAATCTTAAACACTAAGGATGGAGAGATGGCTAAACTGTTAGACATACTTGCTGCTCTTGCAGGGGACATAAGATCAGCTCCCAGCACCCATGTGGTGGCTCACAACCATCTGTAACTCCAGTTTCAGTGGATCTGTTGCTCTGTTCTGGCTTCCACAAGTCCCAGGCATGCATGCAGTGTACATGTATATATGAAGGGAAACATTTAAATACATAAAATAAAAATTAACACATTTTAAAATATAATACAAAACACACATGGCCCTTAATTTTAATAAATATTATGCAAATTGGAAAGCTAATCACCTATTCTACCTATGCTGTTCTGTTTGCGTAATTTTCTGAGCTCTTCTCTTGTAAATTCCCAATGTAGCCTGTGGCAATTTCCTTTGGATATTTAGGAACAGTTAGGAGTGTTCACAGACAACTCTAGAGGTAACAGTAGTGGAAATGTATATTAAAGTTGAATTACATTGCTTGGCATCCAAACAAGAAGGAATTTTAATTGTATTATTACTTTTTTTGAGACATGATCTTGTCATCCAGTTGGCCGTGAAGTCCCAAACTTCTTACACCAGTCTCACAAGTGTTCAGCAATAGGCATGTACTGTTACATCCAGAAGGAGAAATGTTAAGTTTGTCTGTATGATAAGATTAGAATTTTGGTATGTTGTTTGTTCATTTTCTCTGAGTTTATTTCTTTACAAAAGTAAGTCTGTAAGAAAGAAGAAAATAAAGATGAGAGCAGAACAGAAAAGAAAAAAAAAAGCTGTAAAACCAAGCTGAACTGCAAAGATAGCTCAGTTGGTAAAGTGCAAGTGCAAGCAGAGAACCCGAGTTCCATCTTAGAGTCCACTTAAAAGACAGAGTTGGTGGCAGGTGCTTGGAATTCCCATTGCTAGAGCAATGAAGACAGGGAATTTCACTGGCCAGTGAGCCCAGTCAGGAAGCTCCAGGCCAACAAGAAGAAACTGAGGACTGACACTTGAGGTTAACCTTTATTCTTCACAATCATGTACATGCATGTGCACATATGTATGGTGCATGTAGGCCTGCACGTACATGCAGAGAAGATATCAAAGAGTTACAGAGAGTTTGCCCTTGCCAGAATAGGTCAGACAAGTTTCTTTGGTTCCTTGAGTTTCTGTCAGCAGAATTAGTTCCAGACCAACAGCAAGAGAGTTATTCTAGTTTGTAGTTATGTGAATAAAGTTTTCCAGTAACACTGAATGCACTGAGTGGCAATCAACTATAGTCTAACAGATGTGAGTTTCAATTCTGGCGTCCTTACTGGGTAGTAGTCAAGGCAGTTTGATTAGTTTAGTGCTTTTGTTAATATAAATCTTAATGTTGGGATAAGAGAAATACTATGCCAGGTACCCAGACCCAGTGCATGTTATACAAAGGTCACATGTCAATTTATGTCTTTAGATCAAATTTGAAATAAGGTATGTTACAATACAGTGTAAATTATAATTTCTAGCTCTTTAAAGTTACTTAAGAATCACATAATTTCTCTATGAAGTAGTTCTTTGTGGGATAGAAAAGTACTGATTTCTGCATATTTTGTATAATATTAGCAATTTCCCTTTTTGTAGAGCTTTTCTGTACTTAACCTTAGAAAAGGATCTGTTTATGACTCTAGGTCAGTCATCCTGAAGAAGGGGGCGGGGGACCAGGATGGGTGGCTTACTCAGGAAAGGACACCTTCAGAGATGTCTGAGGCAGATGGCTCCAGGGTCCAGTGTTCACACTCTTAGTCTTATAATTAATGCTGTAACCTTTCCTGCTGGCCACAGGTTTTAACTGTGAGTTCTGGTGATACAAGCAGCGCCAGCCATCAACAGAGCAGTTCTTAGAGTGGTTAAAGTTGGGAATACAGACAATGATAGAAGTGGAAGTTAAGTTGGCTCTTTCAGAAGACCTTTAGTTTTGATTTAGATTTTGTTTTTTTCTAAATATGATCCTGTAACTAATGGGTTCGTAGAGTTGATGAGGTAGTCCTGATATTGTCAAAGTCATTAGCATGGTTAAACATCTGTATTATAATACAGAATTAACGAAGGGGGAAAAAAAAAAACCCAAAACACCCTAGCAGGCCCAGTTACCCTTGCTCAAGATACTTGGAGTGAATTTTAAGTGACAAAGTAGGTAATGTGGAGTCTTTGAAATTGGTTGTCAATAAACATGCTTTAACTCAGGACTGTTTATGTAGTGTTGTTCACTTATGAGAGATTTGGGGCTCTGTGAATCTAAAGACATCACCAGAGCTACTCTTTAATTAGTAAGATGCCGGAGTACTATAGTAAATTACTCCTGCTGTGAATTAAATGACCTCTCTGGGAGGGAAGCACAATTTGTCTCCTCATGAATTTAATTTGTACCTAATTTGTGATGAGCATTGATATAGCACATTCTTTCACTTAATGCTGAAATTGTAATTTGTTTTGCTTGGATGTTAACTAGACATTAACTAGATTTACAATTACATAGTTCATTTCACTCTCCTTGTCTGCTAGTATTAGCTGGTGTTATTACTGCCAGCTCATAGTTCATTTGTGTGGGGTTAAGTGGTATTAACTGGATACATTTCTGTGTGTCTACATGTGTATGTATGTGTATATTTGATGAATAATTGTCTAAGCCAAAAGCTTTGGCTTGTTCTCCAACTAGCTCATAACTTAATTACCCATTTATTCTGTTTTATGTCTTCCATATGAATAGTTACCTTTCCTTAGGTTTATGCGACTGTCCTCTCCAGAGGTTGGGGTGACTCTTCCTGTTTATTCTATTCTATGAGTGCTATATGGCTGTTCACCTGTTTTCTCAGTTTCATGCAACTGTCTCCTTCACCATTCTGGAAGAATCTCCTGCACCGGACTCCCAGAATTCCTCTCTTTCTCTGCCAGAACTCCCACCTCCTATTTCCTGCCTTCAGCTCATTGGCTATAGGCTTTTTTTTTTTTTTTTTAATTGATTCTTCCATACAGTTCATAAGAGATTCTCTCTAAATATATGTGTGCCTGTATCTACATTCCCGTGTGGATGCCAGAGGGACACATTAGGTATCCGGCCCTATCATTATCCTCCTTATTCATCTGAGACTCCTTAGTGAAACTGGAGTTAAGAAGGCAGCAAATAAACTCCTACAGTCCTTCTGTGTCTATCACAGTGCTGGGTTACAGGTTTACACCAGGCCTGCCCAACTGTTTATGTGAATGTTGGGATTACACCCAGGTCCTCATGCTTGCCTAGTCAGTTATCTCACCTGTTGAGTCATGTGCAGTCCCAGGCGCCATTGCTAATATAAAATCTCTTTGTTATGGACGAAATTGTGTCCCATCAGAATTTGTATATTCACCCACTCCTAGTATGACAGTATTTGGAAGTTGGGCCTACAGGGAAATAAGTAAGTTTTATAACAGGTTTAAAAGAGTGGCATTCTAACTCAGTGCGATTTACATACTTTTCAGATGTGAAAGAAATACCAGACCTCTCTTTACATGTGCATACAAAGAAAAGGCCAAGCAATGTGACATGAAATATCAGCTAGAAACTGGAAGAGAGACCTCAGAGGAAGCAATCATGGCCTACTCCTAAAATTGTTTAATTTATTATATATTAGTTGTACATATGGAGAAATATGTGATACTTTAATTTATACGTATGCATCAATTAAATCCTATCTCCCTTTACCCAATGGTCCTTTCTCAACCTTTAGTAATCATGGATTTCTGCTCAGGTTAGCTTTTTAAAAAATGTTCATATATAAAATAGTGTTCATATTTATACCAATCATTTTTCTTTCTTTCTCTTGATAACAAACATTCCACCTAGAGTGAGACAGTCTGTATTTATGGTTTTGTTTTGCACTCCTCTGATGGCTAATAAATACTAAATGCTATTTTCTGTATTTGTTGGCCATTTGTATTTTTACCTGAGAAGTATCGATTTAGATCCATTTCCTGTTAGATTGAATTTGTTTACTTTTGGTTACTACTTTTTTTTTTTTTTTTTAGTTTCTCATATACTTTTGGATAATAAACCTTTGTCTGATATTTTGGTATTTTTTCTCCCAGTTATAAGGTATCTCCTTACTCCACTAATTTCTTTTCAGGGCACAAGTTTCTCCTTCCTCACCCCCAAAGCTTAGAGACAGGTTTGTTTTTGGTTTAGTTAGTTATGGTTTTGAGTGGCCTGGAACTCACTATGTAGATGAGGCTGGATTTGAACTCACACAGATGTGCCTGCTTATGCATCCAGTCCAATGCTGGGATTAAAGGCATAAGGCAACACACCAGGAGAAAAATTTACCTCCTCATGCCTGTGAAGAAGAGCTTTAGAATTAAGTTGTCTTAGACTTCAACTGTATCTCTGTCATTTACTATGATTATTTTATAGCAAAGAAAGGGAGATTTTTTTTATTACAAGACATAATTTTATTTTTTTGATACTAAAGTTGGGCTTCAAATATCTTTTGTTTATCCAACACATTCTAAGAATATCTGTCTATGGAACTTTTAATAGAGATGCATTAGATGCTCAGGCTTTATTAGCAAGGAAGTTTGATTCGTCTAGTTCAACTGTACTGCTTAAGAGAGGAAAGAAGGTAATGACACCGATATTCATCATGACCAGTAAACATCAGTTAAAATGATCTTACCTGATAATTTATAACTATTTGCATGTTTCAAGTATGTGAACTACCATCATGAAGACAATTAAAAATAATGAACAATAAATTGTTGTGGAAACCTACAACATTTTCCTACTTCTTCAACAAAAGTGATGTTTAAAACTAAAGAGATTTCCATAGCCATCTGGCCATCTCTCCATGAAAATGAAAGGAGATCTAAAACAGACAGGGGTGAGGAAGTGGAGGGTATCTCCAGGATGAGACAGAAACCTGGGATAAGGGAGGTACCCAACAATCAGTGGGGTGACCTTAGCTGTGACTCATAGCATTGGGGATATGGAACCTGAAGAAGCCACCTCCTATAGCCAGGCAGGAACCTTAAAGGATCCATAGAGACACCAACCCACCCACAAAACTTTCAGCCTAAAATTTACCCTGTCTACAAGAAATGCAGATATACGGAATGGGGCAAGGACTGAGGGAATGGCCATGCAATGACCAGCACAATGTGAGACCCATCCCATGGCTAACACCAACCTATTAATGATACTCTGTTATGCTTGAGACAGGAACATGTTCTTGAGTGGCTCCACCCAGTAGCTGACTCAGACAGATACAAACACCCACAGCCAAATAGTGGATGGAGCTTGGGGACTCTTACGGACGAATAGGAGGAAAGATTGTGGTCCTCGAAGGGTATAGGAACTCCACAGGAAGAGCAGCAGAGTCAATTAACCTGGACCCTTGGGGCTTTAAGAGTCTGAATCACCAACCAAAGAACATACATGGGCTGGACCTACAGCTCCCCTTACGTATGTAGCAAATGGGTCCTGAACAATTGGAATGGGGGCTATCACAAAAGCATTTGCCCATAGGTGGGACATGTTCTACTAGCAGGGCTGCCTTATCTGGCCTCAGTGGGAGAGGAAGCACCTAGCCTTGCAGAGACTTAATGTGCCAGGGTAGAGAGATACCCAGGGGGCCATCACCTGCTCAGAGGCAAGGGGATGCGTGGTGAGGCATGGGGGAAGGTTTGTGGGAGGTGGTAAATAGGAAGGAGGGGGGCAGTGAGCAGGATGTAAAGTGAATAAGTAAAAAAAATTAAATTATAAAAACCCTGAAGGGATAGAGTTGTTTTAAAAGACAAAAGAAGTTGAGCTTTGAAAAGATGACTTATGCCAGGAGGTGGCAAGCCTTTAATCCCAGCACTTGGGAGGCAGAGGCAGGCGGATTTCTGAGTTTTTCTGAGTTCGAGGCTAGCCTGGTCTACAGAAACCCTGTCTGGAAAAACCAAAATAAAAAAAAAAAAAGATGACTTATTTATATTTTGTATTTATGAGTATTTTGCCTGCATGTATGTATGTGTGCCTCATGCATGCCTGGTATCCTCAGAAGCCAGAGAGTCTATTGGTTACCTTAATACTGGATTTACAAAGGGTTGTAAGGTACCATGTGGGTGCTGAGAACTGAGCCTGGGTTCTCTGGAAGAACGACAAATACTCTAAGCTAACTTTCCCACTCCAGAATGCATTTCATTAGGAATTTATACGAGTTTACAACCCAAAGCTATGAGGTGAGCACTGGAATTCTGTATTCCCACAGCATTTAAAGTTAACTGTTCACCTTTATAGCTCCCAGCAATGAGGGATAATGTGAGGTCACTGGGCTTTTAATTTGATGTTATTTCACTTGTCCAGTGCTTTGGGGTTCACATTCAGAAATTCCTTACCTATGCCAGTATCAGTGCTTTTCCTACATTTTGCTGTAGTGACCCTCTAGCTTCAGGTCTTCCATTTAGTGCCTTGCCTTCACCCATGTTGAAGGATTCAGGATAGGAAATAGGAATTAAATTTCGTCTTTGCATGAAGCGTTTACAGTTGCAGATTTCCATGCATCCCCTCAAGTGGCCCTTAGCTTTTTGATACTCCTGTTTGGTGCTAAGAGTAGAATTGAAAGGATTTTTCCTAGAAAAATTCAGCTCCTGCGTGCGCAACTTTTGTCTCCCAACTCACTCTTCCCATCTCTCCTCGTTAAAATGTCAATTACTGAAAGTACAGTGATTATTTTCTGAGGCTTTTTGTCTTAAGCAATGGTTCTGGCCTCCCTCCCAGCTGGACTTCCTGTCATAAGGGGAGGGTACTTCTCAGCTGAAGCTAATTCCTTCTGAAAAAGCTTGTAATTTTTTCTTTATGTCCTGCAAAGTTTCTTTACTTTACTTTGCTACAGAAACCAGTGGTTTTTCCATTGTCATTGTCAGCTTAGGAGAGCCATCTATCCTTAGGATAATCGCTATCCACGGTTTGTCTCCTAATTCCAGCAGAGCATACATGATACCGCTCACCACCTGTGATCTCATCTGTGATTTTCCATCATCCTAAAAGTTCCATCATTGTCTTTCCCACATCCCCAGTGCCACATTCTTTTTTTCTCTTACAGTTTGCCTCTTGCAGAACATGATATATGAACATTATGATGTGTTGTCTGTTGTATGTGGACATTTCCACTTGTAATTCTTTTGAGATTTCTCTATGGTGTCTTATGTGTCTCTATATTGTTTTGGTTCCGAATAGTGGTCCACTGTGTAGTTATACAACTTACTTATTCCTTCGGTGACAGACATTTGGGTTGTGTCTGGTTTTGATTATCAATAAATCAGCAAATAGTTGGAAAGTTTTGGTGTAGCTATATTTTTTTATTGATTAACTATCTGAGCAGGAGTGATGACTAATTTTATGTATCAACTTGGCTGGTTAACATACCCAGATATTCTGGGTGTTAGAGAATGCGGGGGAGGAGAGGAAGAGGGGGGAGGAGGAGGAAGGAGGAAGGGAAAGAGGGAGAGAGAGAGGGAGAGAGAGAGAGAGAGAGAGAGAGAGAGAGAGAGAGAGAGAGAGAGAGATTCTTTGAATACATTTTGGTCAGTAAATTGAATAAAGGAGATTGCCTAATGTGAGATGTCTTGTCTACTAAGTTGAATGTTTGAGTCAAACAGAACATTAGGGATGAGACCAGGGGCATTGCTTATTTTCTTTTTTAAGATATAAACTGATATATTGACTCTGCCTAGATGTCCAGTTTTCAGACAGATTATGCTATTGGCTTTCCTGACTCCCAGACCTTTAGATAAAGACTAGAACTAAATCCTGAATGTTCTCTAGCCTTGAGCCACCTGATTTTGGGTCTTCCGTAATTATATGAGCTAATCTTCCCTTTCCCATAAATACAACTGAATGTAATATTTTTACAAAATTCATAACCCATTTTCCAAAATAGTGCTAAATATCATTTCTTCCCTTTGAGACTTGGCTTTGTCAAACTTTTCCTTTAATAGGAAATGCAATTCTATCATATTTAGGTTTTAATTTGCATTTCCCTACAACTAATGAAACTGAATATCTTGTATTTACTTACTATTCATATATTCACATCTCTGGTGAATTAAATACTAAACTTTTTTCCTCATTGTGATGGACTAATAATATTTATGTTTTATTATTAAATTTTGAACATTTACTATATAATTTGGATTTCAACTTTTTTTCCGCACATGAAGTTTACATGTATTTTGTCACAAGGGTCTATCTGTCTTGCATTTTAAATTACTTAAGACTGTATTTTGAAGAGTGGGGGTTTGCTTGAAACTTTGAATAAGTTTAAATGTCAAGTATTGCTTTGTGGCATACACTTAACTTTTACATGCTAGGATATTATTGTATTACTTAAAATTGCAGAATTTTCCTCCAATATTTTTGTATGGTTTTGGCTTTTCTTTGAATCTGGGATCCAGTATGAGTTACCTTTTAGCATGATTCAAAATGTATTAATATTCAAGTTTCAACATTTATGTATGTATATCTAATTGTTTCATAACATTTTGTTGAAAAGACCAGTTCTCTGTTGAATGTATTTCAGACATTATGTTTTAGAGACTCCATAAACTGATCTTTCTAGAAGGTTAATTGTTGCTTACTTAGCCATTGACAAGACCAAGCTAACCTGCAGGGTCTGCTTCTCCTAAAGATGGCTCAAATTGGTTCCAATCTTCTGAGTTCATTTTAGTCTAGTGAGTGCTAAAGAGAACATTTTAGAGTCCTTAATTTATTGGTTAAAAAGCAAGATAGAATGCAAATATGTTAAGCATATTTTAGCATGTAATTTAAAATTTTAGAATATTCATTTAATTATTGTTATTTGTTTGGTTTTGTGTTTTGTGTTTCAGGGAATTGAATCCCGGGCATTGGGCATGTGAGACAAACACTCTACAACTGAGTCACATGCTCAGCTCTTTAATTATTTTTAGAAAACAAATTCAAACTTTTATTTATTTATTTACATAAAATGCTGACCACCACGCTCGATCTCCTGCTCCCTATCACTCTTTCTCCTCTGAGAGGATAGAACCACCTCTGGGATTGCCCGACCCTGGTGCCTCAAGTCTCTGCCAGGATAGGAGCATCTCTCACTGAGGCCAGACAAGGCAGCTCTGTTGGAAAATGGATACCACAGTCAGGCTACAGCTTGAAGGAGAGCCTTCACTACAGTTGTTGGGGGACCCACATGGAGACTGAGCTGCACATTTGCTACATATGTGCCAAGGGCCCCTCGTTCAAGCCCGGATATCTTCTTTGCTTGGTGGCTCAGTCTCTGAGAGCTCCCACAGGTTCAGGTTAGTTGACTCTGTTGGTCCTCCTGTGGGGTTCCTGTTCCCCTCAGAGCCTTCAATCCTTCCCCAAACTCTTCCACAAGAGTCTCCAACCTTTGTCCATTGTTTGGCTGTGGGTATCTGCAACTGTTTCAGTCAGCTGCAGGGTGGACCCTCTTAGAAGCCAGTTATGCTAGGCTTCTGCCTGCAAGCATAATGGAATATCATTATTAATGTCAGAGACTGGTGTTTGCCCATGGGATAGGTGTCAAGTTGTGCCAGTTATTGGTTAGCAACTCCTTCAATCTCTGTTCCATATTTGTCCCTACATTTCTTTTAGAAAGAACAATTTTGGGTTGAAAGATTTGTGGGTGGGTTAGTGTCCTTATCCATCCACTGGTGTGGGGGTCCTGCCTGGCTATAGGAAGTGGCCTCCTCAGTTTCCATGTCCCCATTGTTAGGCATCTTAACTAAGGTCCCCAGCATTGACTCCTGGGATCCCCACCCACCTCAAGTCTCTGGTACTTTCTAAAGATTCCCCTCCACCACACTGGCAGCTGTAGATTTCCACTCATTCTCCTAGACCTCTGGGTCTCTCTCCTGTCTCTCCTGCCCCCTAATCCCATTCCCTCCCTTTCCCCTCTCTCACCCAGTTTCTTTCCATACTCTCACTCCTATGACTATTTTGTTCCCCCTTCTAAGTGTGATTCAAGCATCCTTTTGTTTAACTTCTTATTTAACTTGTTTGGGTCTGTGGGGTATATCATGGGTATTCTGTACACACACACACATTGGATATTAGACCTCTGTCAGATATAGGGTCAGTGTGATCTTTTCCCAATCTATAGGTTGCCGTGTTGTCCTATTGACAGTGTTCTTTGACTTACAAAAGCTTTTCACTTTCATGAGGTTCCTTTTAACAGTGGTTGGTTTTAGAGCCTGAGTCCTTGTTGTTCTGTTCAGGAAATTATGTCTTATACCAATGTGTTCAAGGCTATTTCCTAGCTTTTCTTCTATGGTCATGGATAGGTAGTATCAGCATAGTGAAAGAAAGAAAGAAAGAAAGAAAGAAAGAAAGAAAGAAAGAAAGAAAGAAAGAACAGTTGTCAGTTTCATATGGAAAAACAAAAAGCACAGGAAAACCAAACAATAAAAGAATTTCTGGGGGAATCACCATCCCTGACTTCAATGTGTATTACTAGTGATAATAACTGCATGGTATTGGTACAGAAACAGACAGGTTGATCAATGGACTTGAATCAAAGACCTAGAAATAAACCACACACCTATGGGCACTTGATTTCTGACAAAGAAGCCAAAGTCATAAAATGGGGTGGAAAAAACATCTTCAACAAACAGTTCTGGTCTAACTGGTGGTCTGCATGTAGAAGGCGGCAAATAGATCCATATTTATCACCCTGCACTAAACTCAAGTCCAAGTGGATCAAGGACCTCAACTTAAAAACAGATACTCCAAATAATGTCAAATTGTATCTTCAAATTCTTCAACTTTTCATTTACTTTGTTCAACATTTATTCTGTTTTATCAAGCATATCAGTCACAACTATCCTCCTACCCCCTAGTTCTGGGGATGGAACATAAAGCATGCTGAGAAACTGATGCTGTCATAAGAAAGCAAGACCTTTGGATAACAATAACAACTTCCCTGAGTATAGACTGCATATTACATATTTACTAATGATTACTGTTTGTTGCCAGATATTTAGATATATTAATACACTTGTTTAGAAGATGAATACTGAAGTATGAATTCACTTTTAAATAGCTAATTGAAACAAAAAAGGCTCCCAAATGCTAAGAGAAAAAGAGAGATGGAGATAAGAAAGCAGGATATAAATTTTTGATTTTAGGGAGCAATACATGGATATAGTATTCTTTCAACACTTGTCTTCCTCCCTCCCTTCTTTTCTTTCATCTGTTTGCCTGCCTTTCTTTCTTTCTCTTTTGCTTGCTTTCTTTCTTTCCTTCCTTCTTTCTTTCTTTCTCTCTTTCTCTTTCTTTCTTTCTTTCTTTCTTTCTTTCTTTCTTTTTTCTTTCTCTCTCTCTCTCTCTTTCTTTCTTTCTTTCTCTCTTTTTCTTTCTTTCTTTCTTTTTTCTTTTTTCTTTCTCTTTCTTTCTTTCTCTTTCTTTCTTTCTCTTTCTTTCTTTCTTTCTTTCTTTCTTTCTTTCTTTCTTTCTTTCTTTCTTTCTTTCCTCCTAGATTTTTGAGACAAAAGGTTTTCTGTGTAGCCCTGGATGTTCCAAAGCTCATTCTGTAGACCAGGCTCAAACTCAGAGATCTACCTACTTCTCCCTCCTGAGTGCTGAAATTAAAGGCATGTGTCACCACCATATGACTCAATATTCTTCTATTTTATAAAAACTGAAGATATATAGTAAGTGTTCAGGATAATAATTTACAAATAAACAAGACACAAAACTGTTGGGGGAAAGTAATGAAAAGCAGAATTCAATGAAAGAGAAAGCATAATTTAGAGTAATACCAAACAAGATAGATATATTTGATTAACTATAGAATAAAAATACTAGAAATTTAAAGCATAAGGGCATATCGGTATTTGAAAAAGTAAGATTTGGAGAGAAACTGGAACTGATATCCTTATTTATAAATGTTAGCTTATTTTTCAAAGATCAAGGTTGATGCATAAATTTGTATAATAAAAAAGTTGTAGCAACATAGTAAGGTAAATTCTGAAAAGTCAAGTAAAACATAAGATCAGTATATTTCTATTCATTAACTCTAATTAACAAGTACCATTTTATTCATAGAACTTAGACATCAGAAGCAGAGCAAGAAGAAAAATTTCAAAGGCTTTAAGGTAAAATTTTCAGGTAGTATTAATGATACAAAAATCTTTATGCTATGTTGATTTTAAAAACATTTTATTTATTTTTTGAGAATGAACACATTTTTTTTTTTAAAAATAATATTCAGTCCCACCCTCTAAGCCAGTTCTTCTTAGGCCTTTCCCCATGGCTACCTTTTCATTTCAATTGCTATTTTGAAAAATCCATTGAGTGTAATTAGTGCTGGTAGTACGTGCATAGGTACGATCTGCTGAAACATGTGTGAGCTATCAGGGGCTACATCCCCAAAGAAATCTGACACATTGGTTTTTGTTTTTTATATTTAAAAATGTACAAGATATGAAGATGTCACTTCCCCAGCTGGTGTGTGCATTTAATAATTGTCCAGCTAAATTCTCAATAGTAGTTTGCAGACTTTGTCCAAGTACTTCTAAGATTTACAGAGTAAAATCTGATGGAAAACCATGAAAATGCATATTAACATAATAACGCAAGGTAATTTGTACCTTCAAAATATTTTTTTCTGGTATCAGCAGAGAAATAGAAAAACAGACGTGTTAGTTTAAAAAGTCATTAGCCTACATATTCATATGTGCATACATAAAATTTGCTAGGCCATGTATAGATGCTCAACACTAAAGCTGTCAGAAAACTTAGACTGTCCACACATGTAAATGAGGAAGTATTTTAAAAGCCATAATACACATTTAAAAACCCAGATAATAGAAGCTTATTTAAATTTATCTACAACATAAATATTTTAAGTTTAAAAATAAGACACCAAGAGGAGAAAACCAGCATAAAAATTCCAGTAACTTTAAACTGAGATAAGAGTCACAAACAGGTGGTGGTGGGTAGATGGGAATGACGCGTCCACACTAGAGAAGAATGCTCAAGTGGCATTGACAGTAAGTCACTTGACCAACTTAGATAACTTCATTGTACAAAGGAACAAAAAGCTATGTACACAAGCTGGATCCCTGAGACTCAAAGGTCCCTCATTACAAAATGTTCAGAATGGAAATGTTCACAGAATCCTTTCTAATGTGAAATCACCCTTATACTCTGGAAAGTGTGTGTTGATATAAGGTATAAGGATATTGAACGTAAAATTGCATGTTAAGTGCAAAACACTGTAAGTTAATACAAATTTCATGAGGGGGGCAGATAAGTATGGTATCATCACATAATGTAGCACTTTAGTTCAGTAATATATATTAATATGGTTTATACTACTATATGATTTAACTACATGTGTATATATATTTTTAAATTCTTTAAGGAATATTCTTTGGGTTTGGAGAGAATTGGAACTTTCAGAGTAGAAATGAGAAAATGCCAATAATTCTTGATTCAGAACTGGCAAAGTGGCTCAGTGGTAAAGGCTGGCAAATCTAGTGACCTGAATTTGATTTCTGGAGCCCACATGATGTAAAGAAAAACCCACCCTATCATGTGGTCCTCTAACCTCTACACCTTCTGTGGCATGCATCCCTCAAATAAGTAGATATAAAAATAAAGTAGTGATTGTTATTATTTTTTATTTCTTAAGGTGCCTCAAAATGGTTACTGATGTTTTGTATGGTGAATGTGGTTGGTTCTCAAGAAATGCCAACGTGTTTAATGCAAGATGATCCAGAAAGGGTTTTGGTTTTGTTAGTGCTTCCCCCACCCCCTTTTCTTTCTTTCTTTTTTATATTAGGTAAAAAAAGAAAGAGAGATAAATACACTTTTATTTTGCATTGAGACTATTTCAAGTATAATTTAAATAGCGGCCAGCATTACTTCTCTAAGAAGCTAAATGAAGGCATAGAAGGAGGAAAGGGACGTCTGTTTAAGAGAATACCATGAACAAGAGCACAGTTGTTTGAGTCTCTAGTGTGGATGAAATCCCATCAGCAAAGGGCTATTCCTGGACTTCAGTGAGTCAGGTGAAGGCTGGTGGCTGCTGAGTCTAGAGATAGTAAGAGGCTGGGGCTATTATAGAAGTCTTTGCTATACACAAGCCCCATCCAATCTTTACCAGCTCAGGAGCACGATATGGAAGCTATAGCATAGCATGTTAAAGCATAGGAAGCTATACTTTACTACATGGGGATTTGTAAGCTTAGCGTTTGAAGTCATTGTAGCCTAAATTATTTCATCAGGAAAGAAACGATCCATGCAACTTGCAGGGACAACGGGAGTCTAATGAAGGAAGGAAGTTCATCTTCAGTTGAGAGCGACCGCCTGGTTGAACCCAGGCTGTATGTATGAGAAGATGTCCACGCTTTTGAGTCTGCTGTTTAGTTTCCTGTGTGCTCTTCCATTTCCCTGTCCTCAACATCTGTGACTTATTTTGGAGAAAGTTGGCCAACATTTAAATTCAGTTTCACTGATAAACGATCTTAGATTTACACAGTCAGACTCAGTTTTCATAACCCAGGCAATCTATAAAAGAATTTTAACGTACAGACCAACATTATTTTAAATGAACACTAATAGAAAAAATTGAACAAATCTCCATTGAGTTCTTGGTAGGCTTCCAAATCATTTGGAATGCTGATATGAAGTAAGAAGACATGTTGAACCATGTTACTTCATGTTATTTTTGATAAAATTTTAAAATGCTCGAGCAGTTTACAAAAGGAGCATTCAAGATTATATCATTGTTGTTACTATTTATTGTACAGGCGTATGAGGGTGGGCATGGACATAGCACATCATGCATCTGGGCATCAGAGGATAATTTTCAGGAGTTGGTCCTCTCCTTCTATCTTGTTGGCTAATAGTTTGTTCTAGTTCTTCCATGCTTTATATTTTGCGTTCTCTAGTCCATGGCCTTTTAAGTAATTCTCTTCTATCTCCCATCTTTCTCTGGAAGTACTGGAATTAGAGGCAGGCATCAGGGCATCAGGCACTGAAGTGTGTGTGTGTGTGTGTGTGTGTGTGTGTGTGTGTGTGTGTGCGTGTTTGCACATTCATGTGCATATGCCCCCATGAGCATCATGGTTTTGCAAGTAGAAGTCAGTAGATAACGCACAGACATCATTTTTTCTTTCCACCATGTGGTCACTGAACTCGAGTCCTTAGACTGGCAGTAAGCACAGTTAACACCATATCCTAATGAAGCATCTTGGTGGTCCCTCATTTGACATTTTTAGTGTGGGTTTCAAGAATGGCACTTAGAGTTGTCAGGGTTGTTCAGCAAATACTTTTACTCGATGAACCATCTTCATTCAAGACATTTTAATCTGGTTAGTATACTAGTTTCCCGTTTGTTGCTGTAACAAATTACTATAAACTTAGCGCTTTCAAAAACCCCCTGCTTTATAATTCTGTTGGTCAGAAGTTTGAGAGGCCTCACTGAACTAAAATCAGGGTGTTTGCAGGGCTGCGTTCCTTGAAGAGCTGGTGTGATATAGCAGGTCAGAGACAAGTCCCATTTTCCTTCTCTTCTCAGTTTTAGGAAGGGCTTATGACCTCTTCCTCTGTTTCCAACACTGTCAGGGGTGTTGCTTTTCACACTCCACTCTGGCCACTTCTGATTCTATGCTTCCTTTTAAGAACACTTGTGGTTGCATGAGGCCATATAGATGATTTCAGGTAATCCTCCAATTCTGCAATCACTTTGTTAGATAACTGAATTTCTTCTGTACTGATACCTAGATCCACTTTTCCATGAAAGGTTGCATAGGTCTCAGGATTAAGATGTAGGCATTTTTATTGGATGGGGAAGCTCTGTTTCATCTGCCGCAGGTGGAAAAGCAATTGTTATTCAATCAATTGGAAGTGTTTTTGAGGGATCTAGGTAACTCTGAAAGCTGAAAGAGAAAATTATGGCAGTCTCTTGCAATGGAGCAAACACTCAGATTTCAACTTTCTATATGGTTGCTTTCTTTTTAGAATATTATTTAAAAGGAAAGTCGACATCCATTTCCTTAGGTGCACAGGCTGTAGATTGCCATTTTGACTGAGACTTTTAGAGAGACATGAATAGCATAAAAATTATAGGTTCATATTTTTTTGGTAGGCTTGGGTATAAACCATTTTGTATTCATAAGAAGTAAAGCTCTATTGCAAAGGGTTCATATCTTTTTTGAAGCAGAAGAATTTGGCCACACAACAACTCGAAAAAGTAACTAGAATAATATATTTTCATCTAGAGGGAAGATGAAAATTATTTTTTAAAAATATTTGATAAAAATATTAACTTAAATCTTCCAGCAGAGCGTCAAATAAAACTTGAGGAAGCCATCAACATTTGTGTAATTGTTCTCCACAAGACTTCAAGTCTTTACACAGCTTAGGAGCCTTGTGCTCTACTGGATTTGTAGCTATGGCTCTTGTCTTTTTGGATAGTATGGACTTCAATAATTAAATAGATAATTGTTCTAATGTGGGTTTAATCTTCATGTCTACTTCTGGCTTTCACTTAATTGCGATAGAGATAGTGGCTAATATGCTATTTTGTTTAGTAGATAATTGGGGAGACATTTTTTCTTTTTGTTTAGCAAAATATTCTAAAATAAATGTTTCTCTGGGAATTATCCTCTTTGTATAGGATTCTCAGTGATGGGATAGGCAAATCAATTTATTCACAGTTGTCTTTCATGTGTAATTCATCATCTTTTGTCTTGCCTCTGTTTCTTTATTTTATATATTTACAACTGCTGTTCCAATTTCTTGAAACAGCTGAAACAGATATCACTGCAGACTGGAAGAAGTCTTTGATCCTATAATTCCTGCGTACTTAATTCTGTGCCAGGTGGCTGAGGAATTGAAAATAAACAGGGACACCATGACATGGCCTCCTCTGCTACCCCTCCAGATCTGAAAAGGCCCCTGCACATGCTGATAGCTTGCAAATGCAACTGTCTAGGTTACATACAAAATGAACATAATAAGTTTTTATTTCCCTCGGTGATACACCAACAGCTACATTCAGCTTCTAATAGCCTGCAATTCAGTAATAATAGCTTGGTTCAGTTTAGTTTATTGAAGACATAAAAATACTTGGCAGCCAGAAGCTGAAATGTGTGGTTCAAGAGAACAAGATTCCAGTGGGGACCACAGGACCTGTACATGGAGCATGGGTATTCTCAGTGCTTAGCAACTATGATTTATTCATTTAGTGGGAAGCAGTGGCCCATCAACATGATTTATGCAATTACTGAGTGGGGAATTCTCCACATACAGAAGGAGGTTCTTCAAAATTTGGTGTACATATTTTACCGTTTTAATAACTTTCCTTTTGGCAGAAAAATATTTCAACTTCTTGCTTTTCTCAAGAGAGAACACTTCATTTTTATCCTTTAGGATATAAAAATAAATAAAAGAAATAGAAAAAAATACCGAGTTTCTCTCTTCACTAACTGGCTCAGTAGCTTAGGCATTACAGATGTACACTGTGAAAATGAAGGATTTCCTGAATTCAGCTCACACATCTTAAAACAAGCAGTACCATGGGGAATAACTTTATATGAAATGTATTTTTCTAGAAGCAAAATTGAGAACTGTTATGATTGGTCAATAATATTAGACATGAAGGCCTATCATTGGTTTTAGAAAGTTTAGACAATGTTGATAAGGAGATACAACACATTATCATTTACCTTTTGTATTAGTGTCCCATCCAAAATGGAACCAGGCTGTTATTAATGAACTGAAATCACTAAATGTAGCTACTGGTATATTACAGTTCACTCTAGAGAAATTTGTGAGCCACTATTAGTATATAAAAAAATATGCCAATGGCTACCAGTACAATTCTGAGAAACTTTCCTATCTGAGTCAAGATAAAAATTGCCCTTTGTTAACTATAATTTAGATAGAGACCTTGTAGGTACTGATAGCATTATCTCCCAAATCAAAAATATCTCATATACTTTGAGGGTCTTCTGGATTCTCAGAGTTTTGTTTTCGTTTTCTATTAAATAAATGGGCTTGTGAACATCTGATTTTTTACTACATCATAGACATGTCGTAAGGATGAAACAGGATAAACTGCATGAAGAAGTGGTAGGTCCACTCAGGAGAACTTTGTGAGTCTTTGTCATTATCTGGGAATCATGCTAGTGGCCATTAAGAAAGCTAACTGCTCAAAGTGTTTCTCCATTGGTCATGGTGGAGTCATGCAATTTCCCAGAGCCATTCTAGCAGCCTTTGTTGCTAATGATGCCAGGTGTAACTAGTGATGCATCGTGGAATAAGAGATAGGATGCGAAATAGTGCCGGGGTGGGAGGCATCTGAGATGGGAGGCATCTAATGTTAATGTTCGGCAATACGCTAAGAATTTTAAAACTTTAGTCATCTCAGCTGTAAAATACACAAGGAAAGCCCATTGATGCTGTCACAGGCTTGCTTTAACCCAGAGCAGCAGTGCATCCAGACACTAGGGATCAACTAAAATAATAATAGTAGTAACAATAATAATCTTATTTATTAAACAGTTTATCCTGCTTGATCCTTACGATATGCTTGTGATGTAATAATAAGGCAGATGTTCACAAGCCCATAATTTTGTATTATTATTATTTATTATTGTTGTTGAAATTGTATTTGGACACTGTAATCTTATCACTGACAAATGTAGCTGTATAAAATATGGTTATTTCTTGACAAAAGATTGATGCTATTTTGGCAAAGAAAGTCTCTTTTGTTTAATTTTTAGGAGAAATATAATTGCAGTAAATAAAACCTGTAATACCTTTTCAAATATTTATTTAGTCAGAATCATGACTATTTCATATACTGACCTTTTCTTTTGAAATAGATGAGTCTTTGAGAGACTTTAGAGTTTGCAAACTGACAACTGATTCATTGCTTTTAAGAAAAGTCAAAGAAAACATTTCAACAACACAGGTGTTTGTTTAATAAATGTCATATATGAAAACCCATGTTTAAAAAACAAACTAGTGACTTAGTTACTGTTCTGTTGTGAAGACACACCATGATCAAGGTACCTCTTTTAAAAGCAAGCATTTAATTGGGGATTTGCTTACAGTTTTAGAGGCTTAGTCCATTGTTGTCTTAGTGGGGAAGATGGAAGCATTAAGGCAGGCACTGAAGTAGTTGAGAATTACATCTTGATCTATAGGCAGAAAGAAAGACTTGCTTGGTATGGGATTTTGAAAGCTCAAAGCCCACTCCTACAGACACACTTCCTTCAACAAGGCCTACTTCCTAATCCTTACAATTCTTTCAGATAGTTCCACTCTATGGCAACTAAATCTTCAAACACTTGATTCTATGGGGTCCATTGTTATTCAAACTAACATAGTTAGGGTAGTGACTGGTGGATTAAATTGCTTTACCTAATTAATTCATTGCCTCTTCCTAGCTTTAAGGAAAGTTTAACTATAGTTGTCATATCTAGTGAAATAGGAAATAAAAACATGGGTATAATATTATATAGACTTAAGATAAAAGGTTGTAAGAAAAACAGGAAAAAGAATTTTTTTTTCTTATTTTAGTAGGATTAAAAGATTTTACTTGGGCCAGGCAGTGGTGGCGCACGCCTTTAATCCCAGCACTTGGGAGGCAGAGGGCAGAGGCAGTCGGATTTCTGAGTTTGGAGGCCAGCCTGGTCTACAGAGTGAGTTCCAGGACAGCCAGGGCTACACAGAGAAACCCTGTCTCAACAACAACAGCAACAACAACAACAAAAAAAAGAAGTACAAAAAAAAGATTTTACTTGGTTCAAACTTAAACATAGACACATGGAAATGTTGAAAGTGAAATTGTAGAGTGAAAAATTATAAAGGCCATTTTATGAAATATGTGTAGATTTCTTTGCCCTTAGACCTAGGCAGAAAAGTGCAGATTCCAGAACGAGGAACTGAAAATAAGATTTCAGGCCTTCACTTGCCCGGAGCACATTCCGGATGGGAGGACATTCCCTGAATCAAGCCTCAGGCAGTAGGCCCACCTATGGGTGGGAGAGGCCCAAGGCAGGAAGACACATTCCTAACTACAGATAAAGATGCTGCCATCTAGGTGGGGCTATAGCCGGAAGATAGTTAATCTGAAATAGTTGGTAATGGCAGGATAGAACACAATGATATGATAAAAACCACATTTTTGAGAAGAATGCAGGGTGATTTCCATATGACACTAACCATTCAGGGTGGGTTTCTCTGGAATGTTTCACTATTCTTATGTTATGTATCCTTGGCAACCCCTCACTCCCTCCCCACTCCCCTGGTTTGTGGTTTTGCCCTTTAAAACCCTCCACAGACTAGATGTTGGGGTCGAACCCCACTCCTGTGCGAGTGCGTGGTGAGACCCCTGGCTGCCAGGTTGCTTCCCTAATAAACCTCTGTTGATTGCATCCAGGTATGGTTTCTTGTGATCTTTGGATGGTCGTGATTTCCTGAGACTTGAGGAAGGGTCTCCCGAGTATGGGGGTCTTCAAAATGACTTACATTACCCCTGTATTTGTTATTGTGTATATACATCACGTTTAGTTTGTCACTGTACCTATCTTTAAGTGTTTAGTCCACTAGGATTAATTACATGTACATTATTCTGTAACTTCCATTCTTCCCAGACTCTAGAACATTTTCATCATTCCAAATGACAACTTTGCTGCCATCAGCACTACAGTTTAAATAATAGTCATCTTTTTTTACACCCTTGGTCTTCATATACATTGGTAATTTTAAATACTACCACATTATGCTTTTAGTATTATTTTAAACAAGGGATGATTCCAAATAATGTAATTACAATGCCAGGTTGGTTGAACATATTCACTTGGATAAATTAGAAATTGAATTTTAGCTTTCACTCATTATGATAAAATGCCAGAGATAATTATACTGAGGACAGTTAAGTTTGGTCTGTAGCTTGAGGTTTCAGGGCATGCTGACTTTAAAAAGCCTAGTCTTGGAAATGTGTTACTTCCTTTGGAGTTAGCCATTGAAGTCCCACAGGCCTTGTTTGGCTTGTGGCAGCACAGAGCACCATGGCTGAAATGTGTTGTGGCTGGCAAGCAAAGACAAAGGATGGTACAGGGGCCTCAGTACCCTTCTGAGGACATTCTCGTATGACCCAGCTTCCTCATCTTAAAGGCTTCACATATTTACAGCAATGCTACAAGCTGAAGACCATATTCCACTTATGATTTCAAATTCAACAATGATAGCCTTGCTATGGTTTGGTTTTGACCAGTTATTTGATGCTGCTAGAAACCAGACTCAGCCATGATTTTTGTTTCTGCTTTGAGAAACTCTCTGATGACTCTCCACCAGCTTACCACATGACTTTATTCATTGACTTTGCTCATGGTGTAATGACTAAAAGGGGAGGAATACCATGACTGTGTATTGTATCAACATAATACCATGACTGTGTATTATATCAACATCTTTAGATATACTTCTGACTTTTATAGGTACAACTAATAAATGAAGATGATACTTTGACTATTTGAAAAAAGAAAACAAGCTTTATTATATTGATATTTGTTCCTTCTTTCCACTTATAAATTGGTATAGTTTATAAGTAATTAATAATAATTAAGTATCAAATGTTAACACATTGTGAAGACAACATCATGTATATTACAATGCCAAAATTTTGGACAGCTCTGAATGAAGATTTGGGTAGTTTGATGAGCAACAGAAATCTTGCTAAAATTTCAATTTCCTATAGCATAATAGTTCATTAAAAGCAACAACAAAACATATTTTTTTTATAGTGGAAAAGCCTGGGAGATATACCACCCCAAACAAGTGATCAATATTATATCATCACCTATGGGACAAACCAAAATCAAGTGTTAGCAGGTAGGTCGCCATGAGAAAAATATGATATTCCTGCCAGAAATGTACTATCAGTATTGAGTCACAAAGATATGGGCAAATCTAAATTGACTAAAAGTCCTTAAAATAATAGATATGTCATCTTCAAGAATGTAATGGTCAAAAAAGTCAAGAAGTGGCTGTGAAACTGATGACAGACCACAAATGACTGTATCAGAGTCAACTGGGCTCTGTCCTTCTATGGAGGGAGACATCATTTGAGTAAAGAGGAGAATCTGAGTGGTTTCTGAGGGTGTCAGTGTTAACAGCTGGAATGTTGGGAAGAAGTTGTCTCTTGTTTGTCAGAGCACAAACTGGGGCTGATTTGGGATCATGTAGGAAATTATTCTCAATAAGCTACAGAAGTCAAGTCATTTGTATCTTATGCAACAAATTGTATATATTTGATAATTGCTACGCAGATGAAGGAAAAGTTCCATTATTACTTTTCCTTTTATCAAGGTGATGGAAAATGTGATATTTTAGAACAGTGACTAAAAAGTCTCTGGTTATTTCTTTGGATCAATTCCTCTCACAGCAAATTAAAAATTGTACCACCTTTATCAGTCTCTCTCTCTCTCTCTCTCTCTCTCTCTCTCTCTCTCTATATATATATATATATATATATATACACACATACACTCATATATACATATATATATATATATATATACATACATATACACACACACACACACACACACACACACACATATATATATATATATATATACATACATATACACACACACACACACACACACACACACACACATATATATATATATATATATACATATATATATATATATAGCTTGGTACCAGTCCATACCACTTGATAACAGTGTAAGTTCATATTGATTAGAAAATAAGTAGTATGTATTAAAAGACAAAATGTATCAGGATTTGTCTGTGAAACTAGAACACAGGAAACCACTGAATTCCAGGGGATGATTACGTATCTCTATGTCCCTCCAGAGAAACAAACAGGGACAAGAAGACTGCAGATACTCCCTTCCTTGTGCCTCTGTGTGATATAAGAAGAAGAAATTGACAATAGAGCAGAGAATTCAGCTAGTGATACACCATGGAGACTTGATTCCTGGTTATCCTGGAAACAGAAGCACTTCCTTATAATAAGGACTTTTGGATAAGAGAAAGTTAAGCAATTGAAGTAACAGAATTCAAGGTAGAGCAATACGTTCTCTAGTTGGGGGTTGGCAAATGAATGACAGTGGCTTCTTTTGTGTGATTCTCAAATTAGGAATAATTTTCATGTCTTTGATTACAAAAACAAAATGAAAAACAAGAAAAAGAAGGTGAGGAAAAGAGACTGTGTGTCACTTACAAAAGGTAAAACACTTACAGGCCTTCCACAGGGTCCTCAGACAGTTGCTCCATGGCACTGTATGTGGGGAGGCCTGCAGAGGAGCTGAGATGAGGTTGGGAGACATCTGCAAAAGTACATAAGGAGACATGTGAGAAAGTATGGGCTAAATTTTGCAAAAGGAAATTCAACTGCTTTTTGTTTTCAAAGGTCACCTACAGTACACCTATTGCTTACCTGATCCAATCTGGTGATAATTGATCTGTTTATGCATTCAAGTGATCTGGGAATAGCATAATGGTAGATTCTGTTAGATTTTGTTTGTTTGCTTGTTTGTTTTTAATCCTACATTCATTTTCCTTTGGGAAACCCTGGAGCTATGTAAACTACAACTCCCAGATGCCTTTGTAACTAGGATTCTGAATATTAATTAGGTGCTACTGTTTGTATACATTAAATAAGATTTGAAAAATAGAAGCTCCAATCCCTACTAGAGAGTAACAGGGTAGAAAGTACCAGTAAGGCCCAGGATACTACGCTGTCACCTGTTTTATGTATATAAAAGATATTTATATGTACCTTTATATGTACATAAAAGATAATTAGACAACAGCTGTCATGAAAGAAACAGTGGGGAAAATATATGCACTCATTTACATCGTCTATTCTTGTGATCTTGCATACAAGATACAAATACCATTACATTAGAGTAATTCATAGTCCTTGAACTAACTCTGATTGTTGGCGTTGGCCTTATTCAGTCAGCTGTTACTGTATCCTCAGTCATTGAAAACACTCATCTACCCCCAATGACTAGAGTAAAACATATACAACTTTTTTTGGAGATGTGACTCTTAATTTTGCATCACAGCTCTCCTTCCAGAGCCAAAAAAAAAAAAAAATTTGTCTTGTTCAGTGATCCTATATGTCTATCCTATGGTAGCTGACAGATACCATTTATAATTCCATAGAATAATAATTATACTAAAATCAAGAAAATGCTCCATGAACATGCCCACAAGCCACAGTGTTAGAAGCAGTTTCTGAGTTCAGGTGTGCTAAGTTGACAATCAAGAGTAACCATCAGAATGGTCACATACAAACATAATCACTGACTGTACCAATTCTAAAGGGGAATAAGCATTCCTTATCTCTCAAGAAATGGGGCTGAAAACACACAAATGCAACAGTGGAATCAGAGTCTCCAATGATCAACTTGTAGAAAAATATCTTAGAACAACCTGTGTTTCCCAACACCGGACTACCATTTCTATACCATACTCATACTTTACTTCTATCAATAACAATATGGCTTATTTTTATTAATTCACTCAATACATATTTACCTAGGCCAAAAATAGGCCAAATGTATGGATACAATAGAAAGAAAACAGGAGACACAAAGTGTGGTGGTTTGAATGTGAAATATCCCCCACAGGCTTGTGTTTGAACATTTGATCCTCAGCTGCTGGCGCTGTAAGAGAGGGAAACTTTTAGAAGATAGCTTTGATGGAGGCAGTGGGTCACTGCAAGTGGTCTTGTAGGCTTTAGACCACAACCTCACTTTCTGAGAACTCTCTGCTTCCTGGCAGCAGGTGTAATGTGGCCAGCTGGCCTCGCATTCCTGCGACTAAGTCTCCCTCACTCCTCTACTCCCCCATTATAGAATTCATACCTTTCAACTGTAAGGCAGAATAAAACTTTCTTCCTTCCTTAAATTACTTCTTGTCAGGTATTCTGTCTCAACAACCAGGGAAATAACTAATACACATAATACACCTGCCTTGGTGCCTGGCTAAAATACCTTGACATATTGTCAATGAGAAAAGAAGAAACTGATTCTACCACCCACTATGAGCTGAAGTTAAACAAAGTAGAACTTCTGCCCAGTAACCAAACATTTTGTCAATATGAAAAGAACCTCTAATAACGCCTAGGTCTATGGGACTTATGGTATCATCTGAAACATATTGAAACATATTGAAAGAAGACGACTGCCTTGTCTTTTGTCTTACTTATTAACTATGAAAGGTGTAACAATTATAAAGTATTACAACCCTCATCTCACAAAATGACACTCAAGTTGGGATATTGTTTCCCTGTTTGCCCCAAAAGTATCTCTATCCACCATGATTCAGAGTCCACAGAACCTGACAATGAAGGTGGGCAGGAGCATGGTGCTGTCCTCTAAGAATGTGTTTTATGATGGTCAGGTGTTCAACCAAAAAATTCCAGAGGTTGAGATGTTCTATTTCTAGTTGAATGGCAAATTCATGCCTATCAATGCCCCTGTGAAGACAACTGAAAAACTCTAATATAATAAAAAAATTAAAGTAATTTGTAAGTAAACTTACAATCACCTAAGGGTATTGACCAGTTCTGAGAGTGGGCTGAAGATGATGTATACTGTGAGACAGGGAAGAGGTGGGAGTGAAAAGTATAAACACTGTAGAAGCCAAAGAAATGAAAATGATAAATTTCATGTTTGAAGGGCTTTGAGGATACTGCTATTTTTCCCAAAGGGAATTTGCTGAGTGTTGGAACTGTAGTGAAAGCTAGATATATGAAAAACACAGTAAATCTCTATGTTGGAGAAAGAGGGCTTTCCTCAATCACATGTTAGGTGTCCCTTCTGCTTGTTGTATTTTTAAGTCCTTGGGTACAGAGGGAGCTTGGGGTTAAAGTCTGGAGCTTTGGTCAGGACAGGTCTTCTGAAAACTTATAACAATAAAGGCACAGATAATTTGTAAGGCATTTAATTAAAACCTAGACGGTCCCATGAAAAAAGGACAAGTATAGTGATCTTTACTAAAACTATAATCCTTCCACATTAAGAGATGTGCTTACTAGTCTTCTTGACACCTCTCATTTCAATCAAGTTGACAACATTAACTACACAGCTCTTTTTTTGATTCCTATATTAAAATCGGACCAAGTGATTTCACAAAGAATAGAGGTTATTTAACCCTTACTTCCATGCAATACGAAGTTCAATGGAATGGTGCCAACACCATGGACCTTCTGACTGCATCATATAATGACAGGAGGCTTCACACAGCAAGACAAAACAATTGTGCTACCTCAGGTCTCTCATTATAAAGCCATTGATAACATTATAAGTACCTTGCTTTCATAACCTCGTTTTTCTAATAACCTTCTGAACGCCTCATCTCTACAGACAATTTATTTTCAATGTAAAATTACGTTTCTAACATGTTAACTTGAAGGACACATTACTACATACTAGTTAGAGGAAAACAGTGTAGCTTTCTGATAGATAATACATCCATCTAGAACCTTTGAAATATAGTGTCTGTGTGGTAATAAAACTTAATAATAAATGTATAAGCCAACAAATATGACTAGCTTTGAAAATAAAAATAGGTAATATGAGTAGAGCCATTGGTACTCCAAACAAGAACTTTAAAACAACTAATATGGGTTTTTAAATACAGAAGAACTTCATGTCCACTTCATACCTGCAATGTAAGCAGTGCAAAGTCACCATTCCCACTGAAACACACAAAGACTGAGCAAAACAAGAAGCAACACCCGTTCTTAGAGCTACCAGAGAGCAGAGATTGTAGGGGAAAATATCACACAAACAGATAAATAAGTAGATACAAAGAACAACAATATACTAGTAAAATGGCAACCACACTGCAACCCATACTGTAGTAGAAATTCCTAAAATGCAATTTGAAAAATTGCTAGAGGGTTAGTATGGACAAATCTGAGAGTTAAGATCTCCAGAGAACTAATATTGGTAAGGATGTGACACTTCCGTAATGTCCCATGTGGAAGGCCTATCTGATTATCAAAGTGAAGACTGGTGATAAAGCCCTGTGTAATTCTGGCAGATGAATGCAGAAAACAACTATTTTAAAGCAAGCCTAGAGTAATTTGTTCCTCTTATTAAGACCTTCCTTCAAAGGAAACTACTTGGCCAGAGCCTAGCACATATTGCTTTACCAGGATCTGTGCAATCATGGGAAAAAAATTAGCTGTGTACAGTCTGATCTACACTTTCCTTTTGAGGAAACAATATGCTTAGCTTCAGCTCTTTTATTAATTTCTTACATAAAGAGAATGAAGGCTGACTGAGAAATACTTTTAAAGACCAATGTCCAGGAAGAGCTATTCATGAAAGGCCATAGACCTAATCATACGACTATAGATGGTTTTCATTCTCTGCAAATTGCCACATCACTAAGACTCTTGTGTAATAAAAGGCCAATGAAACTGAAGAGCTTTCAATCAGACATTCACTTATTTTAAAGAAAGTAGAGGAAGGAAAAATCAGAAACATAAGAGAAAATCTTGAGCTTTAACAGCCAAAGCAACAGTAAATGCGAAGATAGCTTAAGTCCCACGGAGATAAACACAGCACATTGTACTGTAGCTCCACCTACACAGCACACTGTCTGACTCTCAACAACAATTACACACTGAGCCACAAAACCCAATTTAAACATAAAGAGTATGTCACATAGATGTTAGGGTCATCGATTGAGAAGTTTAAGTGACCACGAGAAAGGGATTGTTGAGAGTTGTCAACAGTCACATTGCCGCAAATCTCAAATAAAAGCTGAAACAGCAAAAACAGTTTAGAAAAAAGTAGATCTGAGATATGGGAAAATCACCTGCACTGAAGAGTATTGTATAATGAAGGGGTCAGCTATCCAGAGAGACATAAAAATCTTCAGTGAGTTTGTACCTAGCAACAAAGCACTAATCACCTGAGACAAAATGAATAGAACCCCAAGAAGAAATTCAGAAATCTGTTAGTTTAGTTAGAGACTTCAAAATTCTCTGTACTCAATAGAATTAGCAAGATGAGAATCAGGAAAAAACATAAATCAAAGGGCACAATTATGTTGTGTCTAACTACCATGAATAGCATGTGTTATCAAGAAAACTAGAATATATTTTCCCAAACATACAATAAGCATTCAACAAGTTAAATCTTAAAATATACCTCAAGTTACAAAAAATAATAAATAGAACACTAACAAATAAACTGCATTTTTCTGACCAGGGAATTAAATTCATAAGAACTAATGGTAAGATAACAGGAAATCTCAAAATACATAAACATTACTTAATATGCTTCTAGATAAAACAGGAATCAATTTTTTTAATTAAAAATATTTTCAGAAAAAAATTGAAGTGAATGAAAATGAAAGTGTTCAACCCATGAACACTTAGTTGTAGGGTACAGCCAAAGCAGTATTTGAAGGGAAATTTATAGTATTAAATGTACTTATTAGAAAGAAAACTCTAAAATCAATAATACAAGATTTTACCTTAAGGAACTAAAAAGGGGAAAGAAAGAAATTTGAACATAAAGAAACCTAAAAAAAATTAATTCTGTCATTAAAAACAGAAAATAATAATAGAGAAAAAAATCAATAAATATGAAACTAGGTTCTCTAAACATACCAATAACATTTAAAATATTTAGTTATTCTAACCTAGAAAAGTGAGAGAAAACACAAGCTACTAATGTCAGATATGGAAGAGGAAATATCATTATTAATTCTATGGTTATTAAAAAGATCATTGTAGAGGAATTTTAATCCAGCAACATGGCTGCTGTAGCCGGGCATGCCGTTAGTACACCTTTAATCCCAAATAATGTAGATAATGTTAGTTTATTAAAGGAAGCAGTCATATTTGAAAGTGATGTCTAATTGAGGGGCAGACAAAGTGATGAATCAGAGAAAGATTTGACAGAATTAGTCAAAGATGGGATATGCCCAGCTCTCACAAGGACAAAAAAGAGAAGCTATTTAAGAGAGCAGAGCAGAGTATTTGGGGAATGGTAAGTCAGTCAGTTGAATTCACTGCAGTGGAACCACTGTGTCATTTAAGAGTTTAGTCAGATTGGAGTCATTGCTATGAGTGCAGTGCAGTGGAGTTGAGTTTGATCCTGAGTTCATGTAGTTTAGTGCAGGTCAGCAAAGGCAGTTGAAGCCAGAGAATAAGAAGGAGCCAGAAAATTAGAATAAATTGTCAGAGTTGAAGCCAAGCAGGGCAATTCAGTGAAAAGCCAGAGAGGCCAGGTTAAATAGGTCATTTTGGAGAGGGATTTAACCAGAACAGCTGAGTTGAACCAGCCAACCAGAGGTCAGAAAGAGCTAGAAAGGACAAGCTTATTCAGCAGTAAGCCTCCAAGATGACAGTTACTTCATTATTACATTTACAGGTAATAAATAACATGAGCAGCACTGTGCCCACAAATTGCTTAATTATAAACCAATTAATTGAAACACACCATCTACTAATCATTACAAAGAAAGAGTGATAATAATCTTTTCTCTCTTAAAGATACATGAATAATTAATAATAAATATACAGTTAATAAATTTCAACAAATAAAAACATTGGGCACAGATGACTTAACATTTAAATGCCACCCAGTATTTAAGGAATAAAAGTCCAAGTTCTCTACAATCTTTCCAAACTAAAAGCATCACAAATATTCCCTAACTCATTTTACCCTGCCTATCAGAATCAGGTGACTAAAATACAAGAGAGGAAAATTACTGACCAGTTTCCATTATGTACATGATGCAAACAGCCTTAAGAGACTGCAGGAAGAAAATAGAGGAAGCTATAATTACTGTAGAAAATAATTACAAAGTACAACTAAGAACACAAACAAAAACCAACCAAACAAACACAATCAAAAATGGAAATGGATTTCAAACTAAAACAAACCAGAAGAAATAAAAGATACTTAATCCAAATCAACAAGGAACATTTAATCAAAAGACATTACAATCCTAAATATATATACTCCAAATTCTGGTGCAACCAATTTGATAAAAAGCATACTACTACATCTAAAGACACAGTTTAACATCAAGCCAGTAATAGTAGGTGATTTAATACCTCACTTTCTTCAATATACAGATCACTTAGACTTTGAAACATCAGAAGTCAATGACATCATATATCAAATGGACTTAACAAATATCTACAGAATATTCCACGCAAACAACCAAGTACCAGGAAGGACCCTACGGCTTGTTCTTGGATAGAGTTACTCCCTAGCTACTTCCTAGCAACACTTAATCAAAGATTTGTCTGATTTTGTTTCAGATGTACTTTCAGACTTTTCATGATTGTATATGGTCTTACTTCAGAGGCCCCACCTGTCAGCTTACAATAGGCATTCCAGTAGATATTTGCCAGACTGGACACCCCCCCACTTGCTCCCACTTTGCTATAAAACCTTGGTCCTATAAAAGTTCTGGGATGCTTCACCAAACCATCCTGTGGGTAAGCATCAAATAGGCCCTAACTCGGGTTTTTAATAACGAGACCCTAATGTGATTACATTGGAGTCAGTTTCTTGGTGGTCTTTTGGGGTTCAGGAAAGCTTTCTGGCACAACATCAATTTGACTCTATCTGGAATAAACTGTGATCCAGACAATGGAAGGCACACTAGTGACACAGATCTTGAGGCTGGAAGATAAAAGCTTTTGATCCAGATCTTGAGGTGAGATTGCACACAATCTTAATTAATTGATGCACACCTTTAATCCAGATCTTGAGAAACACCTTTAATCTGGGCTGTGCCTTCTGCTGGAGGCCTATATAAGGATAATGGAAGAAGGAAGAAGTAATTATTTGCCTGCTTGCACTTACTTGTCAGAACATCTATGGAAGGCTACTTCCTCAGGATTTCGGTTTATACAAAAGACCAGCTGAAACATTCAGCTTTTTGGGACTGAGAAGGTACTAGATTCTTGAACTTTCTATTCATGCCTGGCCATTGTTGGGTTAGTTGTACTACAGGCTGTTAGTCATTCTAATATATAGATATATAATTATATAAATATATAATATATATTCATTCCATAAATCTGTGACAGTAGAGAACTCTGACTAACACAATGATGTAATTTTAAAAACTGTAAATACAATAACAAACCAAATAAGACACGGTATGTAGCAAGAAACAATAAAAATCACAGCAGAAAGTAATGAAACAAAAACAAAGAAAGCAATTTAAAGAGTCAAGGAGTCCAAGAGCTAGTTCTTTCAGAAGATAAATATGATTTACAGATACTTGTTCCAACTAACCAAAAGAAAAACATAACCAAAATTAACAGAATCAAAATGAACAGGAAAACATTACAACAGACACCAAAAAAATATGTAGATTATAGTGGAATACTTTAAAAGTCTGTACTCCTTTAAGTTGTAAAATCTAAAAAAAAAAAAAAAAAAAGAAAGAAAAAAAAAGATGAATTTCCTGATTCATCCAAAGCACCAAAGTTAAACCAAGAAGAGATCAATAAGATAAACAAATCTATAAAAAATGAAGATTTAAATTGTAATTTGGAAAGCTTTCCAGTTTAAGAAAGAAACAAAAGGAAGGAAGGAAGGAAGGAAGGAAGGAAGGAAGGAAGGAAGGAAGGAAAGAAGAGCAAGTGAGTGAGCAAGGCCAGGTCAAGAAATACAGCAGAATTATCAAAATTGCAAAGATATACAGCTCATTCTTTTAAATTAAAAAAGAAACAGAAAGATTACTCCCAAACTTATTCTATGAAGCCACTATTACTCTAATACTAAAACAAACAGAAAATCCTATATAACAATATCTCAAATTCCCTCATGAATATATGCAAAAATTCTCAATATAATATTAGGAAACTGAATATAGGCACATAAAAAGTTCAGTCACCATAAACAAGTTGACATTGTCCTGGAAATGCAGAGATGGTTCAATAACTGCAAATGAAATTATAAATAAATTGACTTAAGTAAAGGAATCTTAAGAGTATGTTACTAGTCAGAGAAGGCAATCTTGAAAAGCTCACATCTCACATGACTTAAACTATACAAAACTATAAAAAGTCAAAAGTATGACACAGTAATAAAACTATAATTTGTTTCCAGAGACACAAGGGTGAGCAAAGGATAAAGAGGTGCTGACAAGAGTTATGGGACAATGTGAAATGTTGTGATTGATAGCATAATTATAATTGCATGATATTACACTTTTGTCAACATCCACAGATGGATACCTTAGTGCCAAAAACCAGCCTTGGCTTGGAGATGGGTTATGAGTAAGGGATGTTTGAGAGTGGTGAAGCAAATGACTGGAAATCAAATAGTGGGTAACAATTGATGTCCTATGTTCTTCTTGAAATAGTTTTCCAGATTGCTCTCTCTGTGCCCTGCTCGAGGCAACTTTCTTTTCCTATTTTAAAAATCTTTCTGGATAGCTCATCTCCTGCAGATCAAAAGCCCAATTTTTATTTATACATCAATTCAGTCATCCACCCCAGGTCCCCTTTGATTATCCCATGAGTCAGCATCCCACCCAGCTAGCTCATTGTATGTGCTTAACAAAGGCAGGCAGATCTCTGAATTCTTTTGCAATGTTAAAAACAAATGTGTTTGCTGTCTCTTTCTAAGAATCACTAATTATATATATCAGCTATTACTTTCTAAGTCTTTGACCAAACATTCTGGATTACTTCTTTAACTGAAATTGTAGACTGTAATTCTGATGGTAGTGAAAATTGAGATTTTGATAGTTGATATTTGGTCATCCCAAATATTCAGTACTACAAAGAGTCATAAGTTGAACAATGAAAATTAAATTAAAAGGAGATATATCTATCATAAATGAGAAAACATTTTTAATCTTCCTAAAAATTTACAAACTAGAATTCCCCATATTGTAATAAATTATTTGGGTGGTGGTTCATCCTTTTGTTAAAATATTACAACCCATGGAAAACAATAGGTCATACTAATACGTTACTTAGCAAAACTGAATGTTATTGATACAGCCAAGATATGAATTAGGCATTAAGATGTTAGAGACTACAGATAGAATGTGAATTCCTGAAAGTCATGAGGAATCAATAGAGTCCATTAAATACCCATTTTAAAAAATATTGCATACTTGCATGTTTAAATTGTCATCTTGAAAAGGTTGTTAAAGATCAATTCAAAGTGTCAGTATGGTGAACAATCTTTAATGAGAATACAAGACCAGAAGCAGCGTGCAATACGTCATCTGATATGTTGTCTGAGAAATAACTTTCTTTTTCTAGAATAATTGCAGAAACAAAGATCTTTGCTCTCAGGAAACCAGCAAATTCAGTTCTTGTATCAGATTTGCAAAACTACAGTCACTAAAGAGCTTCTCAAACGTGCCTACAGCTGATATACCCACTTCCAGGAAAAACCCTTGTCTTTTTCCTAAACACTACAAGATATTCCTAATGATGTCGGGTAGCACACATTCTCAGCATCTATGTTAAGACTGGGATAATTTTTCCTCTTAAAAATAACACACTAAACCAATTAGCTTTCCTGAATCGAATTAACCTAATAGCATTCAAAAAACTGACAAACATAATCTGCTTGCTTTAAGACAGAAGTGGATAAGTCAACAGAATCATATCTCTAGTCAGGTCCAAATCAAGTTAGAAAGTCTGACTAAATAGTGGGTGCTGGAATAAGTCATGTGATTAGTATGCACAGTCACACTGGTCTTAACTGTAAGCAATACTGCCTTTTCAGCAGGGAGACGTGAAAGTTTGTGCTGAAGAATTTTCTTCACGAGGTGGTAGAGGAATGGTTTTCCTTTGATATACATGGCTCCCGTAGGCCTCAGCCTGTTTTGTTACATTTCTTGAAGTCACAGGAAATAGCTCTTTTCGTTTTTATGTGCGTTTTGTGCATGTTGCTCTTAATGCTTTTTGCCTCTCTGTTGCTTGTTAAAAATCTGTACCAAAGTTAAAGAGACAAAACTGTGCTTTTAAATGGAGATTGAAACAAATTTTTTTTTTGGGTTATTTTTTCCATAGAAACACTTTTTAGTGATGGATAATAACAGAAAGATATAAAAATGAATACATTTTACTCATTTGGACCATTATTAAGATAAACAATTAAGAGTTAAAATACATTTTCATTTGTTAAAATGTGAATTATCATTGTGTAATAAGATCTGTTTATAATCTTTGCTGAACCTTTGGACACCAGGTACATAGGTTAGAATTAAATTGAGGACTCACTGTTAAACACATACTAGTAGAGGTCAGAACAGCAGTCTTCATTAGATGGCCACATAGAGAAGCTGGCTTCTCAGTAGTTACACACTTGGATAGTCAGTACATTTTGCACTGACTCAGAGACAGCCCTGAAACTTGCTTTCAGTGCTGCAGGAGCTATGAAACAAGGTCATAAATGGCTTGCAGTTTTTGTTCAAGTTTCTTATCACGAGCACTTTGAAAGAAGCTAGCTGTCACTCACATGTGAGTGGATGTGCAAGCAGAGAAAGCAGTGAGGTCATCCAAGAGTAACAGAGACACACGGACAAACTGTTCTTCTCCTCCACTCAGCTGTGGGTAAGTTGAGAAGTGAAGATATTATTCTAAACCTTTAGGACTATTAAATCTTCAAGAGTCCAGGGAGAAAAACTTAAGTGAAAATTACCCTGTACTCCCACATAAATATTAAGCCACTGAGTATGGGTTATAATGTTTAACAGCAATCTGTAGCCAAAGCACAGATATAGGATAGTGTGTGTGTGTGTGTGTGTGTGTGTGTGTGTGTGTGTGTGTGTAAGCAGATATACATGCATGTGAAGGCCAAGTAACAACATTAGGTGTTACTTCCTAAGCATCACCCATTACTTTTTTATTTTTTGAGACAGAATCTCTTACTGTCCTGAAACTCACCAACTATACTAGATTGGCTGGCGAGAAAAGCCCCAATGATCAGGCTCACTAGTGATGATAAAATAAACACGTGCCATTATACATGGCTTTTTGTTTGTTTTGTGTTTATTTTTTCTTTCTTTGAATACTGGTTCTGGGGATTAAACTTGGGCCTTAACTAATGAATTATCCTTCTACAGTGTAGTTCTCAGACTCCCAAATATATTTTACAGTTGAAATTTGCTGAATTGATATTCTTGCTAGCTTTGTTTTACATACATCGATTCTCATAAAGATCAAATGAAGAAGGGTATGTTATGTATTTCACTTATAAAATTGTCTTTAAAGAATGAGATTGGTTATTTTTGAGAGATGACAATGGTGCTTAACATTTTAAGCAAATATTTTGATTTTTAATAGCTGCCATCAAGGCTGTAATATAATTAGTAGACTTGTGTATACTGAACATCCAAGGTAATAAAGTCAGGCTTTCAAATAGCGAAAAAGAAAATTTAAGAGACTCAGTGAGGAAAAGGATTAAGAAGGACAAGATTGAGGCACAGTGCTGCTTCGGGGTTAATATGGATATTGGCAACTGATGACTAATGCAATCTTTAACATTGATTCCATGGCTGTTAATTCAGTTTTTGGGGAGAATGAAAGATTGTTGTGTGTTAATGAGCCTTACAGATGTGTGGCAGGATTGGGTAAGGAGGGTTTTCTCTTTGAAGTTCACAGAACTAAAGAATGTATGTATCTGGTATTAACTTCATAAACACTTCATCAGGGCTTATGTCTTAGTTAGGATGTCTTTTGCTGTGATGAAGCGTCATGACCAAAACAAGTTGGGGAAGAAAGGGTTTATTTGGCTTACATATCCCAAGTCATAGTCCACTGAAGGAAGCCAATGTGGAAACTGAGGATTAGGCAGAAGCCTGAAGGCAGATGAGGATGCAGAGGCCATGGTTTGCTCCTTACAGCTTGCTCAGCCTGCTTTCTCATAGAACCCAGGACCACAAGTCTCGGTTGGCCCCGCCCACAATGGGCTGGGCTCTCCCCCATCAATCACTGATTTAAAAAGTGCCTTACAGGCCTGCCTACCGCCTGATTTTATGAAGGCATTTTTCACAGTTGAAGTTTGCTTCTTCCAAATGACTCTAACCTGAGTGAAGTTGACATAAAACTAGCCAGCACAGATTGTTGAGTTACTATTTAGTAGAATATACTAATTTGGGGGTCTAGGTCTGGTCTCCCAACATACTACAAGTATACTTGTGTCAGATTTTAGTTATCTAGCTTAATTTAGTAAATCTAAGGAATTATATTTGATAATTTCGCAGTGCCAACGACATGTAATTAATAGTGAATGTTTCTTGATTCTTCAGGAGAGTACAAGAAAACTTAATGATAAACTGTCAGTTTTCTTACTTCTGTGTAATTCCTTTGAAGGATTTTCAAATAGTAATATTATACACAGCATGTGTGAGGTAAATGGCAAGGTGGTGTTGGACAGGAAACGTTAAGATTCACTTCTTAAGGAGAGTTGAAGAATGTTGAAGGAGAGAGTAGCAGAGGTGGAGGCAGGGAGGGATAGCATCAGGAGAAGCAGTCACTGAGCACGGGACCCAGATGCCTTTCCTGTGGACTACTGTACATTGGATCTGACTGTCCAATGAGTATGTAACTATGATTATATAAAAAATTTAGTCATTGTTTGCTTCCTTTACAAGATTTACAATGTAGAGGGCAGAAATAATGACTCAGTCATGACTGGGCCATTATACCTATTACAATCTCAGGATATTACACTTTCTAGTGTCTTTATTTTATTTTAAAGTTTATGTTGGCCATATATAAATGCATTGGAGTTATAGATAAGATTGTATGATGTTTTAAGAAAGAGATACTATCTTATTTTTTCTCAAACCTGATTCATAGGGTTAGACCCATGTAAATGGTCAGTGAATGAGTGGAAAGTGAACCATAGGTTTTTACTATTTTATTAACAATGGATACATTTAAACCTGTAAGCTCTATAAAGTATTGACACTGTTGCAACAAATGATCCAGAAGACAACAGGATCCTGGCTTACAAATATTGTTGTCATAGTTATTTCTGGTTGCCTAGAAACAAAAATATGAAGTTATATACAGCTTTACAGGCTTATGCTGACAATGCTTTCTATGCAGAGGTCAGGCCACTTCTTTGGATTCAGAAAGCATTCACTATGAAGAGCCCTGGCATCTGTGGCTTTTATAGCTTCATGGCTGTGAGGTCTGGCCTTGTTCCTTATAGCATTGTCATATATGTTTAGCTAGAGAAAGGAATTTCTGCAAAGTGAACGGAAAGACCAATCCCAGATCAAGGGCACCATTCTCTCATTACTGGTAGTAGATAGCTCTTCATGATTCTGATGGTCAAGCATGTTACCCAAGATGTTCCTTTAGAACTCACTGTCACAGAGAAGTGGTGGTTTGAATAAAATGGACTCCATAGGCTCATAGGGAGTGGCACTATTAGGAGTGTGGCCTTGTTGTGGTAGTTGTGGCCTTTTTGGAGGAAGAGCATCATTGGGAGTGGAATTTGAGGTTTCAAATGTTCAAGCCAGGCCTAATGTGTCACTCTCTCCTCCTCCCTACAGATGTGAATATAGAACTCTTAGCTATTCCCCAGCACCATATCTGCACCCATGCTGTCATGTTTTCTGCCAGGATGACAATGGACTAAACCTTTAAACTATAAGCCAACCCGTGTTAAATGTTTTCCTTTATTAGATCATGGTGTCTCATCACAGCAACAGTAATCCTAACTAAGATACAATGCCTGATGTAACTTTTCTCTTTATGTTCCAGATACACCAGAGGAACATGGCAAATCTTTTCTAGTAGAGAATGCAGTAAGTATTCAAGGAGATTAATTAATTCCTTGATTTAGGCACTAATAAAAATTGGACACCAAAGCTGAGTTAGGCTTATTAATATGTAATAGTTTCAGACTTTGTATAATGATGGGAACATTGGAATGTGTGAAAATGGGAAAAAATAGAATACTGATATTTAATGTCTCATAAGATGACGTTATCAAGATAAGAGATAGTGCTGACCTGTTGATTAACAACTTGTGGGATTGTTTAGTTTCTAGTTGGACATGCCATTTTTTTTTCTGCTTTTGTCATTTGTGACAGAGTGAAAAGGCACTCAGGTGGCAGTTAAAGAGTAACATATCTGCTATACTTGTGTGTAGGCATAATGTTTTTGCATACTGTATAAAGTTTACCCTTGGGTTTTCAAATGTTGATTTCTCTGCCTTTATATCTTGTTTCAATCTGGACATGGAATTACAATGCTTATACCTAGAATCTTCTGTCTCAAGTTTGCATAACCAGTTCTTACCATTTATTCTCTGCCTTGTCACCCAATGGCTGTGTAGAATAGAGAACAGGGTGGGATGTCTGCCAGCCAGAGAAAGGAGAGGAGAGAGAGAGATTCAAATCAACCAGAAGTATTGAGGAATTGAAGCCATGAAGAAGGGGTCTGAAGAGCCAGGTCAATAATAATATGCAAGTATCCAGCTTCTGGCTATTATAAATAAGGGTGCTATGAATATAGTGGAGCATATGTATTTGTTATATGTTGGAGCATCTTCTGGGTATATGCCCAGGAGTGGTATAGCTGGGTCCTCAGGTAATGCTATGTCCAATTTTCTGAGGAACTGCCAGACTGATTTCCAGAGTGGTTGTACCAGCTTGCAATCCCACCAACAATGGAGGAATGTTCCTCTTTCTCCACATCCTCACCAGCATCTACTGTCCTTCAACAGAGGAATGGATACAAAAAATATGGTACATTTACACAATGGAGTATTACTCAGCTATTAAAAAAAGAATTTGAGAAATTCTTTTTTTTTTAAAGATGAATTTATTTTTATTTTATGTGTTTGCCTGCATGCAGTGTGTGTGTGTGTGTGTGTGTGTGTGTAGGCTGGAATGAGGCATAGTATCTCTCAGTACTGACATTACAGATGGTTATGAGCCACCATGTGGGTGCTGGGAATTGAACCCAGGACCTCCAGAAGAGCAGCAAGTGCTCCTAACCACTGAGCCATCTCTCCAGCCCCGAGAAATTCTTAAGTAAATAGATGCAAGTAGAAAATATCATCCTGAGTGAGGTAACCCAGTCATAAAAGAACACACATGGTATTCACTCCCTGATAGTTAGACATTAGCTTAGAAGCCTGAAATTCCCAAGATTCAACTCACAGACCACAAGAAGCTCATGAAGATGGAAGACCAAGTGTGGGTGCTTCAGTCCTTCTTAGAAGGAGTAACAAAATACTCAAGGGAGAAAATATGGAGACAAAGTGTGGGACAGAAACTGAAGGAGGGGCCGTCTGAAGACCATTCCACCTGGGTATCCATCCCATGTACAGTCACCAAAGGTAGAGGCTGATGTGGATGTCAGGAAGTGCATGGTGACAGGAGCCTGATATAGCTGTCTCCTTAGAGGTCTGCCAGAGCCTGACATATTCAGAGGTGGATGCTCACAGCTAACCATTGAACTGATCAAGGGGTTCCCAATGGAGGAGTTAGAGAGAAGACTGAAGGAGCTGAAAGGGTTTGTGGCCCCATGAGGAGAGCAACAATACCAACCAACCAGAGCTCCCGAGGGTCTAAACCACCAGCCTGGGAGCACATAGGGAGGGACCCATGGCTCCAGCTGTATATGTAGGGGAGGATGGCCTTGTCGGGCATAGGTGGGAAAGGAGATCCTTGGTCCCATGAAGGCTGAACACCGAGTGTGGGGGAATTCGAGGATTGGGAGGTGGGAGTGGGGTGGTAGGCGGCGGCACATCCTCATAGAAGTAGGAGGAGGAGGGATGCAATAGGGGGTTCCTGGGCAGGTGCTGTGGGGTAAAGGGATAACATCTGAAATGTAAATAAAATATCCAATAAAAAAAAGAGAAAAAATACCAAAAATAATAATATGCAAGTACCATGAGATGAGGCTGAGAAGCCGGACTAGCATAGGAGGTAAAGGTAGATCATTTAACTGCTCAGCTATTCAGTTTTGAATAAATTGTATTTTTCCCATGTGGTTATTGGGGAATAGCATAAAGTAAAGAAATACAGCAGCCTGATTAATTCACTGTTTATATTTATGTTAAGGATAATTCATTTATACTTCTGGCCTCAGACATTTATATATAAAAGAGAGCTCATTTTGTCCTCATGGAAATGTGAAAGGCTCTTCTGGTGATTTTATGTATTTTGCATAGCTTCAGGAGTCAAAGGGAGGTTATAAAGAAAAGTAAAAAGAGTCAGTTCTATTTTGAGTGAAGGCAAGAGAAAAGGAGAGCCTATTCTGGAGCCATCATTGAACGTTTAGCCACTGTTTTAGATACGTCTGGGAACAGCTTCTCAGCAAGAGTTTATTTTTCAGAGAAATTTTTCACAGGTAAACTGACGATAACATTCACAACACTGTTAGCAGTCAGGTAACTTATGCTATCACCAGTGACCAACCAGCACTGAGAACAATTTAATGATGATGCGGCAAAAATCACCCAAAGTGCTAGTTGGTAAATGATGTCTCTTGACAACACCGTCAGTGCAACATTCACATTCATTAGTGGCGGGGAAAAAAAATCTTAATTACAATTCCCATGGGCTGAAGATGTATACTTGGAATCATCACACAATTTTGGTATGCCTTTTCAGTGTATATCCTAGCTATATCAGAAGAACCTACGAAACAGTGTTGTAGAACCAAAATGCTCTAAGTGTTCTGACTCATGTCTCTTTGAAGGCTCTAGGTGTAGCTCAGTGCAGAGCCAAGCACAGGGCCCCAGGTAGGAACCCTAGCACTGAAGGAAAAAGAAAATACAAAAATACAAAAAGGTGAAGTTCCTTTAAATATTGCCTTACTGAAGGGGATTGTAACCCTGTTCAGTAGAAGAACAATATCAACTAACTGAATCCCTCAGAGCTCCCAGGGTCTAAACCACCAACCAAACTGTATACATGGGTGGGTCCATGGTTTCTGTTGCATATGTAACAAAGGATTGCCTTATCTGGCATCAATGGGAAAAGAGGCACTTGGTCATGTGAAGCCCTGATGCCTCTGCAAAGGGGGATGCTAGAGAGGTGAGATGGGAGTGGGTGGGGAGCACCCTTTTAGAGGCAAAGGGGTGGGGGGATAGGATGGGGGCCTTGCTGAGGGGAGACCAGAAAGAGGGACAGCATTTGAAATGTAAACAAATAAAATAATTCAAAAAATAAAAAAAGAATAAATTCATGTTAAGATGATCTGTACATGGCTGGCCCTGACTTAGAACATCCACATAAAGATGTCTCATTCTTTTTTTTTTTGCCTTCAGAAATTTTATGAGCTGATACCAGTCTCTGAGTTTCACGTCCCAGCAATTTCTTATCAATTCCACATTGTAAGAAACACAACAGTTGTTTAGATTTCCAGTGCACCCTTTAGGTATTTAATGTTTAGTTTTGACGAAAGTTGCAACCTCATTCAGCTTTACCCTCCTTTCATATCATGATGTCAACATTGAGAGCATCAAAGAAGTCCTAAGGTGTGCAGCTAGGTAGGTCTGAGATTTGACTTTCAGGCTTTTGATTTTACACTCTTAAGGGCAGCGTGTGAATCTAGAGAAACCATGAGACATTTTGCATTGACCACTGAGGCTCAGGCAGTTATGCATTTTTTTCTCATTCATCTATAGGGTTTTCAATTAGGCTTTAAAATAAAGTGAGGCTGTGTTGTTGGAATAGCTAATATTCCATAAGATGGCCTATCAATAAAACCAGCATTAGAATATTACTAAATAACATACTAACATTGTCAATTTAAGTTTTTTATATAATTAAAACATAATTACACCATTTCTCCTATTCCTCCGATGTCCCACCCTCGATTCCTTCCCAACTTCACCTTAAGTTTTATATTATCTTGTTCTGATAGAGTAGAATTTTACTTGTATGAATCCCTTTTCTCCAAATATCATTAGATCCTCTTTTCGTTAATATTTCTCTAACTTAGTTTAGGTAGTATAACCCCTTATCAAATAGTATTTTAAACCTACGTTTGTTCATTTGCATCCTTATACTTTCATTTTAATTCCCTCTCTACCTACTACCTACCAGCTGCTTTTCTACTTGACCATAGGTTTTTTTTTTTTTTCATAACTATCATTAAGCCTTTCTTATTTTTTTTTCCTAAAACTTTGACAGGCTAAGCTGTGTATAAACTCTCTTGATGCTATCTCTCTCTTGTGTTATCTATGACAACGAAAAACCTGTTACAAACCTGTATGTAGGCATCAGCTGCCTTCAACATCTTGGACATAACCACTTTGGGGATATCCAGAGGAAATATTCTTGACATCATACTAAGATAATTTTATACTTACCCAACTGCTAGAAGCCATGGTGTAGTTTTTGCTTACTTCATACTTGCATTTTTTTCCTCCCATTGCTACAAAAGGAACCTAAGCACATTATTTTCCCCATTCACATTTGCATCCTCTGTTGTCTAAAACGCAGGCCATTCCACTTGACTCTGATTTAATGCTCTTATTCTGTGTTCTGCCTCACAGATGGACAAACGTACCATGAGCTCCTTGTACGGTTTTTGCATCTTGAAATTTGAATAAATCTATTTTTTGGATTGTATTTTGGATTTTATCCCATTCTTGTTATTTCTAGACTCATGCTCACAGTAACTAGTGTTGTGTGTCATTCTTTATTTCCCAGGGTGAGATTTCTGCATCATTCTGTTCTTGTGTTGGATTTCTAGATCTGTCATGCTGCTTAAGTCCTGAGACTTCTACTCACCATTTCCTAAGCATTAAATTACTATTTGCTGAATCTCATAGCTTTCCTTTTCTCTCCTTTAAAGGATATTCCTTTAAGTAACTCCCAAGGAACATGAGAGAGGGAGGTAAGTTTTTTATATCTGTGTTTATCAAAAATTGTTTTATCTAGGTATGCATGATTACACATAATCTAGATGGAAAATAATTTTCCTTTTAATGGTATTGTGATTCTATATAACATATTGCTGAGGTTTCTCTGTGGAAACATTAATACTCAATGTGAAAAAAACATTATGACATCACACCTAAGCATACATACTCTTTTTAGTAATTTGCCAGCTTATAAATTAAAAGATATATTGCTGCATTTGCCTCTGAAAGGTGTTTGTTTGTGGGCTGGCTATCCTGGAACTTGCTCTGTAGACCAGGCTTGGCCTCAAACTCACAGAGATCCACCAGCTTCTGCTTTCATATCTTATTGATTTTGATATTCCAGATCTGTTTCTTACCCATAGCATTTTCCCCTTGCTTTGTATGGGAAGCATGCTAGGTGTCAATGCAGCTCTAAGTAGAGTTTAACTTTTTTTTTTTTTTTTTTAACGTTTCCCTGGTGTTTGTTTTATGGGTCAATTTATCATCACTCTGTCATGAAGACGATCTAAAAAGATCATACTTGACAGTGTAGAATAAGAAGCAGAGTTGTCTCTATTTCCTGGGCATGGCAGCAGTGTTCATGTTAACTTGGAAGACCAGGAAGAATGATGCTAGATTTCTCAGTACCCTAGAATGCTGAAGCTTTACTTTGAATACCTTAAATACCAAATCAATTGCCTAGGTTCTCTCCAGAAAGATTTTTCATGTTCATATTTCTAAAACCAGCAGTGTTTTTGCTGGAAACATAGACATGAAGAACTGGCTGGATTGCATGAATGGTGAATTTGTGAGAGGCTTTAGAGGCTTTGGAAAGGGAGAGAGGTTGTAGAGAAATAAGCTTCGTTCCCCTGTACCACCTTATTCTATCCATCACCACTTTCTTCTCCAAGTTCTCAAATTTATCTTGATGTGTACTTGAAACATGTGGATAGGCCTTGTTCTTTGTTTTCATTTTTTGTTGTTTTTATGATAGTCATGCCTCCTGCCTGACCAGCTATTTATATAACTTTAAAAAATATTTAATAGGAATTTAGAAGTGAAAAGGCACAGATACGTTTTCCTTAAAAAATAAAATTCCTCTACTGTATTAACTGCATATGGCTTCTACAATAAATTACCAGAACTACTGTGTATTAAAACAACAAAAATTTATTTTTCCACAGACATAGAAGACAGGCATTTGAAATCAGGCATCAACAGGTCATGTCTGATTCCTGAGGTCCAGTCTAGGACCTCTTCCTTAAAGAGTTTGGTATAACAGCTGATCACTTCTACCTTCTTCAACTTCTCTCACAGGATCATGTTTCTGTTTTTATTTCATTTGCTTCATCTTATAAGGATACAAGTGATTCCACACGTCAAGGTCATTAACTTATTCTTGTTCACATAGTCAATTTTGTTCATATAATACAATTGTGTTATAAATTCTAGGCTTTAGGTCATAGCTATCCTTTGGATGAAAACAACTTAGCCTCCCATGGTACAACTTTGGATGAAAGGATCTGTACAGCCATGGTAAGAGATCTGATTTGTATGGGTTTCCAAAGAAATACAGACTTTGAATGGTGGGCTTGTTTTTTTCATGTCGAACCTGATTCTCTAACTTGTTTCTGTATTGTTCATTGTCAAAAGAGTTCTTTCTTTATTTTTTTTATACTTATGAAGAACTATATTTTGATGGAAAGAAGCTTTATGTAAAGCAATAGCTATTCTAAGCAAAATAAGAAACTTGGAAGATTGCAAATATATATTACATTTTATGAAGTATACTATTGTCTTTCTTATTCTTATTCAATATTTTATTTATTTACATTTCAGATACCATCCCACTTCCCCATTCCCCCTACCCAATAATCTCCTATCCCATTCTTCCTCCTCCTTTTTTGCCTTTACACAGTTTAAATTACATGCAAGTATTAAGGTCAGTTCTAGGTTGAGGAGCTAGCAATACAATAGGTGCAAATAGTCCAGGAACAAGGAAGACAATGAACCCAGATAATCAAAGAATATGCACAAAAATAAACAAAGACCCATGATCACTCCTGTGATCACTATTTCTAAGGGCTTATCAGGATGATCAAAATATTTGAGCCTACTTCCCTTTCCTAGTCCAAAGTCATTTTCATGCCTGAAGCCTACTTCTTTGTTCTAGTTTAAGATGTAGATTTCTGCCTAAAATTACTTCTTTGTTCTAGCCTATGATTTAGATTCCTGCCTGAAATTTCTTCTTTGTTCTAGCCTAGGATTTAGATTTCTGCATTAAATTACTTCTTTTTTCCAGCCCAATGTCAGATTCCTGCCTGCAGTTCATTTCCTTGTCCTTGGCCAAGGACAGATTCTTGCCAGGCAGCCCCAAAGGCTCTCCACCTCTCCCCCCTTTTTATTTTATTAACAAGATTGAGCCTGTCTTAGGCCATTCTGATAAGAATGCCTTCCTTACCCATCATGGAATATGCAGTATCATAAGCAATGCACTTGTTGTCTTAGGTTGGTAAGGCTCTGTGCAGAATCTCTCCCATCCTTGGCTTGCCAGACTGTTAAATTAATAACTCTGTCTGGGAGTTCATTTTCTGTTTCAAGCCATGTACTTTGGCTGCCAACCTGTTGATGTAGTTAGAGACAACCTTTAACATGATGGGCAGGAAAAAAAGTATTCCCAGGACAAGAATGGCTAGCCTGATCAAGCTATATATGCCATTCCTGAGATTTGGCTAAAATGACAATATTGACCTCAGGTGATGGATAATTTTATCAGCATTATCTGCAGCATCAAAGCTCAACAGAGCAGCATTTTTTAAATTCATAATCTCACTATGCAAAGTTGACACACCCAGGGAGGTGTTAGGATTTTGCCAAATACCCTACAGGTGTCTTTAAACTTTTTTCTAATTATAATGACAATCATTGTAAAATTTAGAAGTAACACTACTCCAATAATATTAGTCATGACACTTGGGATGGCTCCTAACTCTTTAACTCTGAACCTCCTTTAGATAATTTGAATAGGTTATAGAGCATCACTTGTTGTTCCAGATACCTATATAAATTCTTTTGTATACTCAATACATTAGTAATACATTTTTGCTAGATGGTTAACAAAAATAGTTGCCTTAACTCCTTGTGTCAATGTTATTGCAGAAGCAGTGGTGCTAGCAATTAATGAAATTAAAGCTGTTATACCAGCAATAATCAAGCCCGCTACTCTCTTGCTTCTGCTTAAAGCCCAACTCACTTCTTCCAGCACTTTCAAGCTTTTTTCAGAGAGTCAGGGTTTTCTAATACTCAGGGCAGAAAGACAAAAGCTGGTTGATAGACCCCCATAATAGACATGCCAGGTTTCAACACAGTAACACAATTGGAAATTATACAGTCAATGTAACTTACAAGAAATACTGTAGAAGAGACAAAACCAATTTTAGCTTGACAGTTAAAAGAACCTTAAAACATGCACTAATCCTTGTTTGAAATTCAGATCCTATCACAACTTTATGCCTTGCCTCAAGTTTTTAGACCTTGTGGGACAGAGAATCAAAAAGAGAAATTATAATGTTATATATATATATATATATATATATATATATATATATATATATGACCAGCTATTAGTACTCAATCATGTACTGGTCTAGAAATCAATCCAAAATTGGAAATAACAGTCTACACTTGGAAGGCTGGACCTGGACATTTTCAGAGACATATTTGGAAGTTAGCTATAGTTCACTATGATATTATGATAGTAAAAGATTTCTTTCTAATGACAGCTGCCTCAACAAAGACCCAGTAGGAGAAAATGAAATCTTTTATTTTCCTTAATGAAAGCATGTGTCTGTTCTGTGGAAAATACCCATAGAGTGAACTGTCTTACCCATTAAATTATTTGCTATCTATTCCTTTATGATATTGTCTATACTGTTTTCTTTACATTTTATGCTCATACTTTCTCAGTGTATTTACACTTCCAGTTTTTCATTATCTCTAAATGACCACAAGCTTATTTCTCTAACGAAAGGATAATAGGTACATTAACAAACTCTTTTCAGTTCCCATTCATGTTAAGTTACATTGAATGGAACCCCTGCCAACAACATGGTCACTATTTTATAGACCATGTGACATATCCCAGGAAGAGAAGTGACTTACTCTAAAACACATAGCTAGTGAATGGGAGACCCATTTAAAAAGTCTACATATGCCAGACTTTGTAGACTTTCAATTACAAACCACCATTAAAGCTGTTTGTGATCTAAAAATCTGTAGATTTGAATCTTTCACAAAAAATTTCTTGTCTCTGAGTTCATTTTAATAATGTGACTCTAAACACAGCTCACAGCCATAAAATTTCAAAGATGAAACAGGAAAAAAGCTCAAGAGAATCTGTGATCTCTATGCAGGCAGCTTCAGCAACCCCTCCCATGTTTAGTAATTCACAATGTGCCTATGTTGGGAAAGAGTCCTTGCTTTCCTCTGTTTGTTACAAGCATCTCTTCTGTCATGAGGACTCCAGTGCTTTGGCAAAGTAAGAATGTAGAATTTTGAAAGTGTATCTAAAAATGTGTTCCTCCTGCTGTAGGAAGTAAATTTTAGAAGTTTGACAGTTGGGCATCCAGATTTGAAGAAGAAGAAAAAATTAATAGGGATGCCAGAATTTCACTTGGAAATATAAAACACCCCCAAAATAGGAAAAGGTGACAATCAATTTGGAGAATCGTTTATGAGCTGGTATATAATAACATGCTTTGAATTCCATTTTGAATATGCGACATTTCACAGAGTTCTACGTAAGGATCTGAAACAAATACAATGGTCCAAATAGTCGCTACCCTGAATGCCAATTTTTTCCCCTAAAGTTGCACAGATTCTGCACATATTTTCAAAGGAAATATTCCTGATACAACTGAGGGAGTCATGTGTTGGTAATTTGAACTGACAGAACTACTAGAATTGATGATGCCCCTTATCCTCAAAAAGGAAGGGAACGGAGCCTGTGTATATTCAAATCAATGCTTGACATTCTATCTTATTTTATATTTTTACTCAAATGATTCATAAAAATCTATACATGAATTAGGAGGATACTATGTAATGTTTACATCAAGTTAAGCATATTTAACTCGTCAAAAACGTATCATTTTTTATGATAAAAAGGTTTAAAATATTTTCAACTTTTAAAAAGTGTATACCATATTAGTGTTATTTACAGCTATCTTTCTGAGGAAGCATGCATCAGAACATTTCTATTTGTAACTATCTGTAACTTATCTGTATCTGTCTGTAGCTGTATCATTGATCAACTTTTCTCTATTCTCCTGAGCCTGTAGAAACTATGGTTCTACTTAGTATCAATAAAGCTAACTTGTGAGGTTTTCTATGTGACTGAGATCTTGTGTTTTTTGGCTTTCTCTCTTCTGGTAATAGCCCTGCCTATCACAGTTAGACGGCATCAAAATGTGTTTTTAGTTTCATTTCCCTTATGATTAGTGATGTTGAACATTTTCCCATATACTTGCTCGGACAATTTGTTTGGTTTCTTTTGGGGAATGCCTATTTACATACTTAATCATGATAAATGTTCTTTTTAATATGCTGCTGGATTGAATTTGTTAGCTTATATTAAGTATTTTACCACATTTGTTTTTTTAAGACTACTGAGTGGTAGTATTACTTTTTATTTATTTATTTTTTATTTGTTTGTTTGTTGTTTAATCACAGCAATGCTGGCACCCTTAAACGTGGAAGAATTTATTGTTACTGTTATTTTGTTAACTTAAGGAGGATGTGTACTATTTCTTTGAATGCTTAGCAGAATTTAGTAGTGATCTTAGTGTTGTCTTTGATGGACAACTTCATTACACACTCAAATTACACCCCTGGACAACTGGTTATTGAGCTTTCTAGAACAACAACTTCTAGGGAGGTACCACAACCAGACACATGTTTTTTATTTAATAACTATGAATTCAGGGGTTGGCATCATTCATCTATATATAGGACCTCTGCCTTTTAAATTTAAGTTTTATAATTAGTTTATAATGTGATAGATTTTGATGTGTCTTAATACCTCATTAGTTTTGGTTAACACTCTCCTGTAAATCCCATGCTGAGTTGTTTTTTTTTTTTCCACTGTTGTATCTATGTGAATCTGAAATTCGTTTATATGGTGAAATTTTTTTATAAGCTGAATTTTTCTTAGCTTTGTTTTGAATGAAGCCACCTTTTTTCTTTCAATGGAGATATTTACAATGCTTAAAAAAGATTATGTTGTAGTAAGGTTGAGGTGTCTTTCTCTTCTGTGGAACTGAAGTTTACACTCAAGCACTATCTGTACACCTTTTCTAAGTGTCAGCTACGGTCATCAATTAGAGTCAATATCCAGGGCTCAACATGCCGAGTTAGAAGACAGTGGTCCAAAATTTTCAGTGGGCAAAGAATATCCTTCTACATACTAAAGGCTACATACAAAAAATATATAGCCAACACTGGATAATGTAGGGAAACCTGAAGTATCCATTTAAAACCAGGGACAAGTTAAGATATCACTTACTTCACTCTTATACAACATAGCACTTGAAAGAGGAAGAAGCCGAACTATCCCTAGTTGTAGATAACATGATCTGATGGCATCCCTGTGGACTGTTAGGTTTGATAAATATTCTCAGCAATGTAAGAGGATATAGAAACCAGCAAGCATCTGTATGTAAGTAACATTTTCTCAAAAAGAAATGAAAAAGAAATCTCATTTTAAAAAGCTTTAAATGGAAGAGCTAGGGGATGGACTAAAGGGACTGAAGGAACTAAAGAGGTTAGTAATCCCACAGGAAGAACACTAACAACTAACCGGACCACCCAGAGCTCCCAGGGACTAAATCACAAACCAAAGAGTACATACACATGGAGGCATCATGGCTCCAGATACATATGTAGCATAGGATGGCCTCATCTGAGATCACTGGGAGGGGAGGTGCTTGGTCCTATAGAGGCTGATGCCCCAGTGTAGGGTGAGGCTGGAGTGGATGAGTGGGTGGAGGAGCACCCTCATAGAGACAAAGGGGAGCAGAAGAGGATGGGGAGTTTGTGGAGGGGAAACCTGGAAGGGGGGTATCATTTGAAATGTAAATCAAGTTCTCTTTGTTGGCTTTGTGTGGTTTGGGTATCAGAGTAACTTTGGCATCATAGGCTGAATTAAGTAGTTTTTCTTCTGTTTCTATTTTATGAAATAGTTTGAGGAGTGTTAGTATGAGCTCTTCTTTGAAGGTATGGTAGAATTCTGCATCTAGCCATCTGGCTCTGGGCTTTATTTGGTTGGGAGGGTTTTTGGTTTTTTTTTTTTTTTAATGACTTCTATTTCTTTAAGGGATATGGGCCTGTTTAGATAGTTTACTTGCTCTTGATTTAACTTTGTTATGTGATATCTGTCTAGAAAATCATTCATTTCTTCTAGATTTTTCAGTTTTGTTGAGTATAGGCTTTTGTAGTAGGAGCTGATGATTTTTGAATTTCCTCAGTTTCTGTTGTCTCTCTTTTCATTTCTGATCTTGTTAATTTGGATACTGTCTCTGTGCCCTTTAATTACTTTGGCTAGGGGTTTATCTATCTTGTTGATTTTCTCAAAGAATCAGCTTTTGGTTTTGTTGATTCTTTCTATTGTTCTCTTTGTTTCTATTTGACTATTTCCTGCCTTCCACTCCTCTTGGGTGTGTTAGCCTCTTGTTCTAGAGCTTTTAGTTGTGCAGTTAAGTTGCTAGTGTAGGATCTCTCCAATTTCTTAACCAGGGCACTTAGAACTCTGAATTTTCCTCATAGCACTGCTTTCATTGTGTCCCATAAGTTTGGGTAGGGTAAATGAATAAAATGATTAATAAAGAAAATAAAAATAAAAAAGCTTTAAAACAAAAATAAAACCCAGGAATAAAACTAAACAAAGAGGTAAAAATTTTAAGAACTGAAGAAAGAAATTGAAGATAGACTATTGAAGATAGACTATTTTGCTTTTTCAAAATATTGTTTGAATGTATTGTTAGAATGGATGCTATGTAAGTAGCCACATTATCAAGAGCAATCTGCAGATTCAATATAATATCTATCAAAATCAAAATTATATTTTTTGCAGAAATAGAAAATCCTAAAATTAATAAAGAAGCACAAAAGACCCCCATATAGTCGAAGCAATGTTGGAGAAGTCCAGTCCTGCTCATATATCAATTGTGAATATCTTTAGGCAGTTATTTGAAAGGAAAGTTATGTCTACAAGGAAAGTTGGACTTGAAAACCAAATTTTTATTTAGTGTTAGGAAATATTAATCTATTAAAAGTTAATCAGAAATACTTCAACCAAAGATAATAAGGACAACATGCTATTCATAATGGGAAATTGGATTACAAACCAATTTTTGAGCCCCATTTTTATGAATGGTTAACCAGGAAGAGAAACCATCAGCAACAGTACAACTGAGCAACTGTGAGAAACTGCTCTGTTAAGTCTATCCTCCAAGCTAGCATGCAGTTTAGTCTGAGGGTGAATAATGTTAAATGCAAAGTAGAATCCAGAATTTACTACATTTTGTTATTTCTTACTGCCCATACCACTGTCTGGTCAAATGATTCAGCTCAGTTGAAGCTCAGGATTTATAGGCTAATTTATAATAAATAAGCTAGATGAACCTGGATATATCCAGATAAAATCACTCCTAGATAAGAAATCATTACAAAATAACCCTCAGATCTTCCATTTATCCTCTAATTAGCTAGCAAATCCCATCCATCAGTTGGAATTTTCAAGAAATTCTATTTAGGATTAAAATTGCTGTAAGTCTTCACCTGAGGATGAATGGTCCTGGAGTCCTTTATCTCTACTCTATGGTGTATGTACTAGGAAGCCTATCGTTTTCTTGTTGGTTAATAGGTTCAAGTACTTCAGATATGTATTAATCATGAGGAAATCCATACACATTGGCTCTATACAGCCTGAAAATCTTTATAAGTAAACAGTCCTTATGGGAGAAAATATTCAAATCATGACAAGCTGGGGAAACTGAATGTTGAAGACAACATGATCTATAGAAGAAGGGGGTTCATTTCTCATTAATGAACAAAGGAAATAACAATGAGAATTAATAGTATATTCTAGCCATCGAAAGACTGAAGGGTGTCATTAGAGATGAGGAATTTCCCCCCTGCAGGGAATAAAGCATGGAGTAAGCCATCTCTTGACAAGAACTCTGTCGATGATTTCAGCTCTGGGATTGCGGTAGAATGACTACTTGGTTGCCCCACAACAGGAGCTGTTTGCTCCTTAATCCACACAGAACTATTTATAGAACTGCTTTGATTTTAAAATGTCCCCATATATAACTTAGCCAGTTACTTAGAACAGTGATTTCTCACTTCTGGTTAAATATTACAGTGACTCAGAGAGCTTTTAAAATGTACTTATGCCTAGACATTTCCCCTTTCTAAAACCAGAACCTTGCTGCTTAGATGAAAGTAGCTGTAATTTTAAATGCTTTCCAAGTGACTCATACATTCAACAGGGATTGAGAGACCCCCTACCTGAGGAATCCTTCCTTTTCTGAACTTAACTGAATCTTCTACTATTGCATACATGAGAATATAACACATTCAGAAATATAAGCTGTCATATTTTAAAAATTTATCTGTGTGCATTTATATAACAATAGTCTCTTTATTTTCCCCAAATATGATGGCATTTTCAAGCTTCCGTGTTCTGATATGAAATGGAATATAGAAATTTTATTTAATATAAACTTTGTGTTTTCCTTGGGCAAACCTGAGTCCATGAAGATTCCTTAGCTACACTTACATCTTCTTTTAATGAGGTAATTATTTTGCCAAGTGTGGAGCTAAGAGCTTTACTATGTGTGCAACAGTGAATTAAATTGGTGCACGGTAGATGCAGTACTCATTAAACTCTATTGTTTATTAGATTTGATCCTTTGAATTATTTTACCATTTAGCCATGAGACCTTAAATTTATACTAATATGATTAACCCTTTACCAGCTGCTTCTGGAGAGATGGTTTTACTTTTTACACTGACATGGTTTTGGGCTTCATGCTAACAGCATGCTTTTTCTTTTTGGTAATTCCTGAGAGGAATAACAGAAACAACGACAGTCAATTATTTCTATGGAATTTCTCATGTGTCCTCATGATTTGAATATAACAAATAAAAGATATCAGATCTAAGTCCCAACAGGACATTTTTAGAGATAAATTTTACCTAATTTCTGGAGTACTTAACATTCAGAAACATACCTTCTGATGCTGATACTATTTCATACATATTTAAAGAGACACACCTCTGCTTTGTTTATTTTTTTCATAAGAATTAAAAATTGAAGGTTAGAAGTATTGAATTTTCAAAGACAATTAATTGTTGTGTTTGGTTTTCCAGAATCATGTTCATTAATGCAGAATTCTAGCTTTAAATGTTGAAAATCTTTAGCTTAGCAACATTTGGTTTAAAGAATGGGGAATTCAATATGGAGAAGTGAAGTCTGAGTTTAGCTCCTGATACAAATCATTCGTTCCTGCTATTAGACACTGTTGGCAGCTGACATCCCTCATGCTATATAGTGCACCCCACATGCCCACATACCCCAGAAAACACATAATCAGAAATCAGTGGAAATCACAGAAAAAAAAATTATACGACAAAATGGAACCAAATTAATCACTGAAAACACTGGCTGTAAGTAAGAATGCATACAAGAAAGTGAATAAATATGTGACCTACCAGCTCCCTGCCCCTGTCCACATGCCATGCCTTTCCTGGCACTACAGTCCTAGCCCCTCTGTAAGCCAAAATAAACTCTTCTACCAGTAGCTTTCATCCATGATACTTCATCACAGTAACTAAAATTTAGATCAAACTAATTGATGTAACATTAAGACATTGAAGACTGGTCTCGGTTGAGGCAGAATTAGCATGACCAAAATCATCATGTATATTTCTGATTATTTCTACTTCATATGATTAAATAATGTGTCGGTGTTTTGGTTACAAGGCCCTTTAGCAGGAAAAATGTTATGTTTGTGTTTAGATAATTCTTAGAGTGGACCACCTTCTGTTGAAATTAATCCTCGAATAATGATCACCTTTCTCATTTCCTATAGCTACCAATTATAAGTTCCTTTTTTCTCAGAATTTTTTTTTCTGACATAACACAGATGAACTACCTTGAACATTTAACTATTTTTCCCTTTTCTCATCTTAAGCATTTATTAGCTTATGTTCTTTTTTTTATTAATTTAAAAAAATTAATGACTCTATTTATTTAAATCCCAAAATGTCGCCCCCTCTCCAGGTCCTTCCTCCTAGAATTATTCACCCCATAATCCCTCCTCTTCACCTATGACAGGGCCCTTCCTCCCAAATCTTTTCCTTGGGGCATCAAGTCTCTACAGGATTAGGCCCATCCTCTCCCAATGAGGCCAGAAAAGGCAAATCCTCTGCTACATATGTGCCGGGGGTGGTGCCTTGGACCACCCCATGAATGCTCTTTGGTTGGTGGCTTAGTCTCTGGGAACTCCCAGGGGTCTGAGTTAGTTAAACCAGCACCATTTGTTGAAGATGGTTTTCTTTTTCTACCATATGGGTTTGGCTTCTTTGACAAAGACCAAGTGTTCATAGTGTGGGTTTACTTCTGGGTCTTTGACTCTATTCCATTGATAGAACTGTCTGTCTCTGTACCATGTGGTTTTTATCACTATTGCTCTGTAGTACTTGAGTTCAGGGATAGTGATTTCTTCCAGTTCTTTTATTGTTGGAAATTATTTTGGTTATCCTGGGTTTTTGTTTTTTTCCATATGAATTTGAGAATTCTTTCTCCATATCTATAAAGAATTGTGTTGGAATTTTGATGAGGATTGCGTTAAATCTGTAGATCGCTTTTGGTAGGATAACCATTTCCACTATGTTAATCCTAGCGATCGATCCATGAGCATGAGAGACCTTTCCATCACCTGATTGCATTGAATCTGTAGGTTGTTTTTGGTACGGTGGTGATTTTTATTATGTTAATACTGATCCATGGGCATGGGATATTTTTCTATCTTCTTTAATTTTTTTCAAAGTTTTGAAGTTTTTAATCATTCAAGTTTTTTGCTTGTTAGGTTAGAGTTACCCTAACATATTTTATATTTTTTGAGGCTATTAAAAAGTGTTTTTCTGACTTCTTTCTCAATCTATTTGTCACTTGTGTATGAGAGGGCTACTGATTTTTGGAGTTAATGTTGTATCCAGTCACTTTGCTGAAAGTGTTTGTTAGCTATAGGAGTTCCCTGGTGGAATGTTAGGATCAATTATATATAGTATCATAGTATCTACAAATAATGATACTTTAGCTTTTTTTTTCCCAATTTGTATCTACTTGATCTCCTTCAGTGGTCTTATTATTCCAGCTAAAATTTTAAGTACTATATTGAATAAATTTTGAGAGACTTGACAGCCTTGTCTTGTTCCTGTTTTAGTAGAAATGCTCTGAATTTTTATACATTTAATTTTATGTTGGCTATATAGGCTTGCTGCAAATTGCCTTTTTAATGTTTAGGTATGCCCCTTGCATCCCTGATGGCTTCAAGACATTTATCATGAAGGGGTGTTGGATTTTGTTAAACGCCTTTTGAGCATCCAGTGAGATGATCATGTAGCTTTTTTTCTTTCAGTTTGTTTATGTGGTGGATTATATTTACTGATTTTTCACATATTGAACTATCCCTGCATGTCTGGAATGAAGCCTAGTTGATCATGGTAGATGATATTTTTGATGTGTTTTTGGATTTGGTTTGCATGTATTTCACTGCATATTTTTGCATTTATTTCCAGAAGAGAAATTTGTCTGTAATTTTCTTTGCTGAGTCTTATGTGATTTGTGTATCAGGGTAACTATGGTCTCATAAAATTAATTGGGCAATGTTGCTACTGTTTCTATTTTATGGAAAAAATTGAGATATCAAGAAGAGATATTGGCATTATCTCTTCTTTGAAAGTCTGGTAGACTTCTACATGAAAATCAACTGGCTCTGTGCATTCTGACTTGGAAGACTTTCATTGACTGCTTCTATTTCACTGCGCTTATAGGCCCATTTATACTGCTTATTTGATCTTATTTAACTTTGGTAAGTGATGGATATTGTGAAAATTATTTGTTTCTTTTAGATTTTCCAATTTTGTGGACTATAGGTTTTTAAAGTATGTTCTTAAGATTCTTAGAATTTCCTTGGTGTCTGTTGTTGTGTCCCCCTTTTCACTCTGAATTTTGTTAATTTGTATACTTTATCCATCTTTTAGTTAGTTTGGATATGGATTTGTCTGTCTTGTTAATTTTCTCAAAGAACCAACTCTTTTGATTCTTTGAGTTGTTTTTTAAAATATGTTTTTATTTTATTGATTTCACACCTCTGTCTAATTATTTTCTGCTATATATCCTTCTTGTGCATGTTTACTTCTTTTTGCTCTGAGACATTCTGGTCAACTGTTAAGTTGTTATATGATATATAAACATATATTCATCAAAATGACCCCCTCCCCACCTAATCATGGTGGTTCTTTGAAGATATTAACAAGAGTTATAAACCCTTAATCTAACCAAAGAAAAGAAGACTTAACCTAATAAATTTAGTGATCATACCTTACAGTAGATACCAATTAAGTCCAGAGGCTCACTTTGAAAAACAGTATTGCAATAAATTAAAAAAACATGTGTGGAAAGCAGATAAGTTTCTAGAATATAACAGCAAAATATGATCAAGAGGACATACACAAATCATGGCAAAGCAGAAACAAAACCTCTCATACCTACATAGTCATTTGTATGCTGGTGGAAGACAGAATGAAATGGGTGCTTCTAGTATTTTCCATTCTACTTTTTGAGACAGAATCTTTCAACCTGGAGTTCACATAACAGCTATACTTGCCACTAGCGAGCCCCTGGGTTCACCCTGTGTCTACATCACATGGCTGAGAGTACAGGTATATTGTTGTCCCTGTTTTTGTTGTTGTTTGTTTGTTTGTTTATGTGTGTACCCAAACACAAGTACTCATTACTGTGCAACCAGTACTTGCTCATTGAGTCATGTCCCTTGTCCATGTCACCAAAGTGTAAAAGGTTAAGGACCTATGGCTTCTAGCAGGCATTGAATATAGAACTAGTATCAATGATTCTTAAGTTATTGCATAACATAGAAAAGGACAGAATGCTAACAAATTTATTTCATGAAGCTGATGTTGGCCCCAAACCAAAAGTAGGTAAGCACACAACTAAAAACAAAAATCCCAAACCAAACAAACATGCAAACAGATAAAGAAATGAAACCCCACAGACTTTAAGCTCTTTATTATCATGTATGCAAACCTTGTTATTAAAATAGAATTTAACAACATATTTAAGTTAAAATAACAATTGCCAGTGCAAGGGTGAATCAACGTCCATACTCCAGTAACTGGAGCACAGCACATAAACAGAATAAGTAGAAGAAATTACATGTACATCTCAATAGACACTTAAAAGACCTGTGACAAATTTGGACATCTTTCCATGATAATGGCTATGAAGAAATTGGAAACATTATGTTGAGAAGCACACTCAACATAATGAATAGCCAACACTGTACTAAATGAGGAAAACTGAAAGCACTCCTCTAAAATCAGAACAGGACTTAAGGGTGTCTACTCTGTATTCTTATGTAACACACACAGTGTTGGAAGTTTTAGCTACAAAAATAAGATAAAGGAAATACATAGAAGGAAATGTGAATGGAAACAAGGACTCAGATGAACTCTATTTTCAGGTGATATGATTTAATACTTAAACGACACTAATGTCTCTAACAGAAAACAGATCTGTTGGATGTTTTCAGTAAAGTAGCCAAATACAAAGTAACAGAAAATAACAGTAGAATTACTATATATGTTAATACTAATATGATGAGAAAGAAATCAGAAAAACAATCCCCTTCACAGAATATTCAAAAGCATGTAGGAGCAAATAACCCAAGGAGGTAAAATACTTTATAAGGAAAAGTTAAGAAGAAAGAAAGAACTAGAAAATTGAAAGCTCTCCCATGCTGAGCAGTCATTATAATTGACGTTGTAAAACATGGCTATATAGATAAAAGTGTTCTAAAGACTCAATGCATCACCTATCAAATTTCAATAACATTTTTCATAAAACTAGAAAACCTGTCTTAAAATTCATATGGAAGCACAAAACTGCACCAGTGCTGTATTAAAGAATAAAATAAAATTCTTCCTCTTGGGGTACTTTAGAGCAAGAGTAAGCCCAAATTTAAATTCCCCTTACTCCTTGTATCTTCTGTCTGTCCCTGTTACTACTTTATAAAATGAGGCTTTTCTCTGTATTTATTGAACACAGAAAACATGGTATGGGATAGCATGATGAAACACTCATTTTTTCAAGTGTTTACAAGGGAAGGATTTATCTTACTGCATGTGCCCTACTGGCCCGAAGTAGCACTAAACCCACAGATGTCATTGATTGATACTCACATACTTCTTCCAACACTTGTTTTCTTTAAGTTTGCCTTCAATTCACTGACTACTTTCATCAACTCATTATCCCATCTCTCTCTCTCTCTCTCTCTCTCTCTCTCTCTCTCTCTCTCTCTCTCTCTCTTTCTCTCTCTCTGTGTGTGTGTCTCTCTCTCTGTCTTTCTCTCTCTTTCTCCTATTTCTCTCTCTCTTCCCCTTTCTCTCCCTCCCTTTTCCTTTCCCCCCTCCCATCCCTCTCCCTCTTTTCCCCTTCCCGTTCCCCTTTCCTCTGTCAGAGGCATGGAAGCATACAAAATTTAAGAACAAAACTCAGCGTTTAGCTTAGCTTGTCAAAGATCATTGCATAGAATGTTCAAGGCATAGTAAGGTTTGTTACACTGTTTACTTAAAAGTTTGTTAAATAGGCACTTGGAAATGCACACTAGGGCAACAGACCAACTATATACTTAACATACATGCTTTACCTTGATAACAAGGTCTGGCAAAAAAAATTTCAATTTCTAAAGGTAAGAGGTGCTTTCAGAAAAAGCATGTATATGTATTATGTGGACTTGGATTCATTAGATTTATTTTCTGGACTTGGATAAAATAGTTTCATACAAAAAAATAAGTACCAAATGGGTCAAAACTTTAACATAATACTCACAAACCTGAAAATGCTAGAGGAAACATAGGGAAAATAATTAAAGACGTAGGCACAGGCAATGACTTTCTGAAAAGGAGTGATGGCTCAAGAAATAGCTGCAATGGCAAGTGAAACTTAACACTTCTGCATAGTAAATGTATTAACATAGTGGAGAGAGCTTATGCAACAGGAGAACATTTTGTCAGCTATACAACTGATAGGGGCTTAATAACTTAATATAAGCAAGTAAAGATTAAATACCACAAATTATCCCCACATACAGTTGTTAGATAGGCCAAAGAATTTGTAAGTTCTCAAAGGTAAAGCACCAATGTGGCTAAAAACTATATGGGAAAGTGTTCATAATCTGTAACCACCCAGGAAATGCAAACCGAAGGTATGTCGAAGCACCATCTTATCTTAGAATGACTACTGCTAAAATAACAACCAATCAAACAAATCCTTGTGAGGATACAAGGGAGCTAGGAATGTTGATGCCTCATTAGCATAGCCACCATGGAAAGGTGTTTTTTTTTCCCAAAACCTCAAACTAGAACTATCTAATCCAAGTCTCCATTCCAGAAAATCAATCTGAGTGAATCCAAGTCAGCATATTGTATTGATGCTCACATGCCTGTGATTGTTGCACCATAATTCACAAAAGGTACATTGTGGAATTAGCCTAGTTGTCTACCGCAGGGACAATGTTTTAACATGTGGTTCATTAAACATTGGGGTTTTATTCAGCCACAAATTAGAATGATATAGCGTTTGCATGAAAATGGATTATCATGTTAAGCAAAATAAATCCGATTCAGATACAGATGTGGTATGAAAGTTGAAGGTGGTCTGTTTGAAAAAAGCAAGGCAACCTCAAAAGAGGGAGAGTACAAGAGATGGTAACAGGAAGTGCTGCTATGGTCAAACTTACCTTCTACAGTTGAATGAAAATGTTGGAATGGATCCCAGTTAGAAAGGCCATTACTAAGAAAATGGGACTTTATACAATCAATATACACTAATAAAGATTTCAGGGATAAAACTAAGTAATCGAGTGCAGTTTGGGAAAGGGAAGTGGTCCAATGTCTGAGATCTGAGGCACTTAACTTTCAGAAAGATAGAAAAATGAAAGATCAGTGAAGATCTGGGAATGAACCCATAGATTGTTTCCAAGGGCATCTGTGACATTGCTGAAAATAGGGGCGAATCCTAACTGGCATGAGGTTGAGAGAAGAAGGGAATCAGAAGCAAAAAGTCACAACTTCAAAAAAGTTATATTACACAATAGATATAAAGATGGAGTTATATACAGTGGGGGAGTGAAATGGAACCGTGAGAAAAGAAAATTCTACACAGGAGAAATCTCAGCATGCTGGCAGGAACTTGGGCTACGAGGGCTACTATTTGATGAGAGGATTTTGGATGGTGTTCTTGAATTAAGGAGTGTATATAGGCTTCCTTGTGAGCCTTACTGCTTTGCGGTCAATTTACCCACTGTATAAAGTGTAAAAGAAGGAAATGGGTAAGTAATAGTTTTGGTGAAATCAGAAAGCCAGTCATTATCAAAGAATAACATCTTTGAGGACAAATTAAGCACGAGATAATTATCTCGGAAGTGTGTGTGGTTGGCAGGTTCTCTTGTACACATTACTTAAATTAATGGTCATAAATTTGAAATGGAAGTTTGAATTTGAATGGCTGTCTACGCAGATTAGCCATGGCCACTGCTCAGAGGGGACTTTCATTTACAATAAATTGCTTTACAACTACATTCTTATCATGTTATCTTTAAGACAACCAAAAGAGATATACCCCACATTGTGCTCCATATGGCATCAATATTCATTTAGTAGTATGTTGTGGGAGATATTTAAAACGGCAGCACCCGATCTGTCTTGTGATACGGGGCTGCCATGATCTCGACCATCCCGCCATCCACGCGGTATCCAGTAGAAATGATACTGTAATGTTTAGATTATCCAAAGGCTTTATAAGTTTGATAATGCTCAATAAACAAGATGCCCACAGAATTGGACGTGTTAACCAATTAACTAACCTAGATATAAGTTGTTACCCAGGACTGCTCTCGGTACATGCGTGTTCATCCATGGCTCCTACATCTCTGCCTCCTTAGCTCCTCCTCTTCCTTCCTCCGTCCTCACCTTACTCCTCCTCGTCCACTCCTTACTCCTCCCACCTTAGCTCCTCCCAACTTGTGGGGAAAATTTTCCACTACAGTAGTATTTGATTCCTTGGTTAGAAAAAGATGATTTTTCTCTTCTTAGGTAATGTATAAGTGGATCTTGTTAAATACACGTATGTATTTCATCAGCAAGATGGCCCAGTGGATAAAGGCCCTTGCAGTCAAGCCTGACTGCCTTAGTTGAGGCAACATGTCTTCTGACCTCCCCTCAAGAAATAAAATAAAAGTATGGCATGAACAATGTCAAGTGTAGGTGATTTTGGACTGGCTTGCTGAAAGTCAAGGTCTCAGAATCCAAAACGAGCTTTTTTTAGAAAAAAATTATGCATATGCATAACTAAACTGTATGGAACAAAATTTATGGTTTCTACTATTTTAAGGAAAAAGGCTTTAACTTTTATTTTCAAAATTCCTTTATACTCTTAAAATATTTTTGTGAATCCTGTTGAGCATTTGTTTATGTGTGACATGTCTCCTGAGAGTTTTCTATTATAAATTAAAACTCAGTTAGTTATTTCATTAAAGAATAAACCTATTACATATTATTTAGTATTTATTATATATTGTTTATTAAAGAAACAATGTGCTTTAAATAAATCAGAGTGCTCTTACATCAGTTCTGAGCAGATAGAGCTAAATTATTAACTCCTCATTTGTATTTAATGTGTTATAAGCACATGTGTCTCACAGACGCCAGAAAACTGTAAACATGGGAAGGAATAAGTGTTAATACAAAAGTAACTATGAGAGGGTCATTCACACCCCCTTGGGACCCCACACTTTGACAATGTCTGCTTTCAGCAACAGTTAATAAAAGCCAATCAAACGTGATCATTGGCTACCTTTGTAGCATATGCTATTACAAAAGTAAACAAAATAGACCAGTTGTTTGTTTAATTCAAAAATGCAGTGATTGATAGTTTGTTTCTCTTTCAATTTAAGTTTTTCCTAACTATTGTATTTATTAAATATATAGAATTAGTGAAAATTAATGGAATAACTGATAATTAACTCTATTGTTTAACCCTGAAAAATTGAGTTCCAAAGAAGTGATGTGATGCTTAGAACTTGCCACAGGTGTCAAATGGAAAATGAAAAATTGCTAAGTTGAGTTGTTAAAAAAATGCAGGTAATTCTATAGAATCAGAATACTTCAGCATGTAAATTAGCATCCAGATTCAACCAAACATTTATTTTGAAGTAACCCTTTTGTTAGGTCGTGTTATTGCTTAGATATGAGATGCAGGATTTAGAAGGAGTGAGGAGGCTTTTGGATTTCATTTGCTGTTTCAGATTCCTTGAAGGAATGATGATCACCACTGTGGAATGAGTCATTTGCTTCAAAAACATAAATGGCAAAAAGGAAATACAGGGAAGGACTAGAAAGCCAATGAAGAGTTCATAACCTCCTGAGTTCATTTTATTTACCAATTATGTTATAAATAGCCCTTTGACAAATACTTACTGGGCATCACTCAGGGTTGCTGTAAATAGTCACCATATCCTGCATGCTTTAATTACCACCTAAGGAAATACATAGATCCATTGATATTTAAAAGAAACACAAAGAAAGTGTATCACTACTCAATATTTAAAACAATTAATTGATTTATTGTTTTTTCCCCTTCAGCTCCACATATATTTCAGAAGTCTGTCTGTAAGTAGGGGCAAATAAAGAGTGGAGGTCTGTTGCCCAGTATATTTTCATAGTAATAGGATCAGTTAGTTTGCTGCAAATATAAAAGCTTTGAGTAGGAACATGTGACCAAAAAAAGATGATGCCTTTAGTATACTTTTTCCACAATTTTGTAAGACATTTTTTATTCTCACTTTGAGAAAGAAAATGGTCAGCTCCGCTGCACCTCGTTCAGCTTGAAGTTTCTGTCAAGGTACAAGAAAGTAACCTGTGTTCTTACATGGTCACTGTCACCACAGTTATATGCATTCCTTAGAGCTGGAAGTTGTATATGAATGAAAGATTCAATAAAGCTGTATACGCTCTTTGTAGAACACCCATTCTTCGAATACTTAACCACTTAACTACAGAGAGTCTCAATTTGGGTGCATGTTAACTCTTTCAAGAAAGATTTCAAACAAACTGTCTAAGCAAGTTTTGGCTGCATTCAGATAAAGCAAGATCAACAGTTTTGTTTAAAATCAAGTATTTCTCAGTGGTGGCGCATGCCTTGTACTTGGAGGCAGAGGCAGGCAGATTTCTGAGTTTGAGGCCAGCCTGGTCTACAGAGTGAGTTCCAGGACAGCCAGGACTACACAGAGAAACCCTGTCTCGAAAAATCAAAAAACAAAACAAAACAAACAAACAAACAAAAAACAAAAACAAAAAAAACAAACCCAAAAAATTAAGTAATTCTAAGGTGCTGAATACTACTCTGCTCAACAAATATGTGCAAAGTGTGCTTGTAATCTTCAAGGAAACCAAGACAGGTAAGGGGAACCTGTTGCTTCCTAGGACAGTAGGCAGGTGTTAAGCATTGCTAATGTAATGTACTGTTAAAATCTATTAATACCACGACCACTGTTAATAGTAAGCTCTTTAAGTTCTTACTGCAACCCTTCCTGATGTTCTTCTTCCTATAATTACTGGAGAATGGGGTGCTGGTTCCTAAATAGAAACAGTTAGACACTCTCCTCCTGCCCTTTCTGCTTTAAACAAAGGACTGCCAATCTACAGTACCATGAACAGGGCAGTCTTTTGGGACTACATAATGAAGGATATCGTGCTTGGCTCATCTTTTGATGGTATAGCCTCACCCAGGGCTGTTTGAAACAGCCTGTATCATTTTTTTTTTTTTTTTTTTTTTTTTTTTTTTTTTTTTTTTTTTTTTTTTTTTTTTTGCTTTTAAGAGCCTGATGAACTCTAAATGACTCCACAACCATTTCTACTGAGGTCAAAACAGCCTTTCAGAAGGATTTTGATAATTGGTTGAAAACACAGATTATCACTCGAATGTGATGTGTACTGTAATTGATACTAACATCCTTTCTCTGGCAATGTAAGTAGGCTGTTCAGAATCTCCTAATGAATTGGTGGAGTTACAATTCTCTCTATATACAGTTCTCTATTGTTATACAGAACTACATGTTGTCTACCTCGAGTGTTTTAATATTTGGGCCAATAAAAGGCTTCTATCAAGCATCTTTCCTTTTCCTACTTTCTTTAGTGCCATCTGAGCTGGTAACGTGAATAAAGATGGCAGGTTAACCATGATGACAGGCACTAAGGCAAGAAGCAGTAGCTATACTGCCTGAGCAGTTGGTGGGCCAAGGTATGAATGCTGAAAGGCAACCAGCCATGAGGCAGCTGAAGAAGCAATGGTGCTGAGCACTGAGAGTAGCGAGAGCATGAAGACAGGTAATGTGAGTACAAAGACAGCAGCAGAGGGTGGAGAACTCTAGGTGAAGAAGGACAAATGCTGGGAAGGAAGGGAAAATGACTGGAAGAAGAAAGCTCCAGGCCTCTGTAACTGCAAGAGTTACAGAGAGCTGGCAAGTCTTTATGGTCAAGAAACCCAAGCACTGCTGTTCTACCAAGCAATTAACACTGGCTGTTGTCAAGGGCTGAGGGATTATAATATCTAGGCCTGCCTGGAAGCTTTAATACTAGCTGCAGCCAAGGGAATGTTGGCTTCCTGAGCCTGAAACATAATAGAGCCAGAGGTCTTGATGGTTAAATCCTACAGGAGAGCAGATCTCCCCAGAGCAGTACCTACTATGGCTTTTTCCGCCTGATTTTTGCTGCTGCTCACTCTTGTCCAATGCATAATGGTAGAAAAAGCTGCCAGATTTCCATCTTTGAAAAGCTGCTGGACTTCTCAAGATTTCTCTCCAGGTAGAGTCAAAGCACTCCAGCTAGTTGATGGGTCACATGAGTTATAGAGCCTCTGATTTGTCATTTCCTGATTCTGACTCATGACTCCTCTTAGTGACTCACACATTTTTAGCCATGAATGAGTCTGACCTAAAAACCTGGATGAAAATGTCTTTGGTAGATGGAATCTGTGGGAGGAAGGAGTCCTAGAGCTGCCAGCAACTGCATTGCTGCTAAATAAAAGGACAGGGAAAGACAGCCATATTTATAGAAAAGAAGAGATGAAAACTGACGGTCTTAGATTTAGACCGCCTTTAGGTTCAGTTATGTTTCTGAATCTATTACAGGATGGTCCACATTATTTGGTAGTGTCAAAGAGTGTTCTGCTTCGAATCCCATTGTTTAAATAGTACTAGCATATTGCTTGGTGAAAACCTATGTCCAGTATGGGTCAGAGGAGGGCTTTGCTTGTCGTAGTACCAAGTATATGGAGGAGAGCCTCTTTACCTGTTGCTCACAATGATGAGAGGAAGTACACATGCTCTGAAGAGCCACTAGTCAACAATTAAGTGCTCAAACCCAGAAATAGCATGCATTACTTCCATTAACAAATCGCCCAGGAGTAATATTGCCTCACCTAACCACAAGACGTCTGTAAAGTACATAGGATACCTGACGAGAACCAGAAGACAATTCCCTAACAGCACAAAAGCCTATCACATTAACCTTTCCGCACATTCTTTCACATTTCATGAAAAGTACGGTTACCCTTTCAATAACTTCCTATTTTAATTTTAACTTATTATATCAAATTTTACTTTCATAAAGTCACAAACGTAAACAAAGTAAATGATACTGAAAGGCTTTTAAGAGAAATAACTCTTCCTGTTTGCTTCTCATTTATCTGATCCCAGGAGGTTGATGCTTAAATGCTTCTTCCTTCTGATTTCCCAGTCACTGCTGCTATGTACCTATGTTGTGCCAAAATATGTTTTCTTCTTTTAGTGAAAAATATCCTCAGGGGCCAGGATTTTCTTCTAGTATTAATATACCTGGTAATAAACATCACATTTTTGCTGCTGTCTTCTCTCTCACTTTTATTATATTTATTTCACTCTTTAAAAATAGTCTTTGGGTCTGGGGGCATAGCTCGTGGTGCTCATATAGCCTTTTAGAGGGCCTGGATTCAATCTTTAGCACCAATTAAATTATTTGGTAAGGCTTCAAGAGAAAATATAAATATGATACATAAGCTTATATCTTCCAATCCTGATTCTTCCTAAATCCTAGTTAATTGAATTGTACTTAATTGAGATGATTTCTTCTAGCAAATATGGGAAAATTTAAGCTTCTGTGTCTTCAAACTCCAGCTGTAAAATTGGAATTCTACAAAGAGTACACTGTAATACATTGTTATGTGCAATAACATTTACTTCAAAGTGAATACTATAGACAAAATTCTTCCCAGAAACTGAGGTACCAGCTTTTTATTTATCAGGAAAATTAACTTTGAATTTACAGGTAGAAAATCTGACTGGAGAAACTACAAAGGATTTTGAAACTTCATAATTTGTATTTTAACATCTGTAGGACTCTTTAGCATGTAACTCAAGAATTTTCATTCAAAAGTTAGCCTAGTGATGGAACTCAGTGGGGAAAAATAAAATCTTTAGTGGTACCAGGTCATTGATTTTTATGAAACTGATTTTTTTGGAGGGTTTTTTTTCTGGCTTCAGAAGTGTTTCTAACATCGATTCATTCCTCAATTTTTCTTTTCTGTTTTGTTTTTAGTGACTCTCTGGGGATCTCTCAGAGATTTCTCCCTACCCCTCTAAGATTAGACATTTCTTTGATTCTCGCCAAAGCACATGCAAATGACAAAGGACAGTTTGTCTTGAGAGCCATGTTAGCTCTACTGAGTAAAATTATTATTTAGGTTATCATAGCTTTCTGTGGATATATTAAGAGAAATACTGTCTGTTAATTTAGTCATTGTAACTCAGAAAAAGCTTCTTGGATTAACTTGGATTGGTCTGCCAATCTTCAGAGAACAATGCATAGGCCTGGGAGTTTCCTCATTTTAAGTGGTGCTTTTGCTGATATGGATGTATATTCCTATTCTCATCCTGGGCAAGTGTCATAGTTATAGGATTCATGAGGCACCTGCAATGTAAATATTTGTTGTGTTTAAAGTTCTAGCTTAGCCACAGTTTTTAACATTCTGTAATGAATTACAGGCATCGTTAAAACTGGACTTAAATTATCCAAGTATACTTAAAATTAAATGTAGATGATAGAATTTCTTCAATCTTTAGACTCATCTTCCTTCTCCTTCCTTCCCCAACATCTTTGCTGGGTGCTGCCTATTTGTTCTTCAAAGTAAGAGAGTTGAGATACGATTTAAGCATGGTGGAAGCAGACAAAGGGATCTTATTCTTCCTAGGGACACTTGGCAGGAGATAAACTCAGTTAGTCATCTAAGGCTCCAAACCTGCTAAGCGCTGTTTTAGGAATGATGGTTTCATACCAGTTATTTGATGTGTACGTTCTTAGCTTACTTTTCTTCAGATAACTTTAACTATTGGGAACAAGTTTCTCAATATCTTGAACATCAGTTGTCAAATTCCCACGCCCCCCCCCCCAACCCCCAACTCCAAGTCAAACAGCTTCAAGTAAGAAACCTTCTGCCAAGCATCCCTTTGGCAACAAGAACCTACTTCTAAGGCATTGGGTCATTTTAAATTCATTAATACCAGACCAGTGAGGTTGCTCTGTGGGTAAAAGCACTTGCTGCACTATCTTGATGATCTGAGTTTGATGCCCTAAATCCATGGTGGAAGGCAAGAACTCATTTGTGAATCACGTGCTCTGATCTTCATGTGTGTACTCATTTTCCCCCTTCCCTCTCTCTCTCTGCATCACATGCCTCAACAGAAATAGTAAAGTAAATTTTTAAAAATTAAAAAAAAAAGAATTTAGCATACTACTTTTTGGCATACCTCACTCCAAGCCATGAGGGCTACAATAACCAAAACCATAGCTCAAGCTCCACAGGTGCTTTCCCCGGTACAGCCGCATAAGATAATCTGTTCTCCTCTTAGAAAACATCATGCTAAGATGAGCTATAATGGACTTGAGATGACTTTGTTCATTCCCTAGATTCACTCATTCAGGTTAGGGGTAGAATCCCTCTCCATGGACGCCCAGCAGAAATCTAGTGATTGACAGTCTTATGGAGACTGTCACAGTTCCTTATGTGAGGCCCAAAATCATGAAACTGGAAGCTATGCTGTGATTGGTGAAAATTACATCACATCTTTGTTATGGCAGTATAATGCATCTGTGCTGTGTTCCAACAGTAAGTCCAATAAAAAGCCCCTATTACACTCTTTCCTTGTGAATCTTTGGCTTTTTAAAGTTGCTAATAGAGCAGAGTGAACTGGTAATACAGAGAGGAAATAGAGACAGTGACAACAGATGGAAACAGCAACAGTGTTGGCAGTGAGAATGTGGCAGAGTTCCAAGAGACTAGGCTAGAGATGGCATGGAGCAGTGGTGGCAATGATGAAGGATGGTAGAAGTGAAGGAAAAGTAGAAGGTTGTAAAGTTCTCAAGTTGAGGGATTACATACCCTGCTCATTGGAATACTTCAAGAGAACTGATAAACCCTAAGGACAGTGGGTTGTGATATCCAAGGCCTATGACCTGTAACTCTAGTTTCTACTAGGGTCTCTGGGTCATGATATTCAAAGTTTGTGAGCTGTACCACAAGCTGGATCTATAGTGGCAAAACTAGAAAAGTAAAGTGCTTCACCCTTCAATAATTATCTTTTAATTTGGGTTTTATAGACAGAAAAAAAAATTGTGCCAATAACCCCATTATCTTCTTTTCTTACCCTGACAGGCAAGATAAGAGTGTCTCCCTTGTTTCAGGGCATAGGATGGGGTGGGAGGGATCACTTTCAGTAAATGATTGGTGGTGGGTGTAATCTACCTTTTCTTGTCTGCTTTCACACTCCAAGTCTGCTGATGGTTTTCTCTGGTTTACTTGTGGGGTCTACTTTGAGAGTTCAAGTTGGATGTCAAAGCAATACCTGCACCAGGTAGGCACCAAAGCAGTTAACTTTTTCAAAAGTGCAGGCATGCTGCAGTCCTTTTGACATGTGCACTCCCATCTGAAGTATGACTTGTCTTCATTGTCCTAATTTTCCAAACCAGCTCAGCCCCAAATTTATTCTTCAGATTCATTTGAGGTGGATATCTAATTAATATAGTTTTTATTGCTTTATTCTACTTAGTAAAACAAAATTTAGCTAACACTATAAATAAGCAAATTTGCAGTCCAGATAGTTATGGCTAATTCAAATTATTACATCTGTTTTCATTTATCCAATTAATATTGTATAATTTGTGTGTGTGCTGAGTACTTTTCTAAGTGCTTGGGACACAAGTGAATACAAAAGAGGGCATCTTTATATTCTGATGTAGATGTAATTCATGCTGTGGAGATAATAAATACATGACATAGGGAAGTAATAATACTAAGAATAAACACAGATCCTAGAAATGTGATCAGGTAAAACCAGAGTATTATCTACTTAAATTCTTCTGATAAACTTGTTTTTGATAACTTGTCATTTGAACTAATACCCAAGTAAAGTGAAGAGAAAATGTCACACATGTCTAGGGGATGCTTTTGACATGAACAGCAAGTGGAGAGACTTTGGCAGTGCATGTGAAACTGTCTAGTGTGGACACAGCAGAGCCCAATGTGTCTGAAGCAGAGTAATGGAAGGATATCATGATACTTAAGCGGGAACAAAAGTGGAAACAGAAACACATGAAGGAAGACCTTATCCAGACCAGTTAAGTGTGATGAGACTGGAGTGTCTTGCATTTAGAAGACCATTTTGTCCTTTACTTAAAATAACAAACAACACCCCAGATTTGTGACATAGGAGGAAAACAGACTGGTTAAAGGACTTCCAGAAGAATGAAATATAAATGAGTGAAGAAAGTCAGATTGGATAATAGAGGAGCAGCAAATTTTAACAGGGCAGAAGAAGGATTTTTGTTGTTGTTGTTGTTGTTAGTTTGAACTTAGTTTAGGCTAGTACACATGGACTGAACCTTTGGGAACTCCATAGTTAAGAAGCAAAAGAAAAGTTCTATTACATTTCTCCTAACATTACAATGCAATGTAGAATAAAAATCTACTGACTATAAAGTAGGAAGCTTAAAAGTAAGAATAGAGCTTTGTTTAGTGCTATCTATGCCAGCATCAGGTAGAGCCAAAGGTCCCATCTCCAAGGCAGTGGTCAGAAATAAAGGCTCTGGATGGACTTAGTCTAGTAAGTTCTGTCTTCTTGTTGTACAGACTTGTGTTTGTCCTACATCATCACAGCCTTTATAGGCCTGTCGAACATCCTTGAGACTACATAGGTCCTTAAGGAAAGGAGATTGATGAGAGATCAGCCTCTACTGGCGCCCATTTCACCTCCCACAGTGTATAATACTACAAGGAGAAGGATTCTACCAGAGGTAGAGTAGAAAGGAAGCAGAGTGCTGTGTCAATGCCTGGATGGTGAATGGCCCCCTGTGCCCAGTGCAATGGTAGGCAGAGATATAGAACTCCAGTCAGTTACCTATTGTTTTCTACATTACCTGTAGGAAACAACATTACTGATGATACTTGCTTTGGACATGAACTCTACTTTGCTGCAGGCAGACACTAGTGGTGTGAGCTTTGATTCTCTTGTTCTGGTCATGTGCTGTGTTGATTTCAACAGGCTGTAGGTTCCAGGTATGGCCTGATATTGTTATGTATAAGATTTCTTTGACCTCACTTTTTCTCATCTTCCATATTGGAAAGATTAATTGCATATTTGGAGGAGGGTATGGGAAAGTAGTTGCTGTACAGAAGCCAGAGACCAATCTCTCTAAAGTGAGGCCTAGGACTACAAAGAATGTTGGGGCATGTTACTAGGTACTAGAGCAGAGGATGTGGTATTTGAACCTATAGAGATTTGTAAGGAAGAACTGCTTCTTTTAGACACTTACCTTAATTAATTTTGAACAAAACAACTGTGGGTTTGCAAACTAGCCTGGCATTTGATCTCCCTCTAGTGCTAAGATGATGACAGGACACTCAGGACTTGAACATGCATGGATTTACTGTGACATCTCATGATGGAATTGAGGAATAGTTCTCAGGTTCAGAGAAAATAATAAAAAATAGCTTATAATTTTAAAATGATAGGTATAATATAGTCATAATATGTATAAACCATGGATGACTGTATCAAATCCTTCAATGTGCAGATGTTGGTTAGTCAAAAGCATCCAGAACTGCCAGGGAACCATGACTTTGCCTAACAAAGTAAGATGCCATTAAATGAATATTAATGCCATTAAAGAATATATGCAAACTCTCAAGGTTTAAAATACCTTTCTATAGGAAACTCAACAATCTCTAGAAAAATATTGAAATTATTCAGTATTTTAACAGAGAAAATGTAGAGAGATGGTATCAAGCAAAAATACCACAGATCATTGCTTAAACTAAAGAGTACAATGGACAGAATCATAGAATTGTCAACAAACTGTTAGCAAGACAAAATCCAGCAGCACATGAGAGGTATTATTAAGAATAATTAAGTAGAATTCACTCTGCAGTCTAAGAAAGGTTCACCATATGTAATATCATATCTATATCATATCAGTAGAAGAGGCACAAAAGCCATATGCTATATCACAAATACAGAAAAGTCATTTGGCGAGAGTCAGTATCATTTCATGATAAAACTTAACAAACTATGTACAGAAAGCACATACCTTAGCCATACAACAAGCCAAAATCTAACATACACAAGATGGGAGAAAGGTTGAGCCTTCCCTTTTAATATCTGAAATAAGGCAATAATGCCAATTTTTACTATTTCATTCAACATAACGACAGAAGCTCTAGCCAGAAGAAGAAGGCAAAATAAAGGATAGGTCATCCAGATTTTATAGGCAAAGCTATGGTTCTCAACTGATACATATGCTCTTACATACAGAAAATTTCTCCAAATCTACCAAAACATTATTAGTAATAAATTATTAACATTTATTAATATTTATTACAAGTATTATTTTTAATTTAAAAATTATATAAAAATAGAAAATAAAATTAAACATAGTTCTAAATAGTCATTTCTCAAGAGCACTTATATAAGAAGCCACCAGGTACACAAATCCACACCATCCATCCATTATCAGGAAAATTCAAACCCAAGCCTCTATGAAATATTTTCTTACTCTAGTTAGAATTATTAATGTTAGAAAAATAAATAAATAATTATTTTTAATTAATAATGTTTTAAAATTATTTATTAAATATTAAAATTTACTTAAGTTATTAACAATAGTAATATATTAATAGTCTAATTTGTTAGTGTTTTTGTGTACAAAGCCAACATACAAAAATTCAGCAGCAGTGCTATAATAATAGAGTTATTTGACAAAGAATGTAAGGACATCAGTCTATTCAATGTAGATACAATGATCCAGAAATAAATTTAATTTTTGATGAGAACTATGAAACTTGATGAGAATAACTGAAGAGGACATGAAAAACATGGAAAGACAAAAAAAAACCACCACTCCATTTTATACTTAAAATGTCCATGTGAAAGCAATCTATGGATCCAATATTAGAATTATAAAAAAGTACCTTAAATTCTTCATAGAAAGAGAAAAGGCAAACATGAGTTTATGTGGAATAATAAAACAAAACCAAAAATAAAGTCTTAAGCAAAGAGAACACAGAAGGAGCCACTTTACCATCTGTTTTTAAGCATACTAAAAAGGTAGAGTAATAAAAACATGGCATCTACTGTCACAGCACAAGAGAGGCTGAGGCATGGGGACAGTAAGTTTGAAGCCAGTCTGGGGTATCTAGAAAGAAACAAAACAAAATAACAACAACAAAAGCCACAACTTACCCAAATAATACCTAAACAGCAAAGTTGCTTGGTAAAAACCAAAAAGAACAATGAAACAGTATTGAATCCTTAAAAGTAAAACCACACATCTCTAAGTAAGAGATTTTGGACAAAAATCCTAAGGACAAGCATTGCCCAAACACTTGTCTTTACATTAAACAGTGATAGAAAAATTGGATATTCTATAGACAGAAAAAAGATACTTGTTTGTTTTGCTGGCAGCAGTAAACTTAGAATGCACCAAAGCACTAAATGTAAGACCTGAAACTTTGAAATTTCCAGAAGAAAACACAAACCACTTAAGAATATTAGAATTGGCAAGAGTGATTGATTGATTGATTGATTGATTGATTTTGATATAACAAATATGATAAATAGAAAACCTGTACTTCGATCTATAGAATGGGAGATAATGAGTGTAAATTACACTTTATACAAAGAGTTAATATCTAGATTATATAAATGTAAACAACAGTAAAGAAAAAAGATCTGCAAAATGAACTTAGATCTAAATAGGAATTTTTCAAAGGCACTCATATAAGAAGCCATCAGGTACAGAAATGCACATTATACATCACCAAAAATTCAAACTCAAGTCACTATGAGATGTTTTCTTACTTTAGTTAAAATTATTGACGTTATTTATTACTAAAAGCAAAGGTACCAAGTACCAATGAGGGCATGGAGAGGAAGGCTATTGCATCTTTTCTGGCAAAGAAAATTCCTGCAATTATTATCAAAATAGTACTGGGTTCCCTCAAAGAGTTAAAATACATCTATCTCATGATGCAATAACCCTACTAACTGGGCACATGTTCAAAGGAAATATCAGCTTGGTCAAGTAACACTGTCCAGTTCTGCCTAGCATAGGTTTAAGCCATCATTAGGCACCATAGTTAAGACAGAAGATGAGTTTCCATCAAGGAATTAATGTGGAAAGAGAGGGAGGCATATTCACACAAGGTAGCCACTGAAAAGGATGGAATCTTGTCATTTGTGGCAGCATGGATACCACAGGAGGTGCTTAAAAGTAAAATAAAGCCAGCATAGAAAGCAACAAACAGGGAGTAGGGAGGTTTGGTGGAGTGGGGGGTTGGGTGGGGTCATGCACTTAAAGATGGGAGGAGGAGGTGTGAGATGTGGAACAGTCAGAGGGTGGATCAGAAGGGGGATAAAGTCTGGAGTGTAAAAAATATTAAAGAATAAAAATAAATAAATAAATTACTCATTAAAGTTTTAAAAAGATGCAACAAACAATACAACTACAGGGTATAGTTCACATAGAATTTAAAAGTGTGATCTCACAGAAGCTCAGTGTAGAACAGAAGTTAGCTGACACCATGGGGAGAAGTGGGGAGAGGAGAGGCTGATTATGGGTGATAAAGCAGCATCAAAGCGGAAATAAGAAATCCTGGTGTTTTGTAGCGCAGGAAGCTGACTATGGATAATCATAACGTATCTTTGTGTCTTTGTGTATGTTGGCTGTATGTGTAAATATATTGTTCATGTGTGCATGTATGTGTATGTGCACATGCACGTAGGTGCCATTTTGTTAATCAGGGCAGGGTCTCTCAACCGAATATTGTACTCAGCAATCTGGTTAGTCTAGCTAGCTGGCTTGCCTGGGCATTCCCTGTCTCTGTTTTCCAAAGCTGCATTACAGGGAATCTCTATGAGCACCTGGCATTTACATGGGTTCTGAAGATCTATACTCTGTTCCTCGTGTTTGGGGCAAAAATTGTATCTACTCAGCTATCTCTCAAGTTCCTTAACAATGCATATATTTTTTAAAAGTCAGAATAAAGAATTTTGAATGTTTCATTTTAAAGAATAAATGTTTGAAATAGGTGTTTACTCTGCTTTAACATTATGTAATGTGTTTATCTATCAAAACATTATGTACTACACCACAAATGTATAATTTTATTTTTTTTTAGATACAACATAGAAAAAAGAAAAATCTAGCAAAATTAGAAAAATGCTGGGTCATAAAGTCTCATCAAATTTGAAAGGACTGAGAAGATGGGACACATGGTCTTCCATCATAGTGGGAATTAGACCAAGCCAATCACATTCAAATAACAATAGAATCTTTATATGCCTAAAATCAATTCAATAAATAATATGGATAAAATAAATCATAAGGAAACTGATAACATATATTGCTGAAGCAATGGCAATAGCAGTCTTGTGATGGAACCAAACAGTGACTAGAAAGACATATGATAGAAAAGAATAATCAATGATGGAACCACCTACATTAATAGCATTAAAGAAACTTTAGAAGGTAATAATAGCCATCTGAATTCAACTACTCCATTTGTCTTCTCCCCAAATCAATAACTACAAATCAAACCTCACAGGAGGGACACTTTGACCATCACCAATTCAGGCAGAGACTATAATAAACTGTCTGTTCCTTGTAAATAGAGAAGTAAAGACATTTGAACAGAATGTGCATGGATGCAGTCAACCTATGGGTACTTGGAGTGTGGAAAGGAGGCCAAGGAATCTAGAATTCAAGAGGAGAGATGCACAGGACACACAGATGAGACAGACACAATTGCTGTCCCATTGTGAATTGTTGGATACACTAGAGAGGTGTACAACCTAGTCTTTCACTGCACTGGTTCCAAGAAAGGGGCTTGAGAGTGGCTACAAATGGCAACCTGGGAAAGTCTGCCTCTGAAAATAATTGGGGATGTAGAAGAGACAAGATGGGGTTCTCTTTGAGCTGGTTACAGAGAGGAGTAAGAAAAATGTGTGAATTGTAAATTAAGATGGTTTTATCTTCATGAGTTCTTCTTGAGAAATCTAATGGGGGCATTTTCCCTGACTTAGAGATATCAAGAGAAACTTCAGCAAAATGACAGTTACAGACATTTCATTGTAGAGCTAAGACTAAAACAAAGGGCAAAGACAGGGTTAAAAAAAATTCTGACCTTCTATTTTGTTGTCAGAGTGGAAGTATGCAAAGAAGTAGGAGGTAGATGAGGTTAGAAAGAAAATAAAAGGTTATCACTGGCTACATACTAAATAGGCAATGGGGTGAGGGAACTTAAAGACCATGGATTAAATTAGTATCTCACAGAGTGAAAATTAAATATAGAAAAAAAGTGTATTAAGAGCTGAAAGTATGCCTAGCAGGTTCAAGGTGCTAGGATAGATTCTCAGCATGAAAAAAAGAAATAAACAAAAAATCAAATCAGGATTTATAAACATAATAAGAAATATTATACAGGTTAAAATACAAATCTCAACACCAGAAACAATCCTTTATGTAGTGACAGCGAATTAACAAAAAGAGAAACACAACATGATATGATACACATGAAGCGTATGAAATGTGAGTAAGGTAAGAGCAGTTGTTAACAGTCATATCCACACGGGTGCAAGGATTTAGCCTGACTATTAAAAGAAAAGCTTTTAAAATCAGCTTGCGACATGCAAGCCCATCAAGACCCTCTCTGATCCTGGAAGCTCCAGTTGTCTCTGAAGACAGTTCCATCTATGCACCCCAAAGCACAGGAAGTTTCTGTAGGAAAAGAGAATAGGAAAGAATAGAACCCAAAGAAAGCACAAGGAGGTGTGAAAGATTATAAGAAGAAAATTATTGATGTGGACATGCAGATTAAGTAAGCCGAAATCCTGGGTCCCCAGGAAGGGGATCAACAAATGAACAGCTGACTAGAAAGGACCTTCAAGAAGAAAGGACTCAGAAATACGTTAGGTGATGGTTGAAAAATGATGATGCCAATTACTTGGCACACCATTAGGCAAAAATAATAATAAAAAAAACTTTAAGAAATTAAGAAGGGACATTTCATCAAAAATAGTATCGGTCAAAATCAGAAGTATATATATATATATACGTATATATATATATGTATATATATATACGTATATATATATATATACACACATATATATGTATACATATATATGTATACATATATATATACATATACATGTATACGTATACACACATACATACATATACACATATACACATATATATACATATATACATATACATACACATACATATACATATATATATATATACACATATATATATATACACATATATATAAACCATGCATGTAGAAACAGCCCAAGTCACTTAGGAGATACCCCAGGATGAGCAACAGTGACAGATGGCTGTATAGTATCAGTCTATAAACTCTGGGGACCAATTAGTGCCAATGCCGCATAAATAAAGAAAACGGTGCATATTTATTTTACAAAATGTGTAGTAGTCACAACTAAATTTATTAAATGTAACCCAGAAAACCGTGGGTAGAGGGTGCTTATAACTGTTCACACTGAAGTCCTAACTAAGTCTTACACAAGCAGAGACAGTCCTGTGTGAAGAAAAGAACCACACGGACATAGGTATTTGTGATTATTTTGTTAGGCAAAAATCTTGACATAATAAAGTAGTGCAGAACAGATAAGTGAGACAATACTAATAAATCTAAGGGGTACTTTTAGGAAATGTACTAATCAATTGTGCATCTTATTTGACTGAGGGGAGGAATTATAGTAATAGCCTTTAATAAAAATGAATCCTCAGTCCTAATAAACCCTTAAAGAAATACCCTTGCATTTTCATAATTTGACCATATATAAATATGTATGTTTACACATTCTCTACCCCTAATCTACCACAACATTGAGAAGCTGAAAATGCTTTTAAAATATAAATGCAGGTCAAGGAAAGAAAGTATTTGCAACCCACGGTTGACAAGGGAGTTGGAGCCAAAACAAAAAGACCTTTTACTAACCAGTATTTAAAATATCTGTAGTTCAATAAGAGAAATGTCAAATAAAAAAAAATGTGTGGATGGAGCAGGGAGATAAACACTGGCCTTGCAAGACTCACAAGCTGAATTCCACCTCCCTCATGTATGCCTGCCTGCTTTGGGGAGCAGTTCTGGCTTCTGTTAAGGCGGGATCTCTCTTACTGTTTCTGCTGCATCACGGGCAGCAGCCTAGCTGGCCCTTAAGCACACAGCCTATGTTCCTGTCTCCACTTTGCTACAAGAACATTGAGGTTACAAAGTTGCACCATTGCATCTGGCTTCCTACAAGAGTTCTGGAAGAGCTTTCATGTACAAAGAAGCATTCTTTGGAAATGTTGTATAGACTGACCCAATGCGTTAGAAATTCACACATTATACAAAGATCCTCAGGCAACTTTTCCCGTTTAAGTGAGTGCTGGCATGTGGGTACTAGCGAGAAAAGTGCTCTAGAAAAGTCATACAAATGCATGGTGTAAACTTGTCTTTTTTATATTAAGCAGATATAATCATTGTAGAAAATATTAAACACATACATAATGATGGCCAACAGTCAACTATCCCAAGACGCCAAAAAAATGTGCTTTTGTGCCATTGTAGTATTGTTGTCTGTTACATTCTTTGTTGCTGGAAGGTCTATCTTCCTGTGTCTGACTTTTTTTCTTTACTTCTTGAGATCTGTGAGCACCTCAAGAGCATGCTGGGAACTGAATTCAAGTCCTTGCCGACTTGACCTAGAAAAACAGAGGCCACTGTACTATGAGCCTGCTGGTCAGAAAGATACAAAGGCAGGCAGATTCCTGAGTTTAAGGTCATCCTGAGACAGTGAATTTAGGTTCAGGAGTGGTCCTGGTAGGAACGAAATCTCAGGACAGGATCTCATCCAGCTAAGTTTACAAAGGCAGGTAGGTCTCTGAATTTCTTTTTCATGTAACAAAACAAAACAAAAAGTACTTGCTGTCTTTTCCTAAGTGAAGGGGCTAAGGTCATGGGGAAGCTGATTCACGGGATACTCAAAAGGGGACCTAGGGAACCTAGGGTAATGCCTGGATTGACAAATGTAAATAAAAGACTGGGCTTTTGATCTGCATGAGATGAGCTATCCAGAGACTTTTCTTAGACTAGCAAGAGAAAGGTATCGACAGAGAGAGAGAGAGAAAGAGAGAGAGAGAGAGAGAGAGAGAGAGAGAGAGAGAGAGAGAGAGAGAGAGAGAGAGAGAGAGAGGTGGGGGGGAGAGGGGGAGGTAGGGGGGTCGGGAGGGAGGGAGACAGCATCTGAAAGCTGTCTCGAGCAGAACAAGCAGAACATAGGTGATCATCCTGGACCCACAATTTGGAGTCCTTTGTTTAGCGCTCGCTCCCAGACACCCCTTCTTTCAGGAACCCCTCTCTAAGCAGAGGTGGGTCCTTGGCAAGAGCAGCACTTTTTCTTAGCTGGTAAGCCATCTCTTCAGTACCATATATCCTAAACCTTAATTGAACTTCCTATGTATTTTTAGAAATTTAGTAGCAAGTTTTTCAATTATTACCGTTATCCCTACTTTTACTACAGAATGTCCTAAATCTAACTAATAGTACGTATTGCCTGACATATTAATTGGCAACGTCCTCAGACAAGTCTTTTATGTTTACATTATCCCTATGATTATATGATCATTTTATTTGGATTACTGCTGCCCTTTAAAATTAATTTTCAAAATGAATCATTTCATTGTTTGAGTTTTTTTTCATTACTCTTTAAATTTTTTTATTCACTTTACACCTCAATCACAGCCCCACCTCCCTCTTTTCCTCCCAGTCCCACTTTCATGTACCCTTCCTTCCATTACCCCATCCTCTTCTCAGAGAAGGGAAGCCCCCCATGGGACTAACACTCTGTGGCACATCTGGTCTGGTCTGATCACAGCTGAACTAAGCCATCCTCTCCCACTGAGACCAGACAAAGCAGCTCAGCTATGGGGAGAGGCTCCAAAGGCAGGCAACAGAGTCCAAGTTCCCCCCCTCCCCCATACATACTATAATTATCAGGGAACCTACATGAAGACTAAGCTGCCCATCTGCTAAAAATGTGTAGGGGACTTAGGTTCAGCCCATGCATGCTTTTTGATTGTTGGTTTAGTTTTTCATGGGTCCAGGTTAGTTGACTCTATAGGTCTTGTGGTGTCCTTGACCCCTCTTGCTCCCTCAATCTTTCCCCCAACTCTTAACACAAGTCTTTTCAAGCTCTGCCTAATGTTTGCTTGTGGGTTTCTGCATCTGTTTCCATCAGCTGTCAGATGAAGCCTCTTGGAAGACAATTATGCTAGGCTCCTGTCTGCAACTATAGCAGAGCATTATTAATAGTGTAAGGGGTTGTCTCTCTCCCATGGAGTAATATCTCAAGTTGGGCCAGTCATTGGTTGGCCATTCCTTCAATCTCTGCTCCATCTTTATCCCTGCATATTTTATAGGCAGGACAAATTTTGGGTTGAAGGTTTTGTGGATGGGTTAGTGTCCCCTCCCTCCACTGGAAGTCCTGCCTGGCTACAGGAGGTATCCACTTCAGTTTCCATATACCCAGCATCTAGAAGTCTGAGCTAGGGTCATGCCCATATACTCCATGGAGTCTCCCCATTCCAGGTTTCCAGCTAGTTCCAGTGATGCTCATCCCTCCTGATTTTCTTCACTCCTCCAACTCTCTTCTTCCCCTACTGCTCTCCCCATACCTGATCCTCAACCCTGTTCCTCTCCACTCATATCTCTCCTTCCCTTTACCTCCAAAGTCTATTTAAATGCCTCTTAGAGTGAGATTCAAGTATCTTCCCTTGGGCCCTTCCTGTTACTTAGCTTCTCTGAGTCTTTGGATTGTAGCATGGTTCTCCTGTAGTGTATGGTTAATATCCACTTAATAAACGAGTATATACAATGCATGTGTTTCTGGGTCTGGGTTACCTCACTCAGGTTAACATATTCTAGTTCTATTCATTTGCCTGCAAATTTCATGATGTCTTTGTTGTTAATAGCTGAGAACTATTCTGTTGTGTAAATGTACCACATTTTGTTTACCCATTCTTGATTGTTTCCAGTTTCTGGCTATTATGAATAAACTGCTATGAATATAGTTGAACAAGTCTCCTTGTGTGTTATACTAATTATTTTAAAATGGCCTCTGGTCAAGCCAACTATCTAAGCTGCAGCATCCCTGCCTAGCTCAGCTGCCATGTGGAGTGGCCAGAGGCCACATGCATGCCACAGCTAGAAACGGCCAGCCAGAAACACCAGCCCTGCCACCCATGAGATGCCAGTATGGGAGATGGCTCTGCCAATCTTCTCTCTGCTCCTCCTCTTCCTTCTCCTCTTCTTCTCTTTACTCCTCCTCTTCCTCTCCTTACTCCTCCCACTTTAGCTTCTCCTACACTTGTGGTATGACAGAGTATTGTTTGAGTATATGCCCAGGAGTGGTATAGCTGGATCTTGTTGTAGAACTATTCTCAATTTTCTGAGAAACCACCAAATTGATTTCCAAAGTAGCTATGTAAGTTTGCACTCTGACCAACAATGGAAAGGTGTTCCACTTGCTTTACAACCAGTACCAGCATGTGCTGTCACTTGAGTTTTTTATCTTAGCCATTCTGAGATGTGCAAAATGGAATCTCAGAGTTCTTTTGATTTTCCTGTCTCTGATGACTAAGGGTGTTGAACATTTCTTTAAGTGCTTCTTGGCCATTATGGATTCCTCTACTGAAAATTCTGTTTAGTTCTGTACCTCAATTTTAATTGGGTTATTTTGTTTGTTGTTGTATAATTTTTAGTCCTCTGTCAGATGTCTGGTTGAGGTTTATTTTTTTTTTTCAATTTAAAATTTTAATCTTTTAAAATTATGTTTTCAAAACCATCTAATTTGCTATCTAATCATTTTGCAATGTGAAATTCAACAGATTAATCAGATTTCTCCCACACTGCTTAATGAAGTACACACACAACAGAAATGTGTGATAGAGTGACTTTTGCCTGTATTAACCTGATAGAGTATATAATACACCCTTTGGTGGTCTTACTAATTACTGGAAGTCTGCTGAGTAAATCAAGAGAGACATGATAAACATGAAATTGTTGAACTAGATGCCACTGTGATACAACATAATTTCCCATGATAAACTGATTTTAGGAATAGGATACTTTAAAATAGTGATTAAGATGCACAGTATTAACTAAGGAGATTGAGAAGTTCAGGTCTATCTCCAGAACTAAAATACAAAAGCTAGAAGTAAGGGGTGTTTGTGTATCCCAGCACTGGGAATGTGAAGTCAAAGTTTTCTAAGGCTCCCTGGCCCACCAGTCAAGCCAGTGAGAAACCTTGTCTCAAAAATCAAGGTGGATGGCTGGTGTCTCAGGCATGAAATCTGATGTTGATCTTCACTTCCATATGCACACGTGTACCAATACATACATACACATACATATACATACATATGCAAAAAGGTACAGTACAATAAACACATACACCAGTTACATTGCTGATTATTATTAAGTTGCATGTACACAACAATAGCTATTCAGAAACTTGGAGTTTTTAAATGATTTCATTATGAAATTAAAATCAGTACTTTTATGCTGAGTTTCAATTTAGAAATATGTGGTGTAGACTTGTCGTTGGTATTTTAATTGTCTTCAAAAATTTAGCTCATTTTCCAGGGGATACATTTGTAATTGGAGTTTTCTATACAGTGGAGATTTTAGAACTTCTTTTGTTTTTCTGCCTGTATAATGAAATTATAGCATGATTTTTAAGTGCAGCTTCTATGAGTGATTAACTTTCATTAATCCACTAAGACATTCATTGTTACAATTTGAGAGTATCCAGCAACTGCTTTCTTACACATGGTTGTGATGCTTGCAATTAAATTATATCTCTAACAGAATATTTCTGAAAATTCTAATCAGTGTCGACTCTGATCGTCATATGGTAATAACATACTAAAATTTCTTTTTTAGAGGTTAATTTGTTTTTTTTGTTAATTTGTTCTTTAATTAATTTATATGTATATGTCTCAGGGGATATGTGCATGCTGATGTCCATGGAGACCAGAAGTATTGGATTCCCTTTAACTAGAATTGCACATGGTTGTGAGCCACTCATTGTGAGTGCCAAGAACAGAACTCATGTCCTCTGGAAAAGTATTATGTGCCCTTAAATTATTGTGAGACATCTTTCTAGCTCCAAATCTTTTAAAAAGGGTAACAGTGTTGAATGTCTTCAAACAACAGGGCAAATGTGTGAAGGCCTCTGACTTCAAATTGCTTCAACATAAAAGGTTTGGATGGAGGAAAGAGAAGGGAAATGATATAATAATAAATATATAAAAATGAGATTCTAGAAAATGAAGGAAATAGCCTTGCTTATGTCTTAAAAGTGAAGGAGGGTAAGTCTGGTGACATCTCACACAGGGTAGAAAGACTTCAAATCTATGCGCGAAGCCATGCTCGTGTAGATACATGAGTTTATGCTGGAATCTTAACGGGAATGATCCTAAACTTTTCAACTGGAATCTACCATCAGATCTAAGGTCACTATCTGATTTGAAGCTAACTAAGTCATAGGAAATGAAGTGTACTCTCAACATGGACCGGTCACTGGGAAAGCTGTAACTGGAAAGACCATCAAGGGTGATTGTTCATTAGAAGTGAGGTCTAGTATCAGTTTATACAACATTTTAAGAATAAGTCTTTGAGAGCTGGAGAAATGGCTCAACAGGTAAGAGCAAATATTGTTCTTACAAAAGACTCCTGTTCAGTTCCCAGAACCTAATTTGGAAGGCTCATCACTTGCATCTCCAGCTTCAGGGGATGTAATGCCCTCTCCTGACCTTTGTAAAGACAGTCACATGTACAAACCCACACAGAGTACATATATACATATAATTAAAAATAAAAATACAACCTTATAAAAATCCAATTCTTCAAATTGCTTTTTGAATTATTTCAATTATTGTAGATAGAAATTGAGCAATTACTTCTGGTGTGAGTTATACTTTGTTTTCTTCTTTCTGGATTTTGAAGTGTCTTCCCTCTACTTTTTATATTCATATTTGGCTTCATGAATGTTTTGTTGAAAACAACGAGTGAGTTTTTTCTTCCTTTTTTTTTTCTTTTTCTTTTTTGCTATACCACCAGAATTTTAATTTGTTGAGATAATTGAAAATCATGTTTCTCATGGTTAAAAAAATTGCCAAAGGCTATTTCATTTGCCAGGTAATTTGTGTTTGTAAAATAAAAAAACAATACTTTGTTTTGAGGAAAAGTAACAGTACACTTATTCAGAGAATTTTAAAAACTTTGATGCATAATGACATTTAATTTTATCATGAGAAGGGAGAATTATTCCTGAAAATATTACCAGTCATTGAGGTGTTGAGGCTCTAGGTATCACAATCCTAACTAGTTCTAAGGCCAAACTTTTGCTTGCTTCAGAGGAAGTCTGACAGTTTACAGTATCTCCATGGTAACTGATACTGCATTTCACAGTTAATCATAGAAGTGAGTGCCTTATGCCACACCTCCCACCCACTATGTCTTTCTTGCAGAGTGTTTGGGGTGACACACAATAGCTAAATGTGTTTGTGTGTTTTCCTGCTGTTCTGTTTACTAACACCTAACTGCCTAGTAATTTGGCTTGGGATCTTAGGATGAAGTCTTAATTCCTAACTTTAAAATGTATTGTAAACACAAGTTTTCACATTCATCACTGTGATAATTACCGTCACCAACTTAACTGGATTTAAAACGAAAACATACTTCTATATCTTTATCTATGAGGTTAGCTCCCTAAATGTTTCACTGAAGAGAGAAGACCTTCCTTGGATGTGGGCTGCACCAGTCCATGAGTTGGGTCCCAGACTGAATAAGAAGGAGGAAGCCAGCAGCATTTGCAGCTATCTGCTTCTTCATTATAGACTTCACATTCCTGCTGCTATGACCGTTGCCACGATGGACCCTAGCACTCTCAAACTGTGAACCCAAATAAACCATTTCTTCCTCAGGTCACCTTTGTCAGGTCTTAGGTCACAGCACCAAGAAAACTAATGAATTAAGTCACCTTTCTTGATTTAGCTATTATGAATTTTCCAAAGTGTTATGCAGGAGATTATCATAATATTTATGTCAGCCTATATTGGAAAGAAAACATCATATAATTCTAAATGATAATAATGATAACAAGCATCTGATAAGGGCTTACCATGAAATCACTTTACTAACATTGAATTAACCCTTAAGATAAGACTCTCAGGTAGTTGGGAGACCAAAACAGGAACAATATACCTCACAAGGTTAAGTTTCTGTTGCAGTAAAGACAGTTAAGAATTTTGTCCTGTGCAGGTTAAGTTTTCTATTTGTAGTTAAGAATAATTTCTTCTTTGTCCTGTATTAACTCCTTACACATTAAAGTCTCTATTTGTAATTAAGAATAACTTTCTGTTTCTTAGATCTGATGTAAACTCTAAAACATGTTTTTTAACATATACTAAATTTGTAACCACAATAACGTGTTGCATACCGTTACCCTTGTTCCTTCCCTTTCACTGTATCTTTCTATCAATGTATAACAGCTAACTCCCTCTCCCTTTTGAATGCTTTATCTCTCCTATAAAAGGAATATCAAGAGGCCACCAGGGCCTGCCCTCTCAACCACAACTTAGAGTGAGTCCTGCATGTACATCAAAATACGAATTTTCTCCTCAAAAAGTTTAGAAGTAATAACATTATCATTTCAAATTTACAGATGAGGAAATTAGAGCTTAGAGAGATCCAGACAACCTTCTGATGTCGTAAGTATTTACATGTGGTAAGTAGACATGAAACTGCTATCTGAATCTCTTTTCTTTCAATTCAGTATCCGTAAAGATCTTTAAAGTTAGTAATTATGTATATAGATAATATTTTTTAATATCTCAGCTTATAAGTATATAAGTTATAGCTTAAGAAACTAATTATAGGATAATAAATATATGAAATATATGTTCTCAATATCCTTAGCCGTTTAGGCAATATGTATAAAAACCACTCTGAGATTCTGTTTTCCATCAAGTAAAGTGGCTATTATGAAGAAATCAAGAAATACAACTCTGGCGAAGACATTGGAGTAGAGAGGCAACATCACAGCAGTTCCTTAAACCATAGAACATAGCTGTCCCACTTTGGGGGATAAACCACAAAGACTCCAAGTCATCACGCTAGAGATACCCGCACATGCCTGCTTACTGTGATACTGTAAATAGCAGTCAGTTATGGACCAGTTTAGTTATCCATCAAAAGATTAAGAGACAAAGAAAGTGTGATATGTGTGCAGGAGAGAAAAACAAAGTAAGTTATTTTCAGGTAAATGTGTGGAATTAGTGGAGTCAATTGATAGATGAAAACAGCCATACTCAGAAAGACAAATATTACAACTACTCTGAAATGACTACAAAAATGTCATAACCAAGCCCAGTATTAATTTCAGGTAAGTGTTCACTTTTGAAATTGAATTATTTCTCTATTGTGAGTAGTCCTGACAATAGGTAATTTTGTTCATTACCCTTTTGCTGTAGAAGCACTTTGGGGCATATTACAAGTAGTGAAGACCCCCAAACTCAGGAGACCCTTCCTCAAGTCTCAGGAAATCATGACCACCCAAAAATCACAAGAAACCATACCTGGATGCAATCAGCAGAGGTTTATTGGGGAGTTGGCTAGCCAAGGTCAAAACTGCTCGGCCACGCAGGAACAGAATTTTGACAAAAGGCCAGCAAGCTGAGGGGCTTTTCTTATAGCACAGGGTGGGGAAAGGGAGAAATTTTCACACAGTTACACGTGATTGGTTGCATTTTCATGTGGTTACACATGATTGGTTGTTTTACAAGTTTTGAACACCAGCAGGCTGTAACACTGGGAAAACCTGGAGCGGGGCGGGTAACCAAGAACAGTGGAAAGTTAGCTACTTCTTGGAACCACCCAGATGACTTGCATCCCTTTCTGTGGTCAGGAATGTGTCCTCCTGCCCTGGGCCTTCCCCACTCACAGGGGGGTCCCCCTCTCTGAGGCCTGAGTAATGTTGCTCTTCCCTGAATGTATCCCGGGGCAGTGGCAGTAAAGGCCTAAAATTTTACATCCAGTTCTGCTTTCTGGAACCTGCACTCTTTCTGCTCAGGTCTAAGGGCAAAGAAAAAGCTTGCATATATTTCACAAAATGGTCTTTATAATTTTTCACTCTACAGTAGAAGCGCCAGGTAGGCTATGGTTACATAAGTGATTAGAGTCTTCACTACCCGTTTCCCTGGCTCCAATATTCTATGCCCATTTCAGTTGTAGTGCATGTTGCAGGAGTCTTTACTGGGTTTGGTGGCACACACTTGTAATCCCAATATTAAGTAGGACCTGGGTTTAAAGCCAGTTTGAGAGTAATTGGGGCATTTGGCCTTCTTATTCATGGGTCAGTTTCTAATATATTTATTCCTTTGCATTGAGATTTTTACTTTAGAGTGACTTGAAAACTGGCACTGCAGTAGGATCCCTAACGGAACAATCCACTAGAGAACATTTAAAAATTCTACCTTGATTGAACAAGGTCAGACAGGCCCATAACACTAGCAGTCAAGAGGGAAATTCTCTCCAGAACTTCATGCATTGATTCTATGCAATAGAACATAGCTCTGGAATTAGGCACGGGCATTCTTGTGGGACTGCAACTCCTGTGTATAATCACTCCAGGCATCAAGTTTTCTCATTTGTAAAACAAGGACACAGAGTTCCCAAGTTTGCTTTGTAAGATTTTTTTTATGATGAATTTTTTACACCTTAGAAACAGAAGGCAAGGCAGAACACATAGGAACACATATCCCTGCAACATGTGATAAGAGCAGAGAGACATAGGCTTGAGCCAAACTGATCAGTTACAGGAGTAGCATGCTTGCTACTTTTTGGTGCAGGAAGATCCTGACAACAGGAGATGATTCTAGCTAAGTGTGGCTTTTTTCCTTTTTTACCTCCAGCATGGCACTTTGTTTATAGACTTGGGTTAAGCCACATTTACTTGCACGCTTCTTTGTGAAGGTCTGTAGCCAACGTTATAAGCAAACTACTTGCTGCTCCATCTGTAACACAGGCTCAGTATCTGGATTCAACCAAATTTAGTTTTAAAATGTGTAAAATAATTCTGTTTATATTAATGTGCACAAAGCCGGGCGGTGGTGGCGCACGCCTTTAATCCCAGCACTCGGGAGGCAGAGGCAGGCGTATTTCTGAGTTTGAGGCCAGCCTGGTCTACAGAGTGAGTTCCAGGACAGCCAGGACTACACAGAGAAACCCTGTCTCGAAACCCCCCACCCCCCCAAAAAAAATGTGCACAGACATTTTTTTACCATTATCTTTAGAATAGTGGGGCATGTCAACTATTTGCATAGCTTCTTCATCTCATTAGGTATTTTTCTAATACATAGAGGATTTGAAGGAAAATGTTTGTCAAGGATCTAGTATTAAGATGCCATTTAATACAGGAGACTGGTGTGTGAGTGGAGTTTTAATATTTACAGAAGATCTTGAACTAATCCCCTGTATATATTGAGGGATAATTACAATATAAAGTGAAAATCATGTGACTGAACTAAATTTAATGGGCAAGAATGATTTTGAAAAATAAAACCCACTATTAAAAGCTGTATATCTCTAGAATAGTGTAATAAGTAGAATTTCAAGGTATCTCTCTACTCCCAAACTCTAAAACTTCCTGCACTGATATCTAGGTCTTTGAACATTATCATCTAGCATGTTTATAGTTGTGTAAATGCTTAATTTTGCTAGTTAGTTGGTGTTGAGGTTAACTAATAGGAGACTACCAAGGCAGGCCTCATCTAATCACCCAGTACCTATTAAATGCAGATAATTTATCTGGTTGGTAGTAGCAGACGTCTGAGGGAATCTATACGTAAGATGACCAACATAACTTAAACTTGTTAAAACAAACAAACAAAAAAGAAGCCTGTGGAAAAGAATACCATGCCCATCTCCTGTCCCCAGAAGCTGCGATTGCTGCCCTACTCCCATTGTGAATAGTCAACAACAGAATTAAAACATTCCTAAAACTAGAATGATCTGATAAATTGATCCAGTGAGTAAAGACATTTGCCTGCAAGCCTGGTGACCTGAGTTTAATCCCTGAAACCCACATAACTGTGGAAGGAGAAAGATGATTTCACACAGTTGTCCTTTGAGGATATGCACATTCATGCCATCGTGGCATGTAACCCTTTGCTGTCATGAACACACACAGAGAATAAAAATCAAACAACACCTCTGTTCCTTCCCCAAATTCTACAAGTAATCAATTTTTTTTTCCTACAGTCTGAATAAGTTTAGAGTGAATCTTCCCACTGGGGATACTGGTGCATACAAGGACAGCAAGAACTCTGCGTTAAGAGTTAATGTGGCTGGCATAGAATGAACCCGTCTCATAAACAAAATGAAACAAACAAAGTACTCAGAAGTCAACCTTCCCAGAGCTTCTAGATTTGAGCTCCTCATGAAAAATTTAATTTTGACCTTGAAAGATTCCACACAGAGCAACCTAGTCTAGCATGGCTGGAAGGACTAACAGATTTGAGGTGATAAATGTGTGATATTTTAAGCTTCAGAGTTTATGGTAAATTGGTATGCATCTACAAAATTAACATGCAGTTATCTCTATGTATTCCCTATGCCAATTACTCCATTTGGACTCTTTTGGCTCTGTGGATGAAAAGTTTTCATTGAAGCTATTTTTCCAATGACTTTACTTTTGAATTTATGACTCTAAATATGGATGAAAAACATTCATGCATTCATTCAATAAATAGTTATCAATTGCCTATTATATTCTAGGACTTTCTAGATACTAAGGATTGTTGGGAGCCTCTTGGCCTAGAGCGAGTTCAAACAGGACACCGAGTAGGACTCTGGTGTGGCTTTAAATACTGATGGTCTCTAGACATTCTAGCTCTCTAATTATACAGAATTGCTGATGATAGCCTCTAAGAAGCCCTAAGAGATTTCTTTCTAATTCTGAGGGTTAAAAACCCCTGATTTAGGGGACTAACACCTGTAGGCTAACAGTGGTGGTGGTGGTGGGGGTGGGATTAAGTAATGTAGTCCTTGTTGTATCTCAGCAGGAAATACATACAGGCTCTAACTTTCTGCCTACTAGGAGAAGTCACAGGAAGAAAAAGGGACACTTTGATAAGTGCATTTAGCATTTATTTCTACATTGTAAAAAGTTATCTAGGAAAACTCTCTAAGAAAAAGGGGGAAAGCAGAAAGATTCTAAGTGGGACAAGGACAATTTTTTTCTTCACACAATTCTCTTTGTCCTCAGCACTTATACATCTTTCAGAACACATGATCACACGGTAAAAGTTCATCATAATTTTACATATAAAATCAAGTCATAAATCGGATAAGAAGTTCACAACAGTGAATGTTTACATGCATATCCAATAGGAGTAATTATCTGGCTAAACATCCATCACTGTCACAGCTCCACAGGTTCATCAAGAGTTAAAAACCATAATGAAGTTATTAGTGAAGTTTTGTATAGATAAGCCCAGGCAATATTTTATCTTCTGTTCTAGCACCTATAATAAATCGTTAGTTCCCTACTTTTTAATGACCTTTGGTTAATGGTTTTACAATCTTTTGGAATTTTCTCTGAGTAGTAGAAAGTCTGGTTACTATCTAGAAGCAATTAACAAGAGATACGATGGGAGACTGGCAGAGTTCTCATTGCAGTTTGACTATCAGAAAAGGACCTAATGGCAGTCCCACTGTAAAAGAGCTTAATTGAGAAGTAAGCTATTTGTCTATATAGCATCACTACAAGACAGTACATCTTTGTGGATCTGCCGAGATCTGCTCAAAAGGGTGGGCTAATAGCTAGTGATTGTCATATATGTTTAATAATAACAGGAAAAGCATGTTAATAGCAGGAATCTTTCCTAAAATAATTTTCTCCTGGGCCTTGCCTAGGGAGAAAATCAGTTGCGGATTATTTTAATCCGAGGCAGACCATCTCAAGAAGATCACCTGCTAGTTACTAACTTGTCCTATGATGGCTCCTGACAGAGGATGGAATAATAAACAGATATTCTCTATGTTTTATTGGTTTGCATCAAGATAGGTAAAATGTATATGATAAAATGAGGAAAACCTTGAAAAGCAGTTATCATGGAGCATACGTGCAATTGGAGAGACAGGGAGGTACTACTGTCTATGCTAAAGGATATTTTATTGGGAACTCATTGGGAGGATTTGGAGGAGGAAGAAGATTGAACTCTATTTTTTATTGTAGAAGAATCACTCTGGCTGTTCTGTGGATGACAAACCAAAGTAAGATATAGGTTAGGGGAAATATGGTAGGAGAGATGAGAAGAAGAGGGGATAGGATAAAAGATTGAAACCCAGATGAGTCACAGTGGTGGGGAGCACCAGACAGGTGGAGGTAGTGGTGGTGGCACATAGTTAAATATGAAATATGTGTAATGGCAGGAGAAGAATTAAACAGAAACAATTCTCCCTTTCTTTGGTACCAGCTCACCTTTGAGATATGGACTCAGCTGTGTCACTGTCCCTCAATCAAGTACTCACTGCTTCAGAACAGCCAGAGTGACCACGATGAGTTCATTAATCCTTCAAATAATCAGATGTAACACATCCATTTAATCAAATTGAAATTGGTATATATTATAGATCTACAGGGTTGTTTGAAAACAAAACATATTGAGTTTTTATTTAAGGGGCGTTTGGCAGTTTAATGTTGAAAAGTTTAGTTTAGACAAACTGAGATGGGATTTTCATTTCTGGAATTTTCCTCCTCATTCGTGTCATTGCTTTATGACTTAGGGCAGAGACTGTTTCTAACTCTGGTCTGAATTTGTATGTGTATTGATGTGTTTCATGTCCTACCCCACCAGTGTGATATGTAGCACCCTGGGAGATCTTTGGAATCAGAGTGAGACTGTAAGATGGAGTTGAAAGCAGAATGCTCTATCTCCACTTCTGGCAGTGGATTTTGAAAGCACTTTCGCACTTACAACAGTGCTTCAGAATCTAAAAACAACCCATTACCGATTTTTCAGGAATTCTTCTAAAACATAGTCATTCAGAGAAAAGCTAAACTCAAATATATAATGTTGATCTCCTTGGTGTGCTTTTAGAAAATGAAGAGAATGAGGTTTCTGAAGATGTTTAAGGAATTTATAGTCTTTGAACAACTTTGATTGTCCCTTCAGTGTTAGAAACAATCTGTATCGGTAAGCCAAGAAACCTGTCCCTGCTCTCATGGAGCTTGAGTCAAGGAGGAGAATAATCCAGTATTCATCAAGTACTTAAGCAGACAAGTACATCACTGCAATGTCCTGAGAAATGCTATGAAAAAAAAAAAAAGGCAATATAAAAATTACTTGTATGTTAAGAGTAAGACCTTCCTGTATGTGAACTCATCAGTATGGTAAGAAAATTTAAGAAAAGGACTCAATTTGAAAAACCAATATTTGCAATCTGTTCTCTTGGTGCTAATAACTTAGAAACTTTAAATTTAAAAACTTCAGGTTTTCACTGAAAAATAGAAGTCTCTGCCAGTGGCTGTTTTTAGATTCCCAGTATTACATAGCCTAGAAGCTTCAAATCATGTCTGTGTTTTTGTATTCTCATTTATTATTCTTTAAAAACATTCTATTATCTTTTCTGTTAGATTGATAAGCTTTTTATGTCCTAAAACAACACAAGGCTTTATATTTGCATATGTGTTCTCATCTCACTTTTTAAAAATGATTGAAACCTATGTCTCAGTCTTATTTAATATGTTGGAAAGACCAATAAAAGCAAATGTATTACTCCAGAACAAACAAACCAGTTTGAATTGGCTTTAAAATTTGTATCTTTTCACTGTTTTGGTGTAGAAAGGACCGAGATAGATAGTACAAGGATGGCTAAATGTCAAGGTGATGTACGATAAGGGCTATGCCCTCACCTGAGAACTACACATCACGGAGGGGGGATTTCCAGCAACGGTGACTATGTGAGGTACCTTTACCTCTATTTACTTCTTCTTTGGATCTACAATAGTCTTATTGTTAAGGACTTTTCTTCAAAGATATTGTTATGCCATGTATGTCTATCAGAGTATCCTGCTATGTGTATAAGACAAGTATTATGGACTTCAGAAGTGCTCTCTGCCCACAATGCTCTATACTTGAGTACAGGAGACAGACTTCCAGTTTAAAGTGTTTACTTTCAACTCTCATTTTAATGTTCTTAAGAGACTTACTATTTGTGGCTCCAGACTGTTCAGCTGTTCAGGTGTTTCAAATAGGTATGCAATGTCCTTCCTTCCTTCCTTCCTTCCTTCCTTCCTTCCTTCCTTCCTTCCTTTCTTTCTTTCTTTCTTTCTTTCTTTCTTTCTTTCTTTCTTTCTTTCTTTCTTTCTGTTTGCTTGCTTTAAAGTGGTAACAACATATTTGATGACTCCATTCTCGATTGCACTGTTGATTTAGGAGACTCATGAAGACCCATCTGGCAGTACCTTGTCAGTCTGTGCCAGGTGGTGAAGCAGATGATGATATGGGCTCAAACTGCGTCTTGCCAGCCTTACATCAAGGGTGAATCTCTTTTTGGTATATACCATGTATGCAGGTCCTCAAAATCAGTCTGCTTTTGTAAGCACATTAATTCAACCACTATGATTAGTGGAGAAAAGTGGTTAAACAGTATTAATGTAGTGGAATTTTCAAGAGTTATTAAAAACTCTTAGACTTAATGATTGTTTAAACCAGGGTTGGCAAAGGTAAAGTATTTGTTAATAATGCTTCCTACATTCTTATTTATGTAATTGTCCCTGTATTTCTTATTATTTCCTAGAAGATTATGGTCTCCTGAATAATGCATAGAACCGTTCCAAGATATAAAATAAATATTGGATGTTTCAATCATGGTTTTAGATTAAGTAGAAAATACAAACTGTTAGTCAAGTTATTTATATTCTAAAGGCATCGATTCCCTTATTGGAAAATGGGAGTTAGTCTGACCGACTCTACTTATTTTGCAGGATTTTGGAAGAAAAAAAAAAGAAGTTTTTTTGTGGAGAGAATTTTGTAATGAGCAACTTTCATACAAATGCCAGTAACTTTTTAGCTTCTAACCAGAACATCATTAGGAAACATTCAGAAAAATTAGTAGACAATATTTAAAGGCAGAAATAATTTAAAAGGAATCCGAGACTCAGCAAGGTTTGAGCCCATACTTGACACACTATTGTGAATAATAGTTTTGGCTTATTTTCTTCATTAAAAACTTAAAATTTGAGGTGATGTTTTCTCTTAGTTTCAATATCTTTGCTGAGTAGAAATAAACTAAGATACTGGAGAAAGATATTTGCAAAAATTAACTGTCACTCACCTGTGAATTATTACACCAAATGTTCTAAATTTTAGTTTTCTCAATGGTACTAGTTTATTTTGTATTTCCTGTATGACCGTTCGTTTTATTTCAGTTAAAAAAATGTTAATAAAATGTTAGTAAAAGCACTTTGTAGTTATCAACAATAATAGGTAAAATATTTTAAGTATTAAATAGTTTAAATACTTTTAATTATTTATTTTATTTATTTATTCCCCCTCACAGAGTTCTTTCCCCATACCTCCTTCCCTTTGTCTTTGAGAGGCTGCCACACCCCACCACCAGCATCCGCCCTCCCTGGAGCATCAAGTCTCTATAGGATTAGGCAAACGCTCTCACACTGAGGCCTGGGACCTCAGAGCATCCCATGTATTCTCTTTGGTTGGTGGCTTAGTCTGGGAGCTCCCAGGGTTCCAGGTTAGCTAGTACTGTTCTTTCTATGAGGATGCCGCCCCCTTCATTTTCTTCAGTCCTTCCCCTAACTCTTCCATAGGAGTCCCTGACCTCAGTCCAATGGTTGGCTGTAAGTATCTGCATCTGTCTCAGTCAACTGCTGATAGAGCCTCTCAGAGGACAGCCATGCTAGGCTCCTGTCTGCAAGTACAACATAGAATCAGTAATAGTGTCAGGGTTTGATACCCACCCATGGGATGGATCCCAAGTTGGGCCAGTCACTGGTTAGCCATTCCTTCAACATCTGATTCATTTTGTCTCTGCATATTTTTTAGACAGGAATAAAGGTGGGTCAAATTTTTTGAAGTTTGGTTGGTGACTCCTTCCTCTACTGGGGACCCTAGCTACTGGAGATGGTCTTTTCAGGTTCTTTATCCCCACTGTTGGGCATTTCAGCTAAGGTAACCCAAATTAAAACCTGGGAGCCTTCCTCATCCCAGTACTTTAAATATTAAGTATTAAACTTAGGACACGTGTTCATAGCATTTTGTAGAAACAGTTTCAATTAATATTTTAATAACAAATATGATACATTACACACACGTGCATGCTCATGTGTGTGTGTGTGTGCTGGAACCAAGAATTTAAATGTCTCAATAAATTTACTTAGGACTATATGGATAAATGGGACTGAACAAAATTTGTCAAGCTAGATTTTGAATTTTCGTTTCTGTTATCTTATCCTGACTGAAATTAAATAATTAGCCATTCAGTATTTCTTTGCTTTCTTACTGTCTCTATTTCCATGTAGCATCTTCATGGATTTTACTTAAACATATACATTGTTTATGTAATAAATGAAGTAAATATTTCTACTGTTCTGAGTGGAAAAGGAGAATTCTAACAAGGTAACAAGGATATGTTTGCGCTCTCGTAAGCTTTCCTGTGGATTTGGACTGAAGTGAACAAGCAGCATGCCAGCTTCAATCTAGTGTTTCAGAATTTCCAGGGCAATCAAGAGCTAATTCCTCTGGAAGAGAGACTTTGAAGGCATTCAACCTGGCAGGGCTGAAGCACTGTAGGCTTGAAATCTGACAAATGATGGGTTAGATAACTATTGGAACTTAAATGTTTAAATTTATTTGCATTTTTATATAAGTTGGTCTTACTTCATAAGACTGATAACTATTACGTATAGAATTACATTATCTTAGACTGTTCAGGTTGCTACAACAGATTAGGTTTTATTTGTCATAGATATGGAGGAAAAATTCAGAAGCAAGCAACTCCAATTGGGTGTATAACTGTTTCTCCTAATTCACTTCCTTTTTGCCAGTGATTGTGTTTGTTTTCCATGTACCTAGTTGGTGGTGCTCATAATGTGATTAATAAGTACTAGATTTTAAAATATAAAAGACTAAAACAATTTCATCATCTTGTTAGAGGCAGAAAAATTCATAAAGTTTAATATCTACTAAATGATAAACATTTTCTAAACATTCACAATAAAAAGACTCTTTAATTGTGACTCTGAAAGTCACAATTAAAACAAATAAACAAATCCTGGTTAGGGAAAGGCAAGGCTTCCCTCAAGGTCAAAAGAAAGCAATGCTATCAGTGGGAGAGGAGGGCCTTGGTCCCTGGAAGGTTGGATGCTCCAGTGTCTGGGAATTCCAGAGCAGGGAGGCAGGAATGGGTGGATGGGTAGGGGCACACCCTCATAAAAGCAAGAGGATGGGGAGATGGGATAAGGGGTTTGGGAGGGAGGGTATTAGGGAAAGGAGATAACATCTGAAAGGTAAGTAAATAAAATATCCAAAAAGAAAAAGGTAATGGGAACTGGCAATTGCAGTCAAGCATTTGAGAGTTTTTGTCAACAATTTATTACAAGGATTCCTTATAACCCTATGTGGAAGGGGCCCATGGAACTTTAAAACAATATCTTTATAAAATAAAATAAAATAAAATAAAATAAAATAAAATAAAAAGGGGAGGTTTATCCCAGTATACCACAAATTTATTAAATTATGCTCTTTTTATTTTAAATTTTAAAAATTTTAAAAGATATGGATGCCAAAGAACTTTCTGCTGGGTGTCTATGGCACCCTTCAACTGGGTATACTTATGCCTAGGTGAAAAGGAAGGATCCACTTACTGGCATATGGCATGATCCTGACCAGGTATCTAATATGGGGAAGAGGGCATGTTTGTGTTTTTACTGCAGGATGCTGAAGGAGCATGGTAGCTGCCTTGCCTCAAGATTTTAGACTTTGTGGGACAGAGAATCAAAAAGAGAAGTTGTAATGACTCTTGCATTTTTCATAAAGGTGGCAGTTATTTGGACTCAATCATATACGGTCTAGAAATCAATCCAATATTGGAGATAACAGTCTTTATTTGGAAGGCTGGATCTAGACATTTTCAGAGACATATTTTGAAGTTAGCTGCAGTTCCCTATGATGTTATGTTAGCAAGAGATAAAGTTGGGTCAGGTTCTGAATTCAAACAAGTATTAGTGCATGTGATAAGCCTCTTTTAATTGTCAAGTTAAAATTACTTTTGTATCTTCTACAGTATTTATTTTAAGTTGTATTGATTATATACTTTCTAATTGTGTTAGTGTGTTGAAACCTGGCATGTCTGCTATCAAGGTCTATCAACCAGCATTTGTCTTACTGCCCTGAATATTACATAACCTTGATTTTCTGAAAAAAGCTTGAAAGTACTGGAAGATGTAGGTTAGGCTTTAAGCAGAAGCAAGAGGGTAGTGGGCTTGATCATTGCTGGTATAACAGCTTTAATTACATTAATTGCTAGTACCACTGCTTTTGCAATTGCTTTGACACAAGAAGTTAAGACAGCTACTTTTGTTAATCATTTAGCAAAAAAAATGTGTTAAGTATACAAGAGGATTTAGATAGGTGTTTGAAACAATGGATTGATGCCCTTTATCTTATTCAAATTATTGGAAGGAGGTTCATAGTTTAAGAATAAGGAGCCATCTAGAGTGCCATGCCAATACCATTGACTTGTGTTACTTCTAAAATTTACAATGATAGTCATTATAATTAGGAAAAAGTTTAAAGACACTTGTAGGGTTATTTGGCATAATTTTAATACCTCTCTGGATGTTTTAACTTTGCATAGTGAGATTATGAATTTCAAGAATGTTGCTCTGCTGAGCTTTGATGCTGCAGATGCTGCTGATAAAATTATCCATGGCTTGAGGTCAGTATTTCCATTTTGGTCAAGCTTCAAGAATGGCATATATAGCTTGATCATGCCCTTTTGGTCCTGTGAATAGTTTTATTCTTGCCCATCGTGTTAAAGTTTGTCTTTAACAACATCAACATGTTGGCAGCCAAAGTTCATGACTTGAAACTGAAAATGCACCCTCAGACAGAGTTATTAATTTAACAGGCTAGCAAGCCAAGGATGGGTAAGATATTGCACAGAGCCTTACCAACCTAAAACAGAAGTGCATTGCTTTTGATAATGCATATTCCTCAATGGGTAAGGAAGCTATTCTTGTCAGAATGACCTAAAACAGGCTCAGTCTTGATTATGCAATAAAAAGGAGGGAGATGTGGAGAGATTTTGGGGCTGCCTGGCAGGACTCTGACATTGGCCATGGACAAGGTAATGAACTGCAAGCAGGAATCTGACATTAGGCTAGAAAAAAGAAGTAATTTCAGTCAGGAATATAAAACCTAGACTAGAACAAAGAAGTAATTACAGTCAGGAATCTAAATCTTAGGCTAGAAAAAAGAAGTAGGCTTCAGGCATAAAAATGACTTTGGGCTAGGACAGGGAAGTAGGCTCAGATATTTTGGTCATCCTGATAAGCCCTCAGAATTAGTGATCATAGGACTCTGTTTACTACCTTATTTGTTCTTTGACTATCAGTGTTTATTGTCTTGCTTGTTCCTTGACTATTTGCATCCATTGTATTCCTAGTTTCTCAACCTACAACTGACCTTAGTACTTGCATGAAATTAAAATGGTATAAAAGCAAAAAGAAGGAGAAGGAGTTGGATAGGGGTTTATGGGGGGAGGGAATGGGGAAAACATCTGAAATGTAAATGAATAAAATATCCAATAAAAAATCACTCAACTTGCATGGATCAAGGTAGAATCTCAGTAACAGTATTTGGATTTGGAATATGGCTTTCTGCCCAACCACATTGTCTTTCTGGAATATTTTAAGACTACTCATGGTTTCAATGAGATGGATGCACAGTGAAAGGCATTGGAATATCCTAGCTCCACTAGTAATGTTGTGAAAATAAGCGTGTTTTGTTAGAGAAGAATGATAAATCAAGAAAGAAGGGTATGCTTCAATCAATGTGACTGACAAGGGACATTCCTTTATTCCTCAGCAATAAAGATTGTTTGTTGCTCATTAAAAAAGAAAGAAAGAAAGAAAGAAAGAAAGAAAGAAAGAAAGAAAGAAAGAAAGAAAGGGTCACTTGCACATATGGAAATGTAAGAAACTGAGTAGCCATAATTATTGAAACAAATGAAGCCCCATCTGATATCTAAACTCCTGAGAGAGCCACAGCAACACACATTCTCAACAAAGAAAAAGAAACATCGGCCCTTCTCTGTCAGAGATGGAGATGCTTTCTCTTGTTTTAATAAATGAAGAAAATCCACAGGCTAGGGAAAAATGCTGTGTATCCATATCTCAACAATTCAAAACTAGGGTGATAGATCCTTCTATAAGCAAGTCAAGAATGCAGGAGCAATATTCCACATGAAGTCTTCATTTACTTCACCACTCTAGGTTTTCAAAAAGCCAAATAGGTTCAACTCGATGGCAGTAGATTATTATAAATACAACTAGGGAATGATGTAATTACAGGGTTAGCTGTCGTTTTTTGCTAATGCAGATCAATATAGCTTCAGAAACAGGAAATGTGGCCAGTGATGTCACAAGTTCTTTTCAATTCCTTAGCAAAAAAACGTAAGTAGCTTGAGGTTCCCTTGGAAGGTCCTCCCTTCATTGTTTCTGTATAATACATCTTACATCTGGCATTATGTATATACAAAGCAAAGGACCCATGGATGAAGAGGTTTCACCAGTGCAGAAAGATAATTATCTTGATTTGTAAGGAAGTGGGCCTGTTGTAATTAACAGGAAATATCACTGGGTGATCTCTTAAAATTACCTTAGCCCAGATTTTATTTGGATAAGTACCCTTGTCATGAAGAAGGCATGGTGAGCATGAGGCTTAAATCTCTCTGCTTAAAGATTTAAATAAACAGATGTGCTAAACATAAGGCAGGATGTTTTTTAGAAAAGGTTATTCAGGAAGAAGCTAATGACGGTGAATTGTGACATTGAGTCCCTAACCAAATTTCTATCACTGTGACAAAATGCCCAAGAAAAATGAAAGAGGAAAAGATTTATTTTTATATGTGGTTCAGTCATGGTCACTTGGCTTTATTAATCTGGATTTGTGGTGAAGCATGTCAAAACTGTTCATCTCATGATAGTTGAGAATAAAATAGGAGAAGGGGACAAGGATGGAGGGAAACTAGGAGAGAGGAAGAAAGGAACCCGGGAGAAAGAGAAGAAGGGAAGAAGAAAGGACAGGAAGGAGAGAGAGTGGTAGATATAGGAAGACAGAAACCATTATGAGGAGGACAGAGAAGTAGAAACAAGAACAAGAACAAAATATCTCCTTTAAAGGTACACTCAGCTCTCCAAGAACCACCTCTTCCAGTGGCCTCCACTTTCTAAAGTTTTAATCAACTCCCAATATTATCAGGAGCTTTAACGAATGAGCGTTCAGGAGACTTTTCAGATCTACATTGTAACAGACTGACTGCAGCAGAGGCGGTGATACTTTATTGCATTAAACTTCCTATTTCATTTCCTCAGGCAGAGTAACTATCCAGAGTCCAAGAAAAACTTACCTCACAGGGGACAAGGACAGACATATTCTGAAATTCAGGTGGATCACTTTTCGTGAGAAATACTCCCTCAGCTGCCCAGGTACTTGGATAACTTGTCTGTTAGTAGCCTAAATTTTTTTTAAAATTTTATTTAATCTTTTTTTACAGTCCAGATTTTGTCCCCCTCCCAGTCCACCCTCTGACTTTCCCACATCCCATACCTCCCCCACCCATCTCCACGAAGATGTTCTCATCCCATCACCCCCACCCCACCAGACTTCCTCACTCGCTGGGGCCTCCAGTCTCTTGAGGGTTAGGTTCATCTTCTCTGACTTAGTCCAGACCCACCAAACCTCTGCAGTATATTTGTTGGGGGTCTCATATCAGGTGGTGTATGCTGCCTGGTTGGTGTATGCTCCCAGTGTCTGAGAGATCTCGGGGGTCCAGGTTAGTTGAGACTGCTAGTCCTCCTACAGGGTTGCCCTCCTCAGCTTCTTCCAGCTTTCCCTTAATTCAACCACAGGGGCCAGCACCTTCTGTCCATTGGTTGGGTGTAAATATCTGCATCTGACCCTTTCAGCTGCTTGTTGGGTTTTTCAGAGGTCAGTCATGATAGGCCCCTTTTTGTGAGCACACCATAGCCTCAGTAATAGTGTCAGGCCTTGGGGCCTCCCCTTGAGCTGGATCCCAATTTGGGCCTGTCGCTGGACCTCCTTTTCCTCAGGCTCTTCTTCATTTTTGTCCCTGTCGTTCTTTCAGACAGGAAAATTTTAACTGTGGAAAGGCAACCCCCTCCCTCATTTTATGCCCTGTCTTCCTTTCTACTGGAGATGGGCTCTATAAGTCCCCTCTCCCCACTGTAGGGCATTTCATCTAAGGTCTCTCTCTTTGAGTCCTGAGAGTCTCTCACCTCCCAGGTCTCTGGTACATTCTGGAGGGTCCCCCTATCTCCTACCTCCTGAGGTAGCTTGTTTACACTTTTTTTCTGCTGGCCCTCATGCCTTCAGTCCTGTTCCCCCCACCCAATACCTGATCATGTTCCCCTCTTCCTCTCCCCGTCCCCTTTCCCACCCTGATCTGTCATTCCCTTCTGTGATTGCTTTCTTCTCCCTCTCAAGTGGGATTGAGGCATCTTCACTTGGGCTCTTCGGCCTTGTTTTTTTGAGTTTTGCAGATTGTATCCTCGGTATTCTGTACTTTTTTTTTTTCTACTATCCACTTATTAGTGAGTACATACCATGCATGTCCTTCTGGGTCTGAGTTACCTCACTCAGGATGATGCTTTCTAGTTCCATCCATTTGCTTGCCAAACTCAGGATGTCTTTGTTCTTAATAACTGAGTTGTATTCCATTGTGTGAATGAACCACATTTTCTGTATTCATTCTTCTGTTGTGCGACATCTGTGTTGTTTCCAGCTTCTGGATATCACAAACAAGGCTGCTATAAACATAGTGGAACATGTGCCCCTGTGGCATGGTGGGTATATTTCCAAGAGTGGTAGAGCTGGATCTTCAGGTAGATCTATTTCCAAATTTCTGAGGAATCTCCAGATTGATCTCCAAAGTGCTTGTATCAGTTTGCAATCCCACCATCAATGGAGGAGTGTTCCTCTTTCTCCACATCCTCCGCCAACATGTACTGTCATCTAAGTTATAAGGTGAAATCTTAGGGTCATTTTGATTTGCATTTCCTTGATTACTAAGGACTTTGAACAGTTCTTTAAGTGCTTCTCAGTCATTCGAGGTTCCTCTGTTGTGAATTCTCTGTTCATTCTATACCCCATTTTTGATTGGTTTGTTTGGTTTTTCGGTGGTTAGCTTCTTGAATTCTTTATACATTTTTGATATTAGCCCTCTATAGGATGTGGGGTTAGTGAAGATTTTTTTCCCAATCCGTAGGTTTCTGATTTGTCCTATTGAGTATGTCCTTTGCCTTATAGAAGCTTTCAGTTTCATGAGGTCCCATATATCAGTTCTTGATCTTAGAGCATGAGCCATTGGTGTTCTGTTTAGGAAAATTTCCCCTGTGCCAATGATTTCAAGGTTCATTCCCACTTTCTATTCTATTAGATTGAGTGTATCTGGTTTTATGTTGAAGTCCTTGATCCATTTGGATTTGAAATTCGTGCAAGGTGACAAATATGGATCTATTTTAATTTTTCTACATACAGACTGCCAGTTAGACTAGCACCATTTATTAAAGATGCTTTCTTTTTTCCATTGTATATTTTTGCCTTCTTTTTTCAAATATCAAATGTCTATAAGTCTGTTCTTTTATTTCTGGATCTTCAATTCCTCTTAGAATTTTCTTGTCCCAAGGAAGCTACTTACCCACTTCTTCAGTTGCTCCCAAGGGCAGCTTCCAGGTAGTAACTAGTCAATTTTATGGTTACAATGACATTATAATCTCATTTTGGTACCTTTTAGATAGTCCATCTAAGATCCAGGTTTCCCTGTGGGATTGCCTGAGGCCTCTTGCAGCTGCTTACCTCATCATGTTTCTCTACATAGTCTCATTTCTCTGTTCCTTTTTGTACAGGTATATAGTTCTAGGAAAAAGCCATTAACAAGCTTTATGCAATCCTTCATGTCAGAGTTTCTTTTATCGACAATCCGAGGGCTGGCTGGGGAGATGGCTCATGAAATATATCAAATTTTACTGATGTTTGTCTCCGGTGATGAAATTTTAGTTTTTGTTTATCAATTATATGCTATTGTCATAATCTGAGTAAAATGATAACTTCTATATAAAGTAAATAAACATTAGGAAAGAGAATTGTCTTTGAGGGTACACTGTTCCTTGTGTATAACCTGTGTGTCATCAGCTATTATTAAGTCATCAGTTATTATTCTGTAACTTGGGTCAGCTGGAAGATAGAGCTTCTCATTATTACACAGCTTGGCTCTGTGTTAAGTGGGAGGAAAATAATGAATACAAAACACTTAAAAACTGTAATGTGCTACTGAGATCTTATTTGTTTTTAATTTCATTATCTCTTAACACTGTTTTCTATAGCTTTTATCTCTGTGTTTTGGTACCAGGTAAGAGTAGTGTTAGCTAAGATGTCCAAGAGGACCACTATGAACATTTTATTTTTATTTATGAAGACATTGAAGCTGTGCCAGTTCCCATAGTTTGCTGTACCCAAATCAAAACTTGGATGTATTTTACACAGAAAAGAGGCCAATGCTTTGCTTGTGTTCTGTTAAAATTCCATGCGCAAGACCTATATTGCATGTGGGAGTCAAAGCCAATATACTCAAATGCCTCTAAAATACAGCATTATCAAGGCACTTCTCCAACTGTTGGCCACAATTGAATGGAAATGCTTTATGAAGAATTTTGCTTTTATTTGGCTTCTGGAAAAAAATACTTGTGCTTGGTAAGGTTGGAAGACTTTGCACGTTAGTTACAGGAGCCTTTTCGTTCCACCAGGCAGCCATGTATAGTTATGCAGTTAATAAAAGTCTGGCTGTAGCTAATGTTGGAAAGCATCTGTTCACAGCTGCTGGAGGAGTTGTTCTCAATTAAAATTTGTGATAATTATTTGTACAGTCAACATGTAGCTAAATTAGTCTGGATTGGGTCAAAGCTAATTTGAAATGATAGCATGCCTTTTCATATCTGGTATTTAACTAAATGGCTTCTCCCTTTGTGGTCTGTAATAAATCAAGACAGAGCATATTTAATAAAAGGCTCAATTGAAACAAAAGCTGATGGATCCTCGTTTCTATATTACTCCTTATTTGTAGTACGAGTTTATTTTAGCAGAGATCTGGAACAAATTTACAAAAACATGACACTTGCACAAACACGTGTTAGTATATTAGAAAAATGACAGTCTCTAACAAATGTTACTAGAAAATCTGACTATCTACATGTGGAAGACTGAACACTGGCCCTATATGCTATTCTTTTAAACAAAAGCCAACTTAGAATGGACCTGAAATATAAGGCCTGAAATTATAAAATTGTCAGGTAAGTAAAAAACACATGAGAATGCTTCAAATATTGGATCAGAGATTTTTTTTTCTGGTGAGAAACACAACAGTCCTAAAAACAAAAGCAAAAATTAATAAGTGGGATTATATTAAACAAAAAATGTTTCCACATTCCAAAGAAAATAGTCAGGAGCAAAATAACCTACAAATGGAAAAAAAGTGTTGACAAATCTTATTCTATTGCGGTATGATGAGGAGAAATTCACTCTTGGTATAGAGCTGGTGTCTGTCCCTCTAAGTCTATAGCACTGCTCCTTTCAGTCTTTCCTTTCAGCTCATCTTCATTCCTTTGTCATATCTACTGACTTGCAGAAACACTTTTCCCAGGAAACCCCAGTGTCTATATTAGCATAGTGGTACTCAGGCCATCTGCATCCTTCGCAGTCATCTACCCACGGCAGATGAATCAATTTTTACCAGGTACCCCATTGCCAATACACCTGACTAGGACTCAGAGTGGATAAAGCAAGCAAAACAAACAAACAAACAAAAAAACTAAACAACCAAACAAAAAACCCAGAACATCCACCCAACAAAGATGAGAGCAGATATCTACACCAAGAAACACCCTGAACATCTAACTCCAGATGCTTTGATCCCAGTATAAAAGCACAAACATAAATAAATAGCAAACACAATACTCCTCCAGCAACCCAATTGCAATAGGTCCTGATAAAAGTATTTTTTGCTGAAGTACAAGACATGGACTTCAAAAGAGGATATGAATAGATACTTTAATGAAAAGCATTATAACTCAAACAAACAGTTTAATGAAATAATGAAGCCAGGCTGTGGTGGCACATACCTTTACTCCCAGAACTTTGGAGGCAGAGGCAGGTGGATCTTTTGAATTCAAGGCCAGCCAGGTCTACTGAGTGATTTCCAAAGCAGTCAAGGTGACACAAAGAAACACTACCAAAATAAAATGTAAATCAAACAAAATAATGAAAACGTTTCAAGACACAAAAGTAGAATTTACCAAAGAATCTCTCTCTCTCTCTCTCTCTCTCTCTCTCTCTCTCTCTCTCTCTCTCTCTCTCTCTCTCTCTCTCTCTCCCTCCCCCTCCCTCCCTCCCTCCCCTACCCCTTTGCATGGTATTTTCTGGTACCATGAAAACTAGTCCTCATGGAGGAGGTTCACTTCTCTGGGCCATGTTTTTAAAATGTATTATATCTTTAGCTCTAGAGACTCACCTTTCATCTCCGAGGAGCAACTGAGAGCAAGGGCAATGACTTTCATGCTTAAGGAATCTCTTGAACAACACTGAGTAACAACTCAAAAGAGCTTTTCATGCCTACCTGGTGTTGGGGGTTTTGTTAAGTGATCTTCAGCTTTTGGAATGGACACTATCAACCCAGACAAGGAAATTTTATTTAAATTATACATGGCTATTTTTACAAAGACTTATGTGTACTATGGCTTCTTTTTAGGTAGATGAGAAATAGAATGTCTTATCCAGACATCCTTATTTTTTTCTTTTTTACCTTACTCTCCACTTCTGTATTCATCTCCCTCTTCCTTGTCCCAGTTAGAGTTATTACTTTCCCATCTCCCTGATTAGATCAAGATCATGTATAGCTTGCTATTGCCCTCTCTTTTGTTCCCCTACCTGCTATCTCAGCACTGGTCCCCTTTACTGGATTCTGCAGTTATTTCTGGATATTTACTAATTTCTGAATATTTGGAGCAGGTGCCTCAGCTGATGGAGAACACGTGGCTTTTTGTCTTTCTGGGTCTGGGTCTTCTTACTAAATATGATCTTTTCTAATTTCACCCATTTACTTAAAAAGTTCACAATTTCATTTTTCTTTACAGCTTATTAGTATGACATATTGTACATGCGCCACAGTTTCACAATCCATTTATCAGTTGAAGGACATTTAAGTTGCTGCAGTTTCCTAGTTATTGTGAATAGAGCAGCAATGAACATGGATGAACAAATATCTTCAAAGTAGGATGTGTAGGATGTCGAGTTAGCTGGGCTTATGCAGGGAAATGCTAGAGTTAAACAAATGGACCTCATAGGTATCTATCTACAGAATATTTCACCCAAACCCTGTAAAGAATATACTTTCCTTTCAGCAGCTTATCCAACTTTATCTAAAACTGTTAATATATTAGGACACCAAGCAGATCTCAACATTATAAGAAAACTGAAATAATGCCCTACACTTTATCTGAGCACCATGAATTAAAATTGTGTATCACAAAAAACCAGAAACAGCAGAAAATATATAAACTCATGGAAACTGAACAGCTCGCTATGCAATGAAAATAGAGCTAAGAAAGGAACCAAAAATTACCTTAAAAGCTCTTTTAGAATTGAATGAATATGAAAACACAACATACTAAAACCATGGGACACAATGAAGGGAGATACGAAAAGCAAGTTCATAAAACTAAATGTCTACATCAAATAATTGGAAAGATCTCCTATTACTGACTTAATGACACACCTATCAACTTGAGAAAAACAAGAAGAAATAATACTCAAAAAAGAGGAAACTAGGAGACAGTCAAATTCAGTATTGAACTCAATAAAATAAAAACAAACAAAAACTCAAACAATCAATGAAATTAACAATCAGCTGTTTTTAAGAAATGCAAAAAATGACAAGCTTTAGCAAAATTAACTAAAAGAGAGAATATCAGATTAATAAAATTAGAAAAAAATTAGAAATGTAGAGGGAGACATTACAACAGACACTAAGGAAATTCAATGAATCATAAAAGCATGCTAAAACAACAACAAGAACACACAAAAAACCAAAGCTATTCCAGCAAATCTGGAAACCTAAAAGAAATGGATGCGTTTTTGATATATATGACTTACAAAAGTCAAGCAAAAAGAAACAAGGTTTTCAATAGACTCATCTTCCTCAGTGAAATAGTAGTAGTAATTAAAAAATCTCCAAACCAAAAATGACCCAAAGATTAATGGATTCAGTGCAGAATTCTACTAAATATTTAAAGAAAAAGTAATGTCAGTACTTTCCAATTTATTAGCAAAGTAGAAATTGAAGGAGCATTTTATATTTTTGTAAAGCAACTAATTATGCTGATACTAAATCTATAAAAAGACTCAACAAAAATAAAAATATCAACGAATACCCCTTATGAACATAGAGGTAAAAAATTCTCAACAAAACACTTTCAAATAGAACTCAAGAACATATAAAAAAAGATGACCCACCATGATCAACTTGGTTTCATCTTAGAAATGCAGTATGGGCCATCAGAGTTAAATCAATAAATATAATGTTACATTCATGATCTGAAAGACAAAAGACACAGGATGATCCCATTAGATGCAGAAAAGCCCTTGACAAAATCTAACACCTCTTTGTGATAAAAACCTGAACATTAAGAAAAAGTAACCCAATAGAATCAAGGTGCACAACTAAACAGAGTTCTCAGAAGATGAAATAAATCACAAACACTTAAAAGAAAGGTTTAACATCCTTACTCATCAGGAAAATGCAGATTAAAATTATTAAATTATTTTGAGGTTTCATCTTATTCCACTTAAGAGTTGTCCAGATCAATAAAATAAATAAAATGACATGATAGCACATGTCAATAAATGACAGCACATGTCAGTTTCAATGCATACCTCTTGGAGCTATGCCACTCTTGGGTATATATTCAGATAACTCTACATCATACTACAGAGATAGTTGCTCATCTATGTTGATTGCTAATTTTTTTATAATAGCCAGAAACTGGAAACAGTCTAAATGCCCATAAACTGATGAATGGTTAATAAAAATGTGTTACATTTATTCAGCAGTAATAAAAATAAAATTATTAAATTTACATGTAAACGGATGGAGCTAGTAAAAAAAAAAAATCTTCTTGAGTGAGTAACCGAGATCCCAAAAGACAAACATTGAATGTTTTCTCTTATATGTGGACGTTAGCTTTTAAGCTTTATATGTGTGCTACAATACAAATAACCACAGAAGTTAGGGATCTAATATGGGACTAGGTTTTAGGAAAGAGTCTCCTAAGGAATTTGTGGTGGTTTGAATATGCTTGGCCCAGAGAGCAGCACTATATAGTGGGTGTGGCCTCACTGGAATAGGTGTGGTCTTCTTGGTGAAAGTTTGTCACCATGGTGCTGGGCTTTGAGTCCCCACTTCTAGCTTTCTGGAAGACAGACAGTCTCTCCTTGCTGCAGTCAGATCAAGATGCAGAAATCTTGGCTCCTCCAGAACAATGTCTGCCTGTACACTGCCATGCTTCCTGCCATGACGTTCTAAGACTGAATTTCTGAACCTATAAGTCAGCCCCAATTGAATTTTGTCCCATATAAGAATTGACTTGGGCATGGCATCTATTCACAGCAATGGAAACCCTAACTAAAAAGGAAGGGGAAATGAAATATAATGTTATGGAGCCATAATGGGGGAAACTAGAATATTGGGATTAAATTGGTAGAGGTGCATGGGAAAGAAGGGTAAAGAAGGAACCGAAGCACTAAAGAATATTAAAAAAATTACAGACACCTAATATTATAGATGTTTCCTAAAATATATACATATATGAACCATATGATGCCACAAAAATGTCTCAACTAAGTATCTTATGCCACCAAATTAAAAAAAAAACTATTGGTAATAATGGTTTATCTATATTTGAGTCCTTGGCTAAAAGCGTATCATGGAGTCCTCCTCAAATATTACAACCAGTTAAAAACAGGCTATTGGTTATCCTGTACAACCTGAGGGTCAGGTCTTATTGCTGAAGACACCACATACTTACGCTGAAAACAGGAACGAATTGAGCTCTTGCCCACCTAGAAGCTTCATCCATACTGAGAAGCGTCGTGTTTCTGGAAGGTACTCTGCATGCTACAGGGGGAGAAAAGTACTTATCAATACCATCCAGCCTCAAACCCTGTGACCTACAGCAGAAACCTGCTTGCAAGACAGAATGATGCAATGGTGGAATAAATGCTCTAGGTACTACCAACAACTTTTTTAAAAAAAGGAATTAACGCCCATGCCAAAGATGAAATCCACACTCGACAATTCTAAAGTAGCCAAGAAACTGAGACTAGATGGGTTATAAGTTTAGGGGGAAATCTACTACTATTATTCTGGTAAAAGAACATAACCTATAAAATGACTCTTAATGACATATTGCTATACCCACAAACCAGTGCGCTGTTCAACATTCATCAGAGAAACTCCTTGAAGTAGATGCAGTTTACACAGAGATACACAACTGAACAACCCACAGAGACAGAGACTTTGGAATGTTCACTCCTAAATTGAATGTCTTCCTCCAAGCCCTATTTTTAAGGTTCAGGGATTTATGAACAGGAAATAGCAGACTTATTCTAAGGAATTAGTGTCCCCCAAGCATAATAGCACTGATGCACATGTAAACTTACAGGGATGATGTGAGCATGCATAAGACATGTATGGTTAAAGCTCGACAGGGTCCTGCCACTTAGATGGGAGGTGGTTATGGATAGGTGGCCTCCTATCCAGGAAGCTATTTGCAAGTGAAACACACTGGTAAAGGGAAAAATCAGTTTTCTCCAATGGAGTCTCACTGAAAATATCGTAAGAGCAAACTATATTTCACAAAGTTTAAAACATTTAATGTTCTTATAACACTAGTTGCAATAAATGTAAGGCTTAAAATAAAAGAAGAATGAGAAACTTAAATAATAAAAACCCCAACACCACCAACAAAATGTACCAAGCTATCCAACTACAAATAGGCAAAATTGACACCTTTCAAATTAGAGTACAAAAGTTCAATGACTATATGAAGGATTGTCAGTATCGCCAAACATCGGGTAAACACAAATAATAAATACGAGATGTCATCTATTACAAATAATCTTATTTCTCAACTTGACTACATGTGGAATCAACTAAAACCCAAGTTGCTGGGACTTCTGTGAAGAATTTTTTTCATCAAATATTCAAAGCAGGAAAATTTACCAAAAATTCGGACCATATCTTGTGAAAGTCTACATAAAAGGACATGGACAAAGGAAAATTTGCTTTTTGCCTGCTTGATCTTACTCTTGATATCAAGATTATCTACCCAGTTTCTGAAGTTGGTATTAAAACCACCTTATTCAAGATTCCGATGTAAATCAAAGAACAGTAGTTTTCCAGAAATCTTCCAAGACTCTAGGGACATATTAGAACTATGGTAACATCCAGCCTTGTGGGCTGAACAACTACCGTATTCTTGGTCCTTCACTCACCAAACATATATAACATATAACATAGTAGTATAACTAATGACATACAACATAATCTATAATCTATAATCAATAACATATAATCTATAATCTAATATATAATCTATTATCTAATCTATAATATGTAGTATAAAATATATAATATATGATAGATAATATATGTGTAATGTGTGATATTCAATATAATATGTTATATACATTGCACACATATACATTACATATACATATACACATGCACATATACACATACACACACATATATATGTATATATATATACATATATGTATTCTGTGACTTCTGTTCCTTTAGATAACTCTAATACACTGTTCTATCCAACTTAGAATCATTACAGTCAAACATTATAAAGCCTAGTGAATATTTGGAGAAAAGGGAACTGCTTTTTTCATTATTGATGTGAGGGTATATTAGTATACTCATTAAGGAAAAAAGCAGAGATTCCTCAAATGATGAAAATTAGCTGCACTTATGATCCAAGCATCTCACCTCTGGGTAGATAGGTAAAGTAATTCTATCTACATTTCAGAGATATACTTCTGTGTTTTGGTTTTATTCACAAAAGTTGCAATTTTGATTCAGACTAGATGCCCATTAATACTGTGCATCATATACAATGTTGGGTACACACAGCAAAATATTCATCCAAAAGAATAAAATCTGTTATTTGCAGCAAAATACATGGAAGTGGAAGATGCTGTAGCAAGCAACATAAGGCAGACACAGAAAGGAAAGTGCATACCTAATACAGAGAATAAAAAATATGTTGAACTGAGAGTAGAGTAGCGATTACGAGGTGGGGTGTAGGGAATGGAGTGGGAAAGCATAGTTGGACTGATTTGGTGCATTCCATTTGAACACATCATACATATATTATAAAAATCTGTTGTATAAAGAGCCTTATTAATATGTACAATTGCTTCATGTTAATGAAAGTAAATGTAACAAATATGACATACAAATGAGCATGGAAGGATCCTTGAATCACGAGAACTTATGAGTCTAGCTCCTGGGATCCTAATAGTCCATTGACTGTTGGTACTGCTTCCTGATTAGTCAATGGGGAAAACATACAGGTCTTTATCCTTCCCTGACTTTTTTGATGCTTATGTGAAATAACCTCTGTAAGAGCACTTTGTGACCTATGAAGTGGTATATGAAATCCTTAACATGAGACCATTCAATGACTTCCTGGTTTTATTTAATGTTACATGTAATCACAATATATATATATATATATATATATATATATATATATATATATATATATAAAGACAGACAGACAGACAGACAGACAGACACACACACACACACACACACACACACACACACACATATATATATATATATATATATATATATATATATATATATATATATGTCTGTCTTACTGTATAGACCTAGATGGCCTGGGACTATGTAGTCTCTGCCTCCCAAGTACTGAGATTAAAGGAGTATACAACCACAACTGGCTTAATGCTATATTTAAATGTTCTATTTCTAGTAATAAATCCTAGGCAGCATTAGAAGGTATAGCTGCACATTTGTAATGGGGATATAGCTTTGATATACATTTTAATAATTATTCTAATGTATAATACTATGCTCTAGTGAACCCAATATTCCTACAGTGAACAAAATGTAAACCCAGAATTTGTGAGGACCCTGTTCCTGTTCTCTATACTCATTGCACTGTACAACTGTGTACCTTTCATGAACTTGGGAGGAATTGTGGTGCTGACTGCCCTCGAAAGGTCAGATGGCACACTAGTGCTTATATCAGCAACCTAATTGCATTGGTTGCTGACATGGCCAGCATGTTCCAGATTTTGGTCTAATTGACCCATGAGAAAGAACATACTTGTTTCTTTTTGGCTAATATATTTTCACTTGTTTTTAATCACTGCTTGCCACATTTTTAAAAATAGCAAAAATAGGATTTTTTAAAATATATCTTTTCTTTTGACATTTTCCTATCTAATCATTAGGTTTAAGAGATGCGTAGAATTTTGTCATGCCAAGAAATGAAACTCTAAATGGATAGGCAATTGCTGGGGTCATCAAAATGTGACTCATCCTATGCCATGTTCTTGGGTACATTATTTAGAATTTACTTAAGATAGACCTCAGTGAGATCAATTTTTATCTGTGATTGGACAGCTTGTAGATGAACTTCTTGTGCTTCTGGCAAGCCATCATTTTACATCTGATATGTACTGTCTAGGGAATGAGCAGGCTTCCATCTTTGTTCACTTTTAAGTGCTCCTGATGGAGAATGATGGCATTCTTTGTTGCATCTTTTTTGTAAGAGGAATGATGCCAAATAGTGAAGGTACTAAAATTTGCCATTCCCGGATGAACACTAAGTCTCTCTTTGTATCTTGTGTATGTATGTTTATATGCCTGTGTATATATTTCTTGATGTGAAGATGTTCCTGGTGGGAATATGTATGTGAATGCGTATGGAGGCCAGTGGTCAGTATCGGGAATTTTCCTCAGTAATTCTTCATCTTAACTTTTGAGATGGGATCTCTCACTGATCCTACAGTATGCTGATTTGGCTAAAATGGCTACCTAGCAACAACCCCAAGCGTTCTCCTGTTTCTGCCAGGAACAGCCAGAGACACAGTAGTGTAGGTAAATAATTATAAACGGACATTAACTTAATCACAGCAAAATTAAGTATAAATAATTTTTATTTTACTGGGTATTTATTCATATCTTACTTAATGTTGGTTAATTTTAAGCTGCAATGATTTCTAAGACTATTTTTAACATAATGTTTTACTGAATCTTTAGGAATTTCACATCATACACCCTGATCCCACTCATCTCTCAGTTCTTCCTTATACAACAATAACAAAAAACATCTCACTGACCCTTCTGGGCAATGACATACTCCTATATTTATTGCAGCCTTCTGTGCATGTACCATTTCCCTCATCCATCTTTCCTGTGTCTTTATAACATACATGTTCATTATAGTGGCACTGGAAGTTGTGGTGTGTCCTACAGTATATCCATTAGTCCAAGCAGCTTTACTTGTGAGTGTTCATTGCAATGAGTTGCTAAGCTAATTGAGACCTCTGACTTCTGCTACAACATTAATTCTGTGGTTAAGGCCTCCAACAGTAAAGGGCTGACAGGCAAAGAACATCCTCTCCACCACCTTGGAGGGGCAGTACTGTGAAAAAAAAAAACATTAATACTGAACCTTCATGGAGACTCTCATATATTCTGCTGTTGTCCTTAGTCACGGGATCCTACAGCTATGGATTTGCAGGACAAGCCTCTTTGCATATTCCAACAGGTCATAATTAGGGAAGATATTAGGGGTGGGCCTGGGCCAACTCAAAGCCCTGGATCTAGGCCTGGGTGGTAGTTGATTTGGCTAGTCTCCCAGCTTTTCTGTGCCCCCCCCCCACCAGGCCCTCTCTGTATGACCAGGGGAGGAGTGGGGCAAGCTCTCCAACACCCATGTTACCACTGGCACCACTAAGTGAGACAGAGCTGGTTCAGAACACCCCTCAAACATCAACATGGTTATGGACCATGGATATCCTCATAGCCTGCTGTGGTATAGTACAGGGCATAAGCATCAATTGGCTGCCTTAGGACCAATGACCTAGATATGGCCCTTGCCAGCACCCTGGGCTAGATATCACTATGGACTCTGGTGGCTGTGCAGGTCTCTCATATTAGGCTTTTCTTCATCACTGTCCTGGCTCCAGTTCCATATCTCACAAGCTGCTCAGCTTCTTTCTCTCTTATCACTCCAGTGTATATTTTGCACTTCTGGTCATGCCTGTCTGATGAGGGCCAGGCAAGGCCCTCAGTATCTCAGTACTTCTACTCTAAAACTATATTTTAAATTGGTAACTATTTATATTGTCTCTAGAATGAATTGTCTCCATGGAGATGATTATTAAGAGAAATTTATAATCATTTATATAAGCTCTTGACTTTTATAGGTACCAATATTTTATTATTCTTCAGTATTTTCAGAAATAGAAGTTAATATAGAAATAGAATTAATATAGAGGTAAAGTTATTTATTTTTGTTTTTTATTCTTATAAACTGAATGTTTTATTTATCAAATACATTCTTACCTTTGTGATTCTTTTATTGCAAAAAAAAAATTTTCACCTTAAAATGAAATTTATAGTTGATATCAGAGCAGAATATGTTCATGAAAAAGAAAATCTAAATCCTGTCCACACAGTTAGATTCAAAGCTGTTTATTTGAGTGGCTTATATGAGTCAGCTGGCAGTTTTGAAAACAGAATAAGCTATCCTATGGCTACTGTGGGTCGGCTCTTTGACGGGTGAAGTTTCCTATATACATCTGCTTTCTTCCTAGTTAGAGCTGTAGAAATTGACTCGGTTACCTGATGAAGAGTACACTCTTCAGCCCTTCTACGTTTACAGGTTGATGATCAATGGTCAGCAAATGGAGAGAAGCTGGAAGCTCAGGGCTAGGGATATATGGGGACATATGAGAGGACTTCGGATGTCTGGGCAAAGACAATGGTTGTGAAAGGCAACATGTACACATTCTCACTGCTGCCAGAATCTGGACTTTTGTTCATTTTTGTGAGCACTAGTTCTTCAGAATATACAACATGAAGGGTTCTCTGGAAATAGAAATTGGAACACCAATAAGCAGGGCGCATAGGATGTCAAGCAGCAAAAATGAGGTTTCATAGGGACAGTCTGGTAATGAATGTTGTTTGCCTTCAGATCCTAGCTTGCTGCTCTTGAAGGAATCCTCAGGTTCTCCTCAGCTGAAACATAACAACAAAGCTCAATGGAAACTAGGTTTCTTTTATTATAAATTATCATTTAACAGAAAAGGTAAACATCTTTAAAAAGAGGGCCAGAGATCTATCTATTCTAAGTCTTTTCTTATATATTTTATTATTATTCCAAATACTTTCTAGATGGTCGATCGGATAAAGCTGGTGAAAAAGAGAGTAGGAGGTAATTGTTTAAGGGGGTAGGGGACTTTATTCTGTTTATAGCAGCATTGGGAAAATGTACTCTTTTCTATTTTGTTTATTTCTATATTTCTTGTCATTGTTTTGTTTCTTATTGCTGTAAAACTTACTGGCTTCAGACAATACAATTTTATTATTTTGTAGTCATGGATGTCAGAATCCCAGTGTGACTCTTTGGGATAAATCCTCAGGTTCTCCTCAGCTGAAACATAACAACAAAGCTCAATGGAAACTAGGTTTCTTTTATTATAAATTATCATTTAACAGAAAAGGTAAACATCTTTAAAAAGAGGGCCAGAGATCTATCTATTCTAAGTCTTTTCTTATATATTTTATTATTATTCCAAATACTTTCTAGATGGTCGATCGGATAAAGCTGGTGAAAAAGAGAGTAGGAGGTAATTGTTTAAGGGGGTAGGGGACTTTATTCTGTTTATAGCAGCATTGGGAAAATGTACTCTTTTCTATTTTGTTTATTTCTATATTTCTTGTCATTGTTTTGTTTCTTATTGCTGTAAAACTTACTGGCTTCAGACAATACAATTTTATTATTTTGTAGTCATGGATGTCAGAATCCCAGTGTGACTCTTTGGGATAAACATTTTGTGCAGAAAGATCTGTTTATTTCTTCAATCTCTAGAGGACATGCACTGCCCCTCCCCCAGTTTAAAAATCTAGATTCCTGGACTTTGGCTAAAAAAAGCCCAGACTTGCTGACTGGGCTATAGAACAAGACCCAACTATCTTTTTCCTTTAAGAGAACACATTCTGCTAATAAATATATTAAAATAAAACACACACATAAACAAAAACCTTCTGAGATTCAATGACCCATCTGATATCTTTGTCTTTAGTGGTTCTATCTAATTGGGAGCATGGATATTTATAATTGTTATATCATATTAGCTTACCCTTTACTAATATGTAATGACCATACTTATCTCTTCTGCCAAGTTTTAGTTTAGTCTACTTTATCAGACATAAAAATAGCTATACCAGCATGTTGTGGCTTCAGCTTGCTTTGTAAGTTGATTTGCATCTAATGATTCTCAGTTATTTAAAGGCAAACTCAGGGTAACAATGCATTTATCAACAGAATCTTTAAAAGCTAGGAGGCACTATGGTGATATATTTCAAGTACTCTTTGTAAGTGTCAACTCATAGCCCAACTAACAAAAGTGAGGGAGATCACAAATTGATAAAATTAGAGATAAAAAGAGTCTTTTGAACCAACAATGATAAAATTCAGTTTATCATTAGGACATACTTTGAAAATCTATATGACAATAAATTAGAGAGTTCTAAAAGAAATGGGTAAATGTTTACATATCTAGATACATGTGATCAACTAAAATTTAATCAATACAAAGTAACCAATGTAAGTAGAATATAGAAATTAAGGAGATTGAACTGTAGTAAAATGTCTCTTAAATAAAAAGCATATCCAAACCCAGATGGATTTAGTGCTAAATTCTACAGGACATTTAAGGCATAAGTAACAATAACTCTTCTCAGACTGTTCCATAAACTGCAAAGGAATGTGGCCAAACTCATCTGATGAAGCCAGTAGAATTCTGATACACAAACTTCATAAACCTCAACAAAAGAAAATTATAGGCTAAATCTTTCCAGTGAAAAAGGATGCATGAATTCCAAATAAAATACTTGCAAACTGATTTGAACATATTAAAAAAAAAAAAAACATTCACCATGATGACACTAGCTTCATTACAGAGTTTCCAGCAAGGGTCAATATAAACAATTCAATAAATTTAATATATCATATAAATAGTGTTGTGTAGAAATCCTATGATCATCTCATGCTTTGAGAAAAGTTATTTGGCATAGTCCAACATCATTTATGATACAAACACTGAAGCAATTAGGAACCAAAGGATGATACCTCAGCATTCATTATAGATGCTTCATACTGCAAACAAATAGTCAACAACATACTAAATAAGAAATCCTCTCAAATCATTTTCACTAATATCAAGAATGTGACAAGGGTTTGAACTTTCTCTTTATTCAATACAATGTTTGAAGTCTTAAGCACAGAGTAAAACAAGATGAAGAATCAAACATGTTACACATAAAAAGGTTCCAGTTTCTCAATGGAGTGACACTACATGTCCATGATCCTTAAATTTCACCAGAAAGTCCTAGAACTGATAAACACTTTCAACAAACCATGGGGACACAAAATGAACATATAATAGTCAATGCTTTTTTATTTTTTTTTTACCAATAATTACTTTGTTTATAAAGAACCTATGGAAACAGTCACACACACACACACACACACACACACACACACACACACACACACGGAATAAATCTACATTGGGCTTGAACACCAGACAAGTATTTTGCTTCATTGGAACAGGTGCAGTGGCAATACCTTACTTTATTGGTGATTGCTGCTTAGACCTGTTTATTGCCTTTGAGCTCTTTTGCAGTTCCTTGTAGGTTATTGATAGCTCTTGATAGATATGCAAATTTTCTCTTCAACAGAAAGACCAATTATATACATTTATAACCCATTGTCTCATTTATTTGTGTTAGTTTGTGTTGTTCAGGTTTCCCATTGAACTTCCCAGGTCTTTTTAAAGCCTTTAACATATAGCTGTTCTTATTTTCCTCTGTATGCTGCTAGTATGATACTTGTTAAGAAGAGAAGAAAGACATGATTCAGGGCTTGCAATAGGTGTCAAAGTTGTCAGAGTGGAAAACGAGATCAAAAACTGTTCTGAATATAACATGGAAATGCAAGGGTTTATGACCAGAGAAGAGTATTGGCTCCAGTTGATGGGCATCAAGTTGCTATAAATAGGGAAATTTTGCTAAACTTGTCTAATATGTTTTCTGCTGAATCTAAGCCAGAGTTATCTAATATTACCTGCATGGGATGAGAACTTTGATGAGATATTAACATATTGGGGTGATTAGGTACCAAAGAGGGAAAAAGTCTCTATGAAGTAGATTAGTAGGGATTTGTTAAAATTAGGCTAAGCAAATGAGAAGGCTCAAATAAGCATCCTGTTAAAGGTCTTGGGGAAACATGACTAAAGTTTGGTGTAGAAGGGACTCTACCAATATGAATTATAACTTTATTTTATTCTGAAAACTGTCTTAGCAATCAGGATTAGATAATGTGTAGTAGAACACAGAGTTATGCTGAAATGAAGCATAGATTTTACTTTAGGTGAAGGAGAAATAAAAATGACAAAATACTCCATGTTTGACAGCTTATGATAAATATCTGAGTTTCTGTTTCTGATTACTAGGATTGAAAGTAATAGTTAGTGAGTATTCTTACTCTAAAAACCTGAGTAGTCTAAAATCCAAACCTTCAAGGAAAACTGATATGACAATTAAGACTTAAGAGTTCAGAGTTTCACATTAGAAATATATAAGTGGCAGAATGTATATTAGTATTCTAAAATATGAACATCTCTGAAATAGGAAACATTTCCAAGAATTTTATGTATGCACACACACCTGGCATGGTCAAAACCAGCTAACCTTGAGTCTACGGGACAGTTCCTATGAAAACAGGCATGCACTACACCAACATGAAGTTCCGGCAGTGTCAAGGCACAGCACATTGGCTGGTAGCCTTTCTGACCCTCTCTGTTCTTTCTTCTGAGACATATCATCTAGCAGACCTCTGAGAAAACTCACAAAGTTTTTACTGGAGTTGTTGTGCCCTGTAAATACAGGAAAGGAAGGTTTCCATTCCAGAACACAATGAGATTCCATCAAGCTCTCATACTCTGTGTTATCCCCCCTCTAGAACATAACTCCTTGACATTCCATAATATGTAGTATGGATGTTCAATATGTATGCACATATATGCCTGTGGGCCAGTTAAGGTTGTAGAGATAAATCACTCCAGAGGCAGTTTCAGGGAACAGCATTTACTTTGTTGTATGTAAGCAAGCACTTATGTAGTGGAAGCCTAAAGACTGTGATTGGATAGGAGCACTCATACCCCCAGAGTCCCTATGCTGAAGAAGCATATTAAAGGATACATAGAGAGTGCAGATTGTTCTGTAGGCCAACTATGGGCTACTTCAGAATTCAGTATTCTGACTTCAGGAGCGTGGTGTACCATGCTTTTTATTTAGAAGTGCAGTGAGTCAGGTAGGCTGGCTGCTAGGCCATGGCTGCATTTTCTCCTACACCATGATCTATTGGTTCATTTCCAAAGGCTTCTGTGGATGTAAGAATTGTTTATTAAATAATTTGCATGCTTTTGTCTACCTCTTTATGTTATTGAAGTTTATTACTGAATGGATTGCTGAGTGAAGAAAATGTATTTTCTTTCTTCTGGGACGGCATTGTGGGAACCAAAGGAGAGGGTGATTAAGTTCTTCTCCTTTCTTTGTCATCTAGCCTATTTTTTTTTGGTTTGTTTTGTTCATTTGTGTTTTGAGGGGAGTGGTGATTTACTACCCATGAATCCAAGCTATTTTGTTCCCTAATATGGCTGTAAGATGGAGTTAGAGGTGAATGTCAATGTGTCATATGGTTTCACAAGTCTCCTTAACTCATAATTAGTCACTACCAGAATCTGCTTTATAATTTTGTCACTTTTGTCAAAATGATGTGTATTATTGTAACCAATACCTGTTAACTCTTTACAACACAAGGTTGTAACTGTAGGTTTCATAGATATTTTCTATTGATATCCTCTGCTATCTATTGATATCCTCTGCTATCTATTGATATTCTTCAGATTTTCATTTTATATTTTTATAGTCAACTAATCTATTACAACTGAATATGTAAAATGTTATAGAATACATGTCCATTTTAAGTAACAGTCTTTGCTTTAGTGATGTCAAGTCTCTGAGTTCCTTACTATGTTGGGAAGTAATTCCTGTCAGGTAAAGGGTTTAATAATATTTCTCCCACTTTATAGATTATATCTTTACCTTGTCAATTATTTCCTTGCTATGTGGAAGAATTTCAATATCTGCTATAATATCATCTATGCATTTTTCCTTATGTTGTATACATCTCTTCCCAGACTCATGTTACATGGTACTTACTCCAGGTTTTCTGCTAAGAGTTTTTATTGTTTTAGGATTTACAGTTCAGCTTTTTATTGTGAGTTGACACTTGTATGTGGGACCAGATTGGAATATTGTCTAATTCTTATACAGGTGACACCCACTTTTCACAGGGTCAAACAAGACAGGAATTGAAAATCAGATATTACCTATTTTAGTGACATGTATAATCTGAGGTTGCTGAGCTGATAAAAGCAGAGAGCATGATGGTGATCACCATAGGCTCACAGAGAGGCAGGCATGGTGGGATTATGGGTGCAAAGTCACAACTGCATGGGAAAATAAGCCTTTTGTTACACCGAAGGGTGATTCTAATAAAATAGTGTAGTTCAAAATAGCTAAAAGGTGATTTTGAACAGTATCATCACATATAAATAATTTATCTTTGAGATGACTGAAAAATCTGAATATCCTGACTTGATCAGTATGTGATGTACAAAACAAAACCTGGATTTTGTAGCCTATAAAGAGGAACAACTACTACCTCTCAGTGATGAAAAGAAGATCTGGCAATGTCCAAGGAACATCAAAAACAGATTCTATATGTATGTAACAATTTTCTGTGAATTCTGAATTGCATTGTGGTCTTTAGGTTTGGAGGCAATCTGGGAAAAGATCATTATATTATTCCTGAGCAATCCAGAACGCTGACGTCTACCAACATATCTCTGTTTCAAATTCCAATTCTGGCCAGACCAAGAGAGTAATGGGAGTGAGCTACAAGGGCTAAGATTGGAATATACAGTGCACACACAGATACAATGAATTGGACACAGAAGCATTATTGTCAGAGAGAGCTACTTCCTGCTCCTGGGCTTTATCAAGCTATTACTTGAAATGTTGGCCATTCAGAAGCAATGCCAGCTAGCAAAATTATGATATTACAATCATAAGCTTATAGGTAGTCTGAACGATAAATACCCATCCCTAATCTACTAAGCACAGAATTAGGTAGGAAGTTTGGCAAAGACAACTGCTCTTGCTCAAGCTGACACCACTGGCCCTCTCATCTTTTCTGAGCAGCATATAAAACTATTGGTTCCTTCCATGGTCCTCACAAACCCTCCCAGTCAGTAAGTTTCAATGAGCTGTGTATCTGCCAAGTGGTGACTGGCATTTTCTTTTACCATCTGGCAACTGTTGTCCCTGTATAGATACCCGGCTGGGTATCTATGTACACACACAGATTCATTTGCTACCTTGATAGAGTTCATTTTGTTAAAAGATCTTAATTTTTTATTATTTCAGCTTCAACTTATCAGAGGAGGTATAGGCCATCAAAATCAATTAGTCAAATAGTCTGCAGGGCTTTCATAAAGGTTCAGAGGATTCTATAGTAATTAGCTGGCTCCAATTAGAAATGTATTTTAAAACCTAAGGAAACAAGATTTGGAATTTCTTCCCCCCTCCCCCCATCTCTTCCAAAAAGTGAAATAAAATGGAATTAATGACTATGCATCAAAATTCTCTAGTTTGTCTTATTATCTTAGTTAAACCTGGGGTAATTTTTCTAAATATTTCTGCCCTCACCAAGGCAGACTTTATCCTTTCAAGGTGGCTCTATTTTTTAACTCTACAAGGGATGCGTGAGTTTCATTTCCATCTATAGTTTCTATCCACTTCTGTTTGCTGTTGATTGTTATTCAATTTAAGAATGTCCCCACAATTCTGTGTTTCCATGTCAAAGTTAACATAACAATAATATACTAGAGGAATGTGGCTGGCTTCATTTGTGTTCAAATCAGCACACTTGAGGTTGAATAGAATCTCCAGTATAATGTACCTCCCTCCTCACTGGGACCTAACTGGAGTTTTTTTTTTTTTCTTTACAATTTTCCCTCCTGAATGGAATATAAACTTCTGAGTCAGAAACTAGTTCTTGAAACACTTCTAAAATTTTGCTTTGAATAACCATTAGTAAGCAAACTCATTTAAACTTGGGAAAGTTATTAGAAGAAACTAATATAGACTCATTTATAATGGTTCCCTTGCTTGAGGAAACCATTAACTTTGGAAGCTATGCTTTTTGTATGACTAAATTTCTTAAAATAGCCAATATTTAGGGATAATTAGGGACTGTCTAAAAGATACCAGTTCTATGAGCAGAGGACACAAGACAGAGTTGAATATATTTATAATTAGATTATATAAATAGCAAAGAGGCTAAATAGAATTCACTTGAGGCTTTCTCAATATACAGAAAAATTTTTGGATCAATCATGCAAAAGATGTACACATATTCAGCCTTTTCTCATCCTTAGTAGTTTTCTTCATTATGCAGTGGTTTGTACTTTCTTGCTCCTTCCTAGAATTCCTTGCCTATGATGTAGCTTTCCTCAAATACAGCTGCTCTCAGAACCATGGGGCATTGCTGGTGTAAGGCCATGGATATGGGTGGATTTCCCATGTGTGAGAACATTACTAAGCTACCACCTCAGAAGTGATTTGGTTTATCATACTCAGAAGAGAGAAAAAAAATCACACAACACATGGAGAGATAGCCCAACAGATAATATTATGAAGAACATATTTGTTAGGGACACTGTTTAGGCATATATTTTTGAAGCGTTTTGTCCCAGGAATAGTCTGGACATAGTACACAGAAACATGCAGAAGAGGGAGAGAAACATATGATGACTATGATTACTGCACTGAACATGGCAGAAAGTTATAACATTGTGACATTTGTCTCCACAGCGTGTATAGATGATAAAACAGAATACAAAGGGAACATGCAAGTCATTTGTGGTAGGCATTTAATTCATGGAGCTTGCAGAATTAATTGGGTGGGTGTTGAGCCTTGAAGGCATGACTGGTAGTCTCAATCAAGCCTGTCACATGACTGCTACTGTAAACTCCAACAACAAAACACAGCCTACATCAAACATTAAGCTTTACATAAGAATAGTTTCCCTAACATTCTGCAAGTTTATCATTCTTCTGACTCTTTGCAATACTTATTTTAAAAAAACACATATTTTAGGCATTCAAGTAATTTTCCCCTAATATTCTTACTTTATGAAGTTTTTTTTCTACTAGAAAATGTTATATATCTTCATATATGTATGAGAATGCATGTGTTCATATGTATACACATGTGTAGGTCAGAAGTGGCTGACAACATCTTCCTCTGTTGCTTTCCACACTATTTTATTAAGACAGGCACCCTCAATGAACCTGAAGTTTGCTATTTTGGCTGACTGGCTTGCCAGTAAGATGTGAGGATTCATCTATGCCTGCCTTTTAGACTGACGATACAAATGTTAACTCAGTTCCTTTTGCTTGCATCGGAAGTATTCCAACCCACTGATCCATTTCTACAATCAGATTTAGTTTTTAGTTGTTATTTTGTTGTTGTTGTTAAAAACCAAGATATAAACATGTCCATTAGCCTAGGTCTCCATGAGATTACTATTACGAGATCACCAGGATTACTATAGTGTTTGCTTTCTTTAACTATACCAAATGCTTCAGATAATATAAAGATAGAAAGGGTTTGTTTTTTTTTTTTCATCTCACATTTTCAAGGTTCCAGTTTAAGATCAGTTAATCCACTGCTTTGTGATTTAGTGAGCATGATTTATGAATATGGTAGAAAGCATATAGCATAGAGAACTGCTTGCCTCAGGACCAGAAAGTCAAATGGAAAGAGGAAAGGACTGTGTTGGGGGCACCACAATCCTCTTCAATGGCAGATCACAAATGGATGAAGAACTTGGGACAAGTTTTACCTCCTGGTGACATGAGCTTCCCTATAGCTCTACCTTAGGAAAGAAGCCATTATTAGTACATAGACCTGGAGATGTGCAAGATCCATACTATTACAATATCCTTCTATCTCTTGTCCCACTTTTACATCTTGTCCTATTGAGTTTGTCAGGGACAGTGATCTACAAAGGGATGTCATCTATGATGATAATGTCTTCGAAGGATGTGGTTGAGTATCTGTAGCCACTTTCAGAAATATTCTCATGGTGATTTGTTTTCTTTTTCAAATTATTGACCTATTTGAAAGTAGCTAATATACCATAAGTATTTCTCTCTATTAGTAAAATATTTGATTTTGTGTTCACATTTTTTAAATGAATAGGAAAATTATTAAAAATATGTAAAGGTTTCTGATAAACCCTTCACTCTGAATCTCATTGGGAGCTATTATCATTTTCTTTTCCTAGAGTCTGCTTTTGCCTCTTTTTTACAGGAGAACATACATAATATTATGAGACTGAAAATGTGTATTGCTCAATGACCAGAAGGAAACTGGAAAACACATAGAAGGACATTTTAAGGAAAAGGAATATTATTTGGAAAGTACAGATTATTAAAGTGGAACTAAATCATTTTTTTTTGCAGTTGCTAGAAAATTAAGTGACATCCTTAATCACCATTTTGTTAAGACTATTTGATATACAGACAAATAAATGGGAATGATAGGAGATAATAAAGTCAAAGAATACAACTGAACTAATTTATTTGGCTTTAAAGAAAGTCATATCTAAGCGTGTTTAGACCATCTCTTATAATACAGCAGCAATAGAGGAAAGAAAGGACTAAAATGTTGTGAATCCCGATAAGCTATAGTCCAAGAATAAAAATGGATGGTCCTAAGGGAGCCCCGTTTAATTACAGTGTAATGATTTGCTGGCTGTGTCTTTTTAGGCTAACATGTTTAGCTTTTCTGAACTCATTTCCTCACCTTTGAGAGGATTGCAATATTATCACATATATGGCTGTATCTTATTAGAGTTATATGGGTGTGAACTACTCATAATAAGTGCACAGAAAGACAAGAAATAGCTAAACACACACACACACACTAAAGATGACACTCTCTAAAAGCACGATACACGATATGAAATTCTACATAAGATAAACAAACAATTTTGATGTAATTTTTGACAAGTATATACACTTACTAACAACTTCACCAAGAAAAATATTTTCATTACCCACCCACCCCTATTTTTCATTATATTCTTGGGATTCCCTCAGGTCTTGTACCTTTGTGAAGTGCTGATTTATTTCTGATATTATACTTTAGATCATCCCAGTGAAAGCTTGTAAATGGAATATTACCATGCGCTGTTTAGCATGTGGCTTGGCTTCTCTCACTAGATAATGTTTCGATGTGAGCCAGTGTTGGTTGCACTTTATTGCTTAGTTGTATTACTTTGTTTTGAGGCAGAGTGTTACAGTATAGTCAAAGACAGATTTGAAGTTACAACTATCCTGATTCACCTTTCTGGTGCTGGGATTATAAGCATGCGTTACTATTTATGATTAGTATTCCCTTTATAAACACACCACTTCCCCCTCAACTTTAATGTTGGTAAATATTTCAGTGTATTATTATTATTAACAACTTTAAACCTGTTTTCCTTTTCCTTGGGCAAAGATCCAAGAGTGAAATGGCAGAATAAAGTACAAAATATCTCTCCTCTATAGGAGATGGTTGAACCATCTTTTCCTAGTGTTTATACCAGTTTTTATCCCTATTATTGGTATCTATTTTTTTTTTCTCATCCAACCAGCCCAGTGCAATCAGTTCTCTTTCTTCTAGACACATGGGCAAATGTGAAATGGTAGTTTATTGTTTCAACTTTATCTCCCTGATGCATCGTGATTCTGAATATATTATTCATTTTATTCACATGATATCTCTAACAAGTAGTCATCCAAATGTTTTGCACAGAACTCAAATCATGTAACCTTGGGTTTATAGATGGACTTGGCAATGTTTGAGACCTGATTTGCCCATTACGTAGAGTTCTTCCTGTACTTACCTGGTGGAGATAAATTCCAAGAGGAGTGACACAGAACTAAGATAAATTTGAAGTTTGAGATTCATGTAGGAATTTACCAAGTTTACTCCTGCAGGGCTTGGAAAGTGAGTCAAGTCTGTCATGTGACAAACAAGAGGCTAAGGAAAGAGGCTTGCAAGTTCAAGAGTTGCTGGCAGAGTAAACCCAGGCAACTAGTAAGATCCTGTCCTAAAAGGAAAGGTAAGAGGAAGGGTGGGATATTGCTTAGTGGTACAGCCCTAGTGTGCTTTGTTTAAGGTCCTAGGTTCAATCCTCATTACATGAAACAAAAATAAGCAAACAAAGGTTTACTGCTGAGAGTAATGATGCAGGAGGAATCTAAATAAAATGGTTCCCGGGGAGGTTAGACACAGATTATTTTATAATATCTTATCTTAGTACTAAACCCAGTGTAAAATAAAGTCAATTATCTATATCCCTGAGTTCTACATCCAAAGATAACACCAACAATAGATTATAAATAATCAGAAAAGACATAGCTACATTGAGTATGTAGAGGATTTTTGATTATTCGTTTAAAAACACAGTATAGTAACACTTTAGGTGATATTTGCATCATATGTTGGGTAAAATAAGTCATCCGGAGACAATGTGGAGTGTATGAGAGGGTGTGTACAGTTTTCAGAGAAATACTATGCTATATAAGGAATTTGAGCTTTTGTTGACTTTGGTATCTGCAGGGAGTCCTTCACTTAATTCTTCTCAGACACTGAAGAATGACTATGCAAAGCCCACCTTTCACTCTATTCTCTTCTAAACTCTGACATTCCATACATGAAGGACATGTGAAGTGAAAGCAATACCATGATCCATAGAAAGCTTAAAATAAAAAAGAACTAAGATGGCAAGAACAGAGGAATGTCTTGATTAAATATCTTCCCTTTTTTTCTCTCAAATATCATCATTTCTGCAGCTAGTACCCTCCTTTTGCCTTTCTTTTATCCCCTGAATTCCTTTTCAAGTAAAGCATGTTAAAACCCTATTAGAAAAACTGTAATTTATCTACTGACCTTTTCAATTTCCCCAGTTATAGTAAACATAAGTTTTGGTGGCTTGGCTCCTTAGAGATTTTTTTCCTTCTGACAATGCCACACTCTGTGAAGAATAAAGCTGACAAATAACACCTGTATGTAGTGTTATACTGGACACACTGTTTCTGTGTAGGCACGAAGGCAACTTCATTCATTTTTGGAAATGTTAACATCAGCCCTGAGTGCCTTCTATACTATTTATTCTTACCCAGGTGTATCAACATCATCAAAATTCTCATAATGGTTGTAGCACTGTTTTCATTTTAGCTATTATATTTTTGTAATAGGAGAAAAAATGCATTCTTTATAGAGAAATGTCTGATACTTCTTACCCAGGTTGTTATGTGGTTTATGGTGGCCTCAGTCGTGGTGGAGACTGAAGAACTGTTTCTTATTTTGCAATATCCCTGAATCATTGCTGTGTGTATGAACCTGTGTCACCTTCACTGATGGTGGAAGGTTTGGAAGACTTAAAAACTTTAGTTGCTTAGCAGTTAACTGATCTAAATCTACACAGAAATTATATATTATGAGAAAAACAAACTCAACCAAGTTAATCCATACTTCCTCTTGCATAATAAGTTATACAGATTTATAATCATGGTGTATATGTGTATGTATATGTATGTGGGAGATGTGTATATGTATATATATACATATATATGTGTGTGTGCCTGTGTAATTTAAAGTTATTTTTTAGCTCCAAGAAATAAAATGTTAGTTTAAGAGTAGATCCTTACTTTAATGTTGAATTTTCATACTGATGTGTGATATGAGGAGCATCTAGTGAAAAATCACAAACTTCCATGACATTTTCATTTTAATCTATTTTTTAAAAAATCTTGGGAATTAGTTGAAATTACTTGCATAATAATGGTGGGTGGGCAGGTGGGGGAGCACCCTTATAGATGCAGGGGTGGGGAGGAGGGGATAGGAAGCTTGTGGAGAGAAAAACTGGGAAAGGAGATAACATTTGAAATGTAAATAAATAAAATAACCAATAAAAAAGTGATTTTGTATATTAATTCCATACTGGTTGGTTGTGTTATAAAGAAAAACAAGGTGTAGATTCCAGGAAAAGAAGGGTATAAAGAAGCCTAGTATATGTTTCTTCTTTCACAAAGAAGCATCAAAGCAATGAGAGTATAGAAGCATTTACAGTGAATGATTGAGGGAGAATATTAAAACTTAATGTGGAATGGAGACTTGAGCTGAAAATAGAGCAGGAGAAACAAAGCAGACCAGAAATCTTGGCTCTGGTTCCTCATCAAAAGGTAGTTCATATTGCAAGGAAAGGGGGAATGGGAGATGCCAGTATATCCAATTATCATGAGTTCTAGAAAACCTAGCTACAGAGAGTTTAATAGTCCTCAAAAACTTGGAGCTCAGTCTGTGGTTGGTGTTTTCCTAGAGTCTGCACAGTAACTTTCCATTGGAGAAAGAACCCCCATATTTTCCTTTCTAATTGCAGGGATCAGGCTGCTATACCTTGACTCAACTTGAGAAGGGCACTGTTGTCAGAATTCTTATTCCATAGGGGCTAGAAACTTTTGAGTACTACTGTTTCTTGGATTGGCATTCTGATAGGCCACCACAATAGGCTGCAGCACCATGGTACCTACCTCCCCTGCCAACAGAAAAATCCATAAATTGTGGGCCAAGCACTCAAGACTAAATTTACATTGCACACCCTTCTGTGCCATGGATGTTGTATTCACTTTGCTGCTACTGGGACTCGCATTGCCACAAGCCTTTCAGTAGTAGGGATGATCCATGAAATTCATAGAGATACCTGTCAAGCAGTATGTTCCCAGAAACATCATTTTCACCTGTAGAGTAGCTACAGACCATGCATTTCACATCCCATGTTATATGCACCATACCTGCCTGGCTGCTCTAACATTCCCACCTCTACACAAACCTCAGGCAGATGGGTACTTTTTCTAATTGTAAATCATACTACAATAAAATCCACCATGTATAGCTGAAGATCCTATAGGAAGATAGCATGTTATAGTGGTGTGAATGGAAATGGCCCATATAGACTTCCAGGGAATAGTAATATTTGGAAGAGTGGCCTTGTTGAAGTATGTGTGGCATTTTGGGAGTAGGTGTGGTCTTGTTGGAGAAAGTGTGTCACTGAAGGCAGGCTTTGAGATTTCAGAAACTCAAGCCAGGCCCAGTGGCTTACTGTCCCTTCCCCGCTGCCTGTGGAAAAAGATGTAGAACTCTCAGCTACCTCTTCAGCACCATGTCTGTCTGTGTGCTGCTATGTTTCCCACTGTGATGATAATGGACTAAACCTCTGAACTTTAATTGATTGTTTTCCTTTACAAGAGTTTCTGTGGCCATGGTGACCCCTCACAGCAACAGAGACCTTAACTAAGACACATGCTATATCCAACAAGAAAAAAAAGTCACCACAACCTATGAAATTGATATCCTAAGACACTTCTTTAGGAGAATGTCTTGTACTGTGCAAACTTCCTTACAAAATTGGTAGAGTCAACTGATTCACAAGATGAACAATAGGGACACAAGAAATATAAAAATGTAAGTAACTTAATCACTTCAATGAACACAGCAACTGCCTAGTGGCAAAGCTGAAAGAAAAGGTTAGTGATAAAATACCTAATAAAAATTAAAAACAATGATACTGAGAAGAAGAGTCAATGAGATAGTTCATTGAAAATTAGAAAATGAGTCATGATTTGAATGAGAAATAGAAATCACCAAAAATAACTCAACAGAAAATTTGCAAATAAAGTACTCAATAAATAAAATTAAAAACAGCTGAATCTCAACAGGAGAATCTCATATAAGTTCTGTCACGCAGAAGAAAGAACTTTTGAACCTGAAGATAGGACTTTGAAAGTGTTTTTGTCATACCAATTTTTTTTTAAAAAGAAAAGAATTAAAAGAAATAAAGAAAGCCCAAGACATAAAAATTATTACCCAGTCATACAGTTCTGCATTGGTATACACCACAGATTTAATTTCTCTTCACAAAGAAACATAAAGTGGGGTCTTGGTGGGCCAGAAAATTTCTTGTTGATGGGGGAATCACTTAATTTATTTTCCCAGTCTTGACACCAAATGTACTAAGTGTGCTACATCTCTTGATGGGTAAGGAAGTCTATGTTTTGTACATTTTAATCTTTGTCCCAGCACACTAAATTTGGAATGTCTTGGTAGATTTTTGAAGATTTGTTTACATTGTTTTGTTTCATAGTTTTAGGTCTCTAATAGGTCCATGTATTACAACCATGGCACTGACTGATCTTGCCCTATCCCTTTTTCTTTCTTTCTTTCTTTCTTTCTTTCTTTCTTTCTTTCTTTCTTTCTTTCTTTCTTTCTTTTAACCATTAGATTCTCTTATTTAGGCACTTCCACATTCCTGAAGCTAGACACCAAGATGTATTCCCTTTCTTATGCTTGATTCATTGTTGAGGCTGATCACCAGATCTAACCACCAAAACATCAAAATGAGCTTAAAAATCCTCATTTTGCTATCTTAATTAACATGTCCAATCAGAACTTACCAACCCATCCTAGCTCATTATAACACAGACCTCCTTTTTCCCCTGCTCTTAAACTTACAACTGCAAAGCTATTTGCTGCTTTTCTGCCTAATTCAGATTCAGTTGCTTTGTATTTTTTTTCTTGATTAATAAAGGATATATTTGTGTTGGAAAATTGTGTTTGGGTATGATCTGGGCTTAGTCCATGGTTTAAAGGAGAGCACTCTGCAGTGCAAAGGTACCTTCAATAGTTATATTCTATCTACATCATTCAAGTATCAGTGAGCAATACAAACCATAATGGGGTGGGAGGAGATAGAAACAGGGAACATTCATGGATTTGTCCAGCAACTTTTTGAGAACTCCATACATGTTTAGTGAGAGCAGACTTGAAATAATGGAGACATATTAAGTCCATCTTAGACATGCCTGTCATTTCATGAGGGAGGTGAAGAGGAAACAACTGAAAATATGCAAACAAGTAATTTCCAGATGTGACTATTGCTATACAGAAAAGACACTTAAGAGAATGATGAAGAGTCGTGGTGTATGTAGACCATTGTGTGTGTTGAGCTGATTTACACAGGTTATCCAGAGAAAGAATCTCTGAGAAACTGACACTTACTCAGAATTAAAGATAGAGGAGCCAGCCTATGAGAATCCTAGGGGAAAGGGTCTATGGTCCAATCTGGATTGAACAGCTGACCTAAAAAGACCAACATCAATAATTTCAAACAGCAGAAGGATGATACTATGTCCAGAGGTCAGAAAATAGATTATAAAGGTGTGCTTGTAAAGGTGGGAGATTAAGATCAAGCAAAAGCCTTCAGGACAGACTATATTTTATCCTGAGTATTATTACTTAGTACAAAAAAGAAATGCAAAGCAGAGGTAACTACTCTGTCAAAGAAGAGGAAGATACCACTGAGAAATATTTTAGGGGTGGGTGGAAAGAAAAGAGCCCTGTATATGGAACAGGAAGTTGGAAGGGATCCTAGGCTTATTCCTGGACTTCTGGTTTGGTTCACAGTATCAATTATGTTAACCATTTCTGTGACAAAATACCTGAAAAGAATAGCTTAAGGAAGAAAGGTTTTATTTAGTTTCTGATTTGAGGGTACAGCTTACTGTGTGGGAGGGGAGGGTAGCAGGGCCCTGAAGCACGTGCTCCTGTTGCATGTCCAAGGTAAATCAGGTCTTCAGCTCATTCTTTTCATTTTTGCAGCTCAGGACTGTAGCTCATAAAACAGTCTTGTCCAGTTACCTCACAGAATGGGTCTTACCACCTTCAGTAATCCAATCGAGAAAGTCTCCCACAAAATATCCAGTGGTTTGTCATATAGGTGATTCTAGATCCTGTCATGCTGACAATCTGTGTTAAACATCATAAATATTATGTAACATTATTAGAAAAATAATAAAAGATAGAGTAAGTTTGTGGGCTCAGCCTGTTGAATCTGATTCAACCATTCTGTGTTTGTTATGTTTATAGAGACATGCCAGAGAGATATATGCATTATAGTAGTTGTTTATAACAGAATCTTAAAATAAGAGTGACTTAAACAAGCCGAGGGGTTATATTTTTCTTATATGAATAAAGCTGAGGTTTTACATTTTCCTTATATGAATAAAGCTGAGTTAGAATCCAAGACTGTTGAGTGCCCAGGTCTTAACATACTGAAGTGACTCAATGATGTCAGGAAGAGGTTAAAGCCAATGAAATGAATATTTATGGTTACAGTTCCTATAGAGTTCTTTAAGGATGTGCAAGGAAGCACTAGACTTGTTGAGAAGACAGAAGCGAGGATGAATCCAGTCTATACTGGACTTCCTATAGGAAAGGTAAAGCTGGAGTAAGATTGACATACTTGAACAATGTCCAGGAGTCTTCAGGTATGAGGGTTATCCATAGTTGTGTGTGGTAGAAATTAGGAGCTCCCGAAGCCTACCCTCGGAGACTTGGCTCCAAAGGCTGCAGCACTAACTGTAGCAGTCAAAAACGACACATTTCTACTGTCTCTATGAGATTCACATTTTCCTTAAGTGACATGAGTATCCTTTAAAGGAATCACCCATTCGAATCAATTTCTGTCTGTCTCTTCCCATCTCTCTGTCTCTCTGTCTGTCTCTCTGTCTCTGTCTCTGTCTCTGTCTCTCTCTCTCTCTCTCTCTCTCTCTCTCTCTCTCTCTCTCTCTCTCTCTCTCTCTCTCTCTCTCATGTCCCCACTCCTAGAGGGCTTTTGGTTTCCCTGTCCCAAATAAATCTTTTGAGTGAGATCTGTGGCTTGGTATGATCTTTAGTAAATTATCTTTGGCTCCAATACACATAACAGTGTGGCCTTGGATCAATTGTCTGCAGAATTATTTTCTGGGTGTGTGAAAATTTTAAAAAAGTAGATGGGATGGGGTTTGGCTGGAGTTAGGATTAATTGGTTTGTATATGCAAGGCAGACTACCTGGCAACTTGCTGTATCTCTAGGGATTAATTAGTTATGAGATGCAGTCTTACCCTGGCCAGGAAGAACCTCTCCATAATATTTCAAATCAAAGAATAAATTATGATTAAAATAGGGCTGATAGCACAGCATCATTTTTATAAAGATACTGCTTATTTTTTTCATTGCCTATTCTCAACCTATAGATCAAGTACCATAATAAACCTGCAGGGGCCTCCAGATATCATGTCCATATTTCACTTGGTGGAAGCACAGTATCTCTCTTTAAGAAAATTTCTGGCACCATCTCACAACCCAGTTTCCTTAGTTTTTATAATATATTGGTGATCACTAGGTGCATAGTTGTGAAAGAACAAGAGATCTGATTTGGAGAGCTGGGGCTGTGAGCTCAGGTGTAGAAGTCACAATATAGCTTAAGCAAAAGCTAGGGGAACAACATTCACATAATAGGGATATTCACACACTATACCTGCCGGTGTCTTTTGCATTTGTCCAAATAAAAGGCTGCTGTTACCATCACAGTGAGGTAGAGGAAGAGTAGGAAGGAATAAAAGAGAAGGAACGAAATGCAGTAGTAATTACATGGTGGTCTTTGCCAAGAGAGGAAGTTGAAAAGGGAAAGAAGGAAACTGAAATACAGACAGGATTAAGTAGTTTTGTTTGTTTGTTTGTTTGTTTGTTTTAAACAGGTAGCCTTGAACTCATCAGGTTGCTGAAGGAAGACTGCTTTAGCTGATACCTCCTGAGTGCTGGGATTTCAGCTACACATTAACAAACACGTGTTTCTGTGGTACCCGGTTACTGACAGAAGCTCTTTGAATTCAAGGCAGACACTCTTCCAAGTGAACTGCATCCAAGCCCTGAAGGATTTTTATTGTCGGTGTTAAGTTGATAAAAAGATATATGGTTAATGTATCTAGAACAGCTGATATATTTAGAGCAAAGATGTTCAAATAGTAATTGGATGTAGCTCTATTTTAAAACTTTTATCTTCATCTATTTGGATGAATTTATTTTTATCTGTCTTTATTTTTTAATTATATTTTTTCATAAATATATTCTTATCACGTTTTTCATTTGCCAAACTTCTCCCAGATCCTCTCCATTTTACCACCCATCCCACTTCACACCACATCTTTCTCTCTTTCTCTTTAAAAAATAAATACAAATATGACTAAAAAATAACAAAACAGTACACACCCTCCCCCCAAAATAGATAACAAAATATAGACACATGTAGTGGGAAATTTTCCCCACAAGTTGGGAGGATCTAAGGTGGGAGGAATAAGGAGAGGAAGAGGAGAAGGAAGAGGAGGAACTGGAGACAGAGATGGAGGAGGATGGAGAACCACACTTGTTTTGGGAGCAGTCCTGGGTAACAACTTAGATCTAGGTTAGTTAATTGGTAAACACTTCTAATTATGTGAGCATCTTGTTTATTGAGCATTACCAAATATATAACCCTTGGTTAATCATTAAGCATTCAAGTCTCATTTCTACTGGGTACCGTGTGGATGGCGGGATGGTCTGGGCTCAGCCCAGCCTTGCAGAGACAGCATGGAAGATTGACAGAGCTATCTCCCACTCTGGTGTCTTGTGGGTGGAAGGGCCGGTGTTTCTGGCTGGCTATTTCTAGCTGCAGTGCGCACATGGCCTCTGGCCACAGAACATGGCTGCAGAGCTAAGCAAAGCTGCTGTCGGCCCAAGAAAATGCTGTTTTAAATAATTACCGAAACAGACATAAAAGACCAATAGGACAAAAGTAGCCAAACAAAACACTACGAGGCAAAAAGTCTACAAAAATATCATTGATTTTATTTTGCATTACACAACTATTCCTGGGTGTAGGGCCTGCCTTGAAGTGTGATTAATGTATTCAATGAGACTTTTTATAAAATACTAATTTTTCCTTTGCAAAGGGTATTAATTGCATATGGCTTCTTGGTTAGTGATGGGGACTTCCCCTGCTCAGTTCTTGGACCCTGTCTGGCCTGAACCTGTGTAGGGTTTGTGTGTGCTGCCACAGTTTCTATTAGTTCCTATGTGTGTCAGTCCTGTTGTGTGAGTTTGGAAAACACTATCTCATGGAAAACTTTAACATATCAACTTGAGGTAAGCCAGCAGTGATAAAATCATTGCTTCCTTGTTCTGCCATTTATCTAGTAAATGTGAAAGGAGGCTAATACATTTGATGTTGAAATGAAGAACAGATGCTCCAACGTTTTGAAGTAGAGCGAGTGTCCAGGTGTTCAGAGGTCTCTATAAATTGGCTAAGTTTTAGAAGCTATGCTTTGTGCTTCCCACAATTATAGTCAACTCAGTCATTCTGGATTTCTGACGGGCTTGAAAACTTATAGCTATTTACCTTGAGAGAAAAGATCTGAGTGTATGGTCGTCAGCTGACATTCATCCTAAAGCCAGGTTCAGAACTAAATGTTTTAGTTAGGAGAGATGACAGAGGTGCTGGTAGGTCAACAAAAGGATGGACTGAGTATTAGGACTATCTTGTACCTCACTGGTACAAATTGGCATAATTATGCTCTAATTGTATTTTGAGAGAAAAGTTTCCTTTTAACAGGAAGGGTGATGTGTAGGAGGAGCTAAGGTGGGAGGAGTACTGAGAGGAAGAAAAGGAGTAAGAAGAGGAGAAGAAGAAGGAGAGGAGAAGCTAGGTGATGAAAGAGAGATAGAGGGGGGAGACAGGGAAGCAGATGTTCATGAATCTCCACCAGTCAAAGATAGTAGATATATCTAGGTTGGGTAGTGGGTTACACCTCTGATTGAACAATACCAAACTTATAAAGCCTATGATTAACATTTTTTTTAAAAATGTATAAATGCAAAAAGGAAAAGGGGGCATGGGATAGGGGTTTTCTAAGGGGGGGAATGGGGAAAGGGGATGGCATCTGAAGTGTAAATGAAAGATCTAATAAAAAAAAAAAAAAAAAAAGAAATGATTACGATACAAATAATTAAGACTCGTCTGTTTCTCAATACAAAGCTGACCACAGGACTGACATCCACAACAAACGAAGGCCAGTTCAGAGCACCGGGGCAGATAAACAGCCAACTTTGTTTGTTTGTACAACTTAAGGAATTGCTTTTACAAATAACAGTGTAGGAAATTTTTGTTTTCTTCCTGCTTTTATGTTTTCTAAGAATAAATAGTTAACATGAGGCTTTGTTTTAAAAAGGCTGAGAAGTTAGTAGAACATGTTATGGCTGAGAATGTGAGTAGCACCTCTAAATAAAAAAGTTTGAAGAACAGCCTCATTGGGATTCCTTTATAGTCCACCTATCAGACTATGTGATGTGGGAAGAACTTAGAGGCCATTCAGAGACTTAAATATTAATGTTACTTATACTTTCATGAACAACCAAAGTATTGTGACTCAAGCACAATTTAAAGAGAACAAAAAGTCTCCTCATTTCTTCCTAATCCTTGACAGTGACCTTGTTATGTCATTGATATGTCAGGATTCCTCCACTTGACATCTAATAAATCTGATTCTAAATTGGTTTGTAGTCGAATGTTGAAAAGGATCAATAGATTCATTTGCACTGATTCTCACTCTGCAGTCAAAAACGTGCCTGCACATGCAAAGAACTAGATTAGCAGATTTGATTCATAACCTCTTGGCTGCCTCAGAAAAGCAGTACACCTGGAATGCTGTATAACATTTGAAGAATTAAATTAGAGGCACCACTGCCTGGACATGATGCTCTCATCTGCACGTAATCTACAGCAACAAGTAAATTGGAGGCCAATTTCTCCTGCCATTAACAGACACCATACTTGTGTTCTGTAGACACACAAACAATACTTATGCACCATAATTTTTAATACAATAATAATTACAATGGAGCTGAATGCAATGGTATTTCTGTAGTCATAACTTTAAATAAGGAGGGAGTATATTAAAGAGGTGATGATATCTTGTTTAATTTAAGCTGAAGAATTTTAGAGAAATTGATTAGAAAATGTCATGAATATGGAACCCAGTATGCCTTTGTTTGCTACTTATATATCATTAAGTTTATTTCAAAAGGCACTGATACAATATACACTTTACCATGGGCTATTTTGTGGTAGATAAAAGTCTACACAAGGCAGTGCATTTTTATTCTTTAAAGTAATGTCTAATTTAGTGTAGCATTGCAGAAACCCAGAACTGGTAAAAATCCAGAGAACAACTGAACATGGGGTGCACAGCCTCAAATGATAGATCTACAACACACCCTATAACTTAGGCTCAGGGAATTTGGAAGAGAAGATGGAAGAAAGATTGTTAAGAGTCAGAAAGGAAGGATGTCTGCTGTAAGATAGTATTTTCTATATATGACAGGAAAGCCACTTCCTGGAAACAAGTTCCAACAAGTCTTGAAAAATGATACTGCCAATCAACATGCCAACATAAAATCTTATAAGGTCCTAACCCTAGATAGAACTATGAAAAATTGATAGTTGCCCAGAAAGGAAAAACCAGTCTTAACCTGAGACAAGCTCTCTGATAGGTTGTTAATTTAGAGGTCAGCCCTAAACACACATATAGCACCATGAAATGAAATAGGCAGATTGTATTTAAACACACACACACACACACACACACACACACACACACACACACCTACTACCACTTCTACTAAATAATAATAATAATAATAATAATAATAATAATAATAATAATAAATGACAGATCATGAGTTTGAGGAATAAGGGAGACACAGGAGGTACTGTAGGGAGAAGAGGAGTGCTCATGTATAAAATTCTCAAAATATTGAAAAATAAATTGAAGAAGAGAGTAGCATAAGTTGGAACAAATAATCAACTGTAATGAAAGCCCCAATGATTTTAGGGGTTACGCTAGGAAGGTAGCAATGAACACCAAAGGAGTTCAATAAGGGTGAGGTAGAAGTAATGTTTTTAAGGTGAGAGAGATATATCTGTGCAGGAAGCAGAAATGGTAGGCTAAGGATATAGCCATAAGTAAACGGGATGCCAAGTGAAGAAAACGTTATCACTGAGAAGCGTGCCAGCATCGCTGAAGTAGAATGGAGAAGATTCAGAATAAGGTTGTAGTCAGTGTCTAGATGCTGGTAAAGGCAAAGGCCAGAAGCATGCATTTAATGGGTGGTGTAACATGAATGTCAGTGTGTTATGCAGTACAAGAGCAACATGAGGAAATGATGGGACAAACTAATAGCAGCCTCTAAATTACTAAGTAGAGTTTGTACCACACATGGATCCATGTGACTGTATTCCCTCCACAGCTCTGAGGAAGAGAGGACTTAATTGGCTTCACATTTACTTATAAAGCTAGTGGTTAGACAACATGAGGCAATACCTCTAAAATGGGGAAAGGGTTTCAAACTAGAAATCTAATAAATGTTTCATTGAATGCTTATCAAGTATGTGAGTAATATTTGGATATTACTACATACTATAAAATTCAGAAATTTATCTCCATTCTATATTTCGTAGGAAGGTTCTTGACTGTGTGTTGTGGCAAAATGATGAGAGAATGTATCTATGGAAAAAATAACAAAGGGGAAACAGTGGGGTTTACCAATAAATGCAACAAGAAGAAAACTCTTGTCATCTTAGTCATGGGATGGTCTAAACAGGATCTTAAATTCAGGGTGCATAATTTACTTTGTTGCACCATGTTGTTAGAAACTAGACAGTATTTTCCATCTCATTAAGTGCTTTTGTTTTGCATGTAGACTCTGGCTGCTTGGACTGTATACTTCAAAAAATATTGTCAAAGAATATGACATTAGTTTTGAAGAGGGAAAGAATTTTGAAATGAGTAAAAAGTAGTAGCCATTACTGCCCTGTGTCAGTGCAGTCAATCACACAGATTGCAGAAAGCATATGTTTTTAGTGGTGTCTTCAAGGCATCTTCAAATAAATAATTCATTTTAGTGCTGAGAGTGGTTGAGAATCTGCATGGCATTTTCCTGCAATTTCTGAGCCTCCTTATTTCTTGAATCCTGCCCACAGTTCTTTCCTTCCTTCATTTCTTTCACCTTCTTCAATAGATGTGTTCAGGCTCTAATCTCCAATATTAAGCCTGTCCCTGTATCAAATACCCATGATATTTTCTACATTCCAGAAAGAATTCTGACTCACAGATATTTTGGTAGTTTCAAGGTGTTTTAAATTTTAGTAGAATTTTGGGTATCTGAGATTTTTTTTAGATGAAACAGATTTATGAGCTCATCCAGTGTCCCCTAATTTTGTAGTTGAAACACTGAAAATGTTTTCTCTGGACTCCTGAAAAGACACAGACTGTATGCTTCAACTTGGTAACTAAAGAAGAGTTAGCAATGTTCTCTTTATATAGGTGAGGATAGGAGGTTGCCATTTATAGGTCTGAAGGGATGAAAATTAAAAGCACAGAGAAGACAGTTGAGTAGAGGAGCCTTCAAGAGAGGTAAGTAGCCACCCGTAAAAGCTCCAAAGGACAGGCCCCTGTTTTTACTATCTTTCTGCCCTTTGACCTCCCACCAGTAACTTTCAAGTGAATCTGAGAAATAGATATCAAACAAAGCTGTTACACAGTCCTTCCAATTCCATATAAGAATAATGAAATCACAGCAAGTTGTAGCATACACAGGTTCTAGGTATGTGGATCAAGGTCCTCAGACTTGCAAGTGCTCTCACCCACCAAGCCACCTTGGCAAAGCTCCAAAATCATGAGTTTCATCAAGGGATGAAGAAAACATTTTAACCTTAAGTCAGAGTAATAGAAATATTTGTCTTTGTAAAAATTATTACATACTGGGTTTCCTGTGACAATTTATGTGTCTTCATCAATGTATGAAACCAACATCAACTACTAACATGTAATGTGCCTGTCAGTGGAGGTATAGATACAAGGGTGGCATTCACTGTCCTTCCTGTCCCAGAATTCATAACCAGCCTTAAATATTCAAGTGAAATTTTTTTTCCTGCAGCCCAGCATGATTTTACAGTACTGTTAGACATTGTGTTCCTGGGCAAAGCTAATATTTGCTAAAGCAAAACATAATTTGGAAGGTAAATCTTCCCAAATCTGAAAGTGAATTCTAAAGAATAAAGAAGACTTGTGCTTTCTTTCTCTAGGGTTAGTTAGATATTCTCCATATGATTAGGGAAGGTTCACACTTTGTGTGTGGCCATGCGAGTATGTGAGGACATATGCTTATCCCATGTGTGTGGTTGTCTGTGTACATTCCATATATATATATATGAAACTTTAATACAAGTACCACTGCTCAGGAATGAGTCAATAAGTAAGCTTAACTGAAAGGAGTATTTTCTCATCATGGCTTCAGTCTATCTGTGAAATACAGCTCAATCTGCTTCCAGAAGCAGTGCAGAGAAAACTCTTGTTTCTGAGGCTCTTCTCCACTGATCCAAGAAGAAAATTGACTAATTCACTTGAAGCTGACAACCTCTGAATGGATAACTCTAGGTGACTTCCTATAAATCTCTTATGGCAGTCTCACAAAAGTATCGATTTTTATGTAAACATTGGGGAAGGTATTGTGTGCCCAGCTCCCAGTGCCCACTTGAAAACAAAGTATCAATGGAGATATTAGGCTTTGCTGGTGCTCCCTGAGTATATTACATTTTAGTTATAATGCCAAATATTGAATATAATGTACTCCAATAATAATTTTGTACTTCAATAACAATTAATTTTACTCCAAAACACATATGAGGAAGCTGAGGTTTAGGGATGGTGAATACCAAGCCTACACTAGTACATGTAACTTAAACTAGCTACAGAACTGGGATGAGAACTCAGGTTTGATCAGTTGCTACAATTTGTGATTTTGATGGACAAGTCTATATGACGTTCTGTTTTTCTTTTTTCTACTTCTTTGTTCTATACCTTTTTTCCTTGTTGACTTCATGTAATCACAAATACTAAGCATGAGATCTGAGAATAGTTTCACTACATTTAAGACAAAAAACAGCTATAAAAAACCCTGATCATCTTGTTGTTCTGCAATAGAACAATTATAATTTAATGAAACTTATTAAAATTCGAACTCTGGGTTACTAACATAATTTCAAATAAAACCAATGGGTGGCAGTGGCTCACATTTCAAATGGATTTCCATCTAGATGATTTTTTTAAAAGGTAGATAGTAGAAGGAAAAGAATATGGGATTAAGGATTAGAAGTCTTGGATTTGAATTATTTCACCTTCTAATTGTTCTACCTGTGCACTTTATTTTGAAATCTAGTTTTCAAAACCTGTGATGTCACTTCCATTTCCAAGCTTAGATGCTCTGACGTGGGATCACTACTAGCTAATTTAGGAACCTTCTAGAGTGGTCTCTGTGTTTCTGTGCACTGTTTCTGATGCTATTAAAAACCAGCTTTAAACTTGTTAAGATTATTTGATGCCACATTTTAAAGGTGTAATGAAAAATAATTTACCCAGAAACATTGCAATGGGTTTGCATTCAACTTTGAATATTACAGTAGCAAGTGGGCAATTCCATTGAAGCACAGAGCAGACATTTTTGTGTGAGAAATGAACAAGAAGAAACATTAGGTACTGGGGACAGGTTTAAGGTTATGGCAAAACCTTTCTGAAGATAGCAAGGTGATCACATATTACTGGGGAATGGTAGAAGATGAATACTGAATCTGGCATTGTTGGGAATGTAAAAGTACTTTCACTGGCCTTATGTAATTGTTGTCTTGGAGGCTTGCTGCTGAGTAAGCTCACCCTTGCTAGAACTCTAGCTGGCTGGTTCAGCTCAGCTGTTCTAACTTAAACTGCTCTCCAAACCAACTGGTTCAAATTAGCCTCTCTTGGCTGAATTCTGTTTGGCTTCCAACTAACTCTGGCAGTCATCCTAATCTTGTTCCTTCTCATTATCTGGCTTGTTCTCGATTCACCTGTGTCTACCTTGTTCTCTTGTCAACCTGTCAATACTCCCAGCAATACTGTCCTAAAGTAATACTTAGATGTCACTTTTAAATATGGCTGCTTCCTTCTACAAATTAACTTACACACATTATTTGTGATTAAAGGTGTGTACCAATGGTGCTTCTGTATTCTAGCAGTATCACCTTGACCTAAAAGATGTGAATTCTTGCAAGAGCAACCATGTTGCTGGACTAAAATTCCTCTACAAGGCAATACATCTGGAGGGAAGGCAAGTTCTTATTAAACTGCATTAGCCATGTTCTTGAAAAAGCAGATTTTATAAGGAAGTTAACAGATGGGACTAGAAGGTTCAAGAGCCTGACAAAGATTTGGATAAGCAACAGATTGTTGCTAGTGTATACGTTATGAATTTGGGGCTTTGAAAAGCAGACCATATTGGAGGGTGTGAAATTATAAGTGTCATGTTATGTGAACTTTATATGTAGGTTTATGTCTTTAAAAGTGTTAGAAAATAGATAGAAAATAAGAGTTAATTCCAAGTATCTATGTCCCACACTGTGGCAGACGAATGGTAGAGATTCAGAACCAGGTGCTGTCGGGACAGATGCGTCTTTCTGGGGTTGGTAGCAAAGGAGCTTGCAGACAGGAAGACATCATTAGGTGTTCATGTAATCTGTCTTTTAATTAAGTGGTATGTGAAGGCAAGAGGATGTGTGTGGGAGAGGGAATAATTCAGATGCCAGGATCTAGAATAGGAAACATTCAAATCCTACACTCTAGGGAAGATAAAAATACATTAATGCACAAATGTTGATTCTATTCTTGATACTATTATTTTAATTCATTTTACAAGAGCTGAAGAGGGCTTTTCATTTCTGTAATCTTAGCTCAGGGTGGTATTTCTGCTTGGCTTTTAAAAACTTCCCTTAAGTCATGATTTAATGTGATGACTATATTCTGAAATAAAAGTGAGCTGCTGGATGAAGTCTGAATGGGACACACTGTGCTCACCAGTGGTGTAAAGTCTGTGAAACAAAGCCAGGACCATATGGCTTAAAACTCAATAAGGCGAGTGATGTGGTAAAATATCCTTCTATCCATAAGCTATCCCAAATTAGAGGACAGATTCTCTATCTTTCCTTGAAAAGAACATATTTCTGATTTCTCTTATGACATGGTTGAGAAAGCAGGGCTTATTTTTAGTGATTTTAGCTTCCAGCCCATTTTCGCTCACCGCTACCTGCTTTGTTAAGGAAGCACACCCACTCAGTACTGCGGCAACAGGGACATGCACTCTTTACTGCTGCTTCCACAGAAATGCTCGCTGGAGTCAGAACAAGTCTTTTACCAAAAATATAATTAAAATGTTCTTATTTTCAATGAATCATTTGAACATCTATTTATATATAATTAAACAAAAGAATTTGGGGGTTGGTTCAGTGGTTAAGAGCACTGTGTGCGCTTCCAGAGGACCAGGGATTGATTTCCAGCACCCATGTGGTGACTCACAACCATTTGTGACTGGGTTGCTGGAGATTTGATGGTCTCTTCTGGCCTTTCTGGTCACCAGACACTCGCTTGATGCACATATATACATGCAGGTGAAACACATATACATATAACATAAAAATAAATAAATTCTTTAAAAATAACTTAAAAACAAAACAACCCACCCATCTTCCTATCTTTTATGTTTCACCCTGGATAAAACTTGCAAATGATGAGAAACTCTAATTAAGCTCAGTGGGACACACACCAAAGGAAGAGCTGGAAGTAGAGGGACTGAGATAAGTTACAGCAAGAGAAGGTCAGGCCAGAAAGAGAACCGGGATAAAGATGAGAAAAAAAATTTATTGTATAAACCTGACAAACAGTAAAATATTTTAAAATTAATATTACTTTTTTGAAATATTTTTGTATAGAGAACTTTTTTGTGATACTCAAATGTTATAATGAGCAAAAAGATCTTTTTAATATAAAATTATTCTTTCATGGTGAAGCATGACCAAAAGAAAATAGTATTTATTTGGTATAATTAGGAAGATACCACATGAGGAGTATGTACTAATGCTACAGGCAGTTATTGCTTATGGGTGTTTGCTCTGTGAACTTTACCATTTTCCTTTATATTTATTTATGAGTAGAGTCTTAAAAATCACCCAACAGCATAGGCATGATCTGGCTGATATTTGGATATTTGAAATAGTGTGCTCCTCCCTTCTTTCTTCCCTGTTCTCTCTCTCTCTCTCTCTCTCTCTCTCTCTCTCTCTCTCACACACACACACACACACACACACACTCTTACTGCCTTCTGGGTTTCTACTAGAAACTTGTTTCCTTTTGTATATATATCTATACCACTTTCCCCCCTTTATATTTCATTCTTATTGATTTTTACCATTTTTTCTTCTTGATATTTCTAAATCCCACCTCTTTTTTTTTATCATCTTAAAATCGGTCCTGTTAATTTTTTGGATTGTATTTCATTACTCATCCAGTCATAATGGCTCTTTTTCAGCTTATTCCCCACTTTCCATACTCCTCTCTCATTTGCTAGTCTAAATAGAGAGAAAAAATATATTTCTGTCCACAAGGTTAGTAGGTAGACTCCCCTGCTGTAGTGTATGGAGGCTCCTCTTTTCTAAGTTATGGCATCTCACTAGCCCTACATAATGTGCCTCTCCCCATGACCAGACCGCTTTGCTTTCTCCACTGAAGAAAAAGGGATCAAAACTGTGTTAAGAGTTTCTAGTGCTGCAATAAAACTTCATGACCAAAAAGCAAGTTGTGGGGGAAAGGGTTTATTCAGCTTACACTTTTACATTGCTGTTCATCACCAAGGGAAGTCAGGACAGGAACTCAACAGGAAGCTGGGGGCTGGAGCTGGTACAAAGGCCATGGAGGAATGCTGCTTCCTGGCTTGCTTCACCTGGCTTGCTCAGCCATGTTTCCTATAGGACCTAGGACTACTGTCCCAGAATGGCATCACCCACAATGGGCTGGGCCCTCCATCATTGGTCACTAATTAAGAAAATGCACTACAACTGGATATTATGCAGGCATTTTCACAATTGAGACTGCTCCCTTTCTGATTATCCTTGCTTGTGTCAAGTTAACATAAAACCAGTTAGTACAAAACCTCACAGATCTGGCTGGATATATGAAGCAGTTTAAGTGTGAGAACACATTTATAGAGCTAAAATGGGATTGAATATGACTATAATAGGATTAATAGGATGAGATCTACTACCTATTTACAACCAGTATGTTTTATCTCAATGAAACACCTAAAATAGACATATGTATATACCAGAATATGAATACTCATGATTTAAAAATAATTTAGTACTTGGGAAACCACTCAATACTCCTTGTACTTGTGAGGTTCTGAGTTTCACCTAAAGCACTTGAAAGGGAAATGGAGAAAGAGAATAAAAAAGAGAGAAAGAACACTAAAAAACAATTTGTGCTTAAGAGAAGCTATTTCAAAAATATTTTTAAGTTACAATGGAGAAACTGAATGTCATGCCTTCTCATATGTCATGGCTTGGTTCCTTCCCTGTGAACACTGGTGAGCCTTTAACTCCTCATTACTCTTCTATTTTTGCCTGTGTCCTTATGTCAATTAAAAAATAAAACTGGTGCAAATTTGGCAATGAATAAAATAATATATGTCACTGTTTTGAATGGGTACATTAGAAAAAAATTATTTCCAAATATAGACCTAAAATTAAAATTAAAGTCATATGGTCCTAAGACAGTTGCTAAGAGAAATGGTATTCTCTGCAACTTTTCATGAAGCCTAGGAACCATTACCACCAAACAGGAAACCCATTTCACTCTGAGTGAATTAGGTAGGTTTTCTTAAATGACTGTAAAAAAAGGCTTAGGGCTGTTGCCAAAAGGAAAGCAAACTAAGTAATTTAAATGCATGAAAATTAAATCAAATTCTAGAAAAAAAGTGGGTGGATTTATAAATAATTTTGGAGCAGGGCATGGAAATGTACACTCAGAAAACCTCAAGTAAATAATTAGCATATCAAAATATTTTCATGTAAAAGAGACAAAAATTTAGAATAAAAGTTGAGAAAACATTTTTAGAAATCAAACTTATTAGGAGCGATGGAACTGTCATCATTTTGAGTGTGGTAATGAATCTGCCTAATGTGTTCACTTGTCATTTGCAAACTGCCATTTGGAATCTCTCTGTTTTCTTTCACATTTCTGAGCATTTTAAATCTTAAAGATAAGCCATCTCTAAATGACTAGGAAGTTAAGTGCTAGAGTTAGGTATTCTATCAAGAAAGGACCAGGAGAAACACTGGTCATGATTATTAATATATATATATATATTATATATATATTATATATTATATGTGTGTATGTATATCTATACACATATATATGTATATATACATATATATGTGTATACACACACACACACACACACATATATATACACATTTGTACAACCAAAACATGTGTGACCTTCAAATAAGATGAGATTTTATGTCAGATAAGTAGACTAATCATAGTCTCATGCACATCTGTCTGTGGACAAAATACATTCCCTCAAATGTCCTATATAAGCATTTTGTTTGAAGTTAGCATAAGAGCCTTTTGTGCAAAGCTCTTAGGATTTGATCTCTTCTGGTCAGCTGGCACATGTTAATAATATTCTCATCTCATCCACCATTTTCTTCTCTACCAACTAGTTTCCTAGGCTCTATGAACAGACTAAGAATTTATATAGTAATTGTAACAGTTTTGGGGGTGTATGTCCATTAAAATCTTAATTCTATAAATCAAATAGAAGAGGTACATTAATATACTTTTACCTATATCAAGCTGTTAATAGTAAGTAAATATGATTTCCTTAAAAAAAAAAAAAACCTATGAAAATCAGCCTCAGAGTAAGTGAGCTAAGGATTTGAATAGATCACTTGCAGAAAAAACAAATATAACAAAACTGTGTAAAAACACTCAGTTACTCCATGATTAAAGAAATGCAAACATCATACCTCAGGGCACAATCTCTTTTTTATCTTACTAAGACCAAAACCTTGGTGACATCAAATAATGCACACACATGTTTCATATGGAATTCCATGATAAGGAGCAAATTGTTACCATAAATTAAAATTTTATATGCATGTATTGATTTATAAATATGGCATATTATATATTTGAAAGTGATCCTGGCTTTATAAATGAACCGTAATAAATAATATTCTTAAGACTAAGCATCTTCAAGAAGGATAGGGTGAAAATGCTTACAGGCAACGATGAAAAGGGTACAAAAACCAGTGTGCTGGTTGACAATGGGGCTGACTGGAAGACTGTCATGAAATCCTAACTAGGCTTGTGTTCTGATAAAGAAGAAAATCAATTAGGGACTTTCATAAAATGGGGTCTCTGTTGGTCTACAAAGTTAGTGGATAGGAAAATGCCATGCAGCTACAGACAGAGACAAGGAAAACTGAGAATTTATTTTATCCTGGGCTTCAGTGAAACCAAAACATTAAAATTCTATGTTAAGAGCTTGCATGGTCAAGCCTCCAATCCCTTAGGTTCGGAATCTAAATATTAACTCCTTGTAATGTGGGAAATCTCAGCTTGAGAACTTATTTTAAAGAAACCCCTGTCTGATATTATCTTTGGATACCTTGGTGTCAGAAGAAAAAACTCCTTTTGTACTAGAGTCACAAACTTCCCATTTTGAGCCCCTAGAGACTGGTCATATAACCTGAAATGTCTGACACTTGGTAGAAATGAGAAAGGATAGAATTATATTCCTAAGGGTAGCAGATAGAAGAATTACTAATTAATTATGATGTGTAATAATTTTGTTAAATATGTTTGAAGATAGAACAGAGGGAATGAAAAACTAATCCAAAATGAAGAGTTTTTAATTATGACCAATACAGATCTTCTAAATGCTGAATTACTTCATATGGCAAGATAAAAAAATTTTTAAAGCATAGATTTACAATCAATTATACAAATATAAAACTGAAAAATAAAGAACACACAATGTGAAGATTATACAATATGGACTTTAGAAGTATGAATGTACTTCTCATCATTCTAATTTACCCTGAAAATGCAAAAAAAAAAAACACTGAGATTCCATCTCATCAGAGTGACTATCACCAAAACAGCAGTGGCTTCATGCTGGTGAGAGTGTGGAGAAAAGATCATTATGGGCTACTGGTGAGTATATGAGCTCCCATGGCTACCAGAGAAGTCAATGTGGAAGTTCCTCAAACTAAAACTAAGTATGTGATCCTTCTATATCAATCATGGGAATATAACCAAAGAAGTCTAATTCAGTTCAGTAAAAAGACACCTACTTATCTATGTTGATTGTGGCATTACTTACAACAGTGAAAATAATCAACTAGCTTAGTAGCCTACCAATAGATAAGTGGATAAAGAAAGTTGGATAGATATATACAATGGGCTATTTTTCAGCTATCGGAATATCGAGTGTTTTCTCTCATATGTGATGGTTTGAACGAGAATGGCACCCATAGGCTCATAGATTTGAATACTTGGTCACCAGGGAGTGGCAGTATTTGAATGGATTGGGAAGTGTGGCCTTGTTAGAGAAAGTGTCAGTTGGGGTGAGCTTTGAGGTTTCAAAAAGCCCATTCCAAGCCCAGAGTCTTTCTTCCTGCTGCCTGTGGGACCAATTGTAGTCCTGTCAGATGCTTCTCCAGCACCACGTCTGCCTGTGGTCTGCCATGCTCCCCACCATGGTGAAAATGGACTAAACCTTTGAAAGTGTAAGTAAGCCCAAGTTAAATGCTTTCATTTATAAGGGTTGCTGTGGTGTCTCTTCACAGCAACAAAACACTGACAGACTATAAATATCTAGATTAAAGAACACAAAGATAGATAACATAAAGATATAACATAAAATAGAATGGAGGCTATCTAGGAAGAACAAAGAGGGGCAACTAACAAGAGGAAGGATGGGGACAGTAGAGGACAATGGGGTTTGAGCATTGTCAAAGTCCATGATGCAACTGAACAAAAATGTCATTGTGATGCCCATCACTTTGTTCACTGAATATGCACTAATTACAAAATGCATAAGGAATGTTGGAAGTAGTTGAAACAAAGAATTTTCTGTAATTGATGAAAACATGGTTTTCCAATGAAACAGACAGAATAATGAAATGAAACTCATATATGAATAACTTACACTAGAACTCTGAAAACAGAAGACTAGATTTACAGGTGTCCAGGAGAAAACAGACTAGACAGAGTCCACACTTCTGAACAATAATAGGAGTTTGGTATACAAGACAATTGTTTTTCATACTCAGTTAAGCTTAATTCTAAAATGGTTAGTGATTTTTTCTTAGTTTTAAATTTTGTTCAGGTTGGAGTAGAGAGATGGTTCAGTGGTGAATAGCAGTTGTTGCTTTGTAGAAGACTTGGGCTTGGTCCCCAGAAATGACAGGCTGGCTCATTGCCATCCCTAATTCCAGTTTCTGGGGATCCAATGTCCTCTTCTGATATCCATGGATACCATACATGCAGGCAAAAAAAAAATTCATACATATGAATAAAGTAAAAATTATAAAAAGTTTTGTTTTGGTTGAATTATAAATGCTAAAAATTTTATATTAATGAATAAGAAAATAAAAACAAAAAACTTACAGAGAAGATGGAAGAGATAACTCTATGAGATTAAATTTGCACATAGCTACTTGCATGTGAACACAGGGTTCAGCAGAAAAGCTGTTGTGCTGACAGTGACTTTATGTGAAGGATCCCACACTACCCACAAAACATGAAAATATGTGCACAAGAAGAATATTCAGAAAAGCACTTTATGTAACAGGAGAGGAAATAAATAATTTTCTTTGGATAGTTGGTCCTTTAGCATTCAAACTTTCGTCCAAATTTGTGATTAATGTTTCCACATTTCTTTAGCAAGTTTCCAATTTTATAGATGTATAATAACTAATTATCTCTCAGCAATGAACCATATTCTTATTCATATATATATATATATATATATATGTATATATATATACACATTTTGGAAAGTATAAAATATATAAGGGAGTTTGTCTGATATTGTTAATTTTCTCAGTGTTGGAAAAATATTTTCTAGTAATGCTTAGTTTTTAAATAGTTGTAAATTAGTTATCGACGATCCTATAGCAAATTCAAATTTTTACACTAAGTATATTTATTTGTTTAAACATCTGTTTTTTACTTACAACTCTAAAGAAACCACTCTGCAGTTTACCTACAGTAAGAGAAACAACTTATTACTTTTGTGAATAATGATATCTGAACCATTTCTATCATTTAAATTTATGATTTTTTCCAATAAAAACGAGAGTGTCCACGGCATTGCTAAATAGGAATGACAGTTCTGCCTGTCCTATACCATTGTCATCATTATGATTATCAAGATCATGATTATAAATGTCATCATCATCATCACCATCATCACCATCACCACCACCACCACCATCATCATCATTTTCTTCTATTCCTCCTCGTTCTTCCCTCTTTCTTCTCCTCCTCCTCTTTTCTCCCTTTTTCTTCTTCCTCTTCTCCTCTTCCTCCTCCTTCTCTTCTTGTTTCTTCTACATCTTGAGATTGAGTCTCAGGTATTCCAGTCTCGTTCTTGGTTTTGTTTTTTTAAACTGCTGGTTTGTGTCTGATGTCTTTTGTTCACACTCTCTGCCTTTCCAACCTTTAAATCCTGATGTACCATCTGAGGGTTTGATTTGTTCTTCCTATTTCCTTCAGTATCAAGTGAGCTCACAGTAAAACATGGAGGTTTAAGTGTGACTAAAAGTAAGGCTTCTGAACTTCCTGCTGCTACTTTACTTAGAATGGCCAGGATTACTCAAGATTGTCTCCTCTTTCTGCTCTCTGTTGCTTACCTGCCCCCCTGCCTTCTCCTTCATTCTCTTTGTCTGACAATTTTAACTTCTAACACATGTTAATACATGAACATTGTAAAATTTTAGGCCTTAGCTTTAGCATAAAGATAAATGATAGAGGGAAACCTAAAAAAAACAAACAAACAAAAACCCAAACAACTGTCTGCTCTTCTCTGCTTCTCTCCTGATATGGAGACTGTGTTATAGAAACTAACCATCCCCTCCCCTTTAAGACTCAACAATCACTACCCTAACCTAGTATTGAAGACTGAGGATTAAATTATTTCCATAGTAACCACCCATGAATAAAGTGTGAAACCTACTCCAGGGGTAGTTCATATGCAACTGCTTTTCAGCATCCTTCAGTATTGAAGGATTTCTGTGAACGGTCATCCTTGATGTCCTAAATTTAGTTACAAAAGCCAGAAGGTAGAAAGAGAAAATAAGAAAAGGAAGTCAGTTAACAGTTGGAAAAAAGTAACAGAAAGTCTATGTTGGAGCTTTAACTCCTATCTCAGCTGATTATGAGGGTCACTGAGTTCTTAATACATAGAAACTTTTCACTGTTAATCTCAAGTAGTCCAAAAGAAACAATTACTCCTGCTTAAGGACTGCACCTAAAGCTTCCTCTACCTTGCATTGTTCTTGCCTCTTATCTGTAGCCAATATATCAGTACTTTCATCCCCCACAGTTTATGAAAAATACTGAGACCTGTCTAGATACAGCGCTGCTGCTGGGAGTTCACGGCACTCATCATGGGACCTGCTGCTTTCTTTTCCTGGCCAGTAATAGCAATGGTTCAATAAACCATGTAAGTTCAGAGAAAGATCCTGCAGTCTTTTAGCGCTTGAATTTCATGTCACCTACCTACAGTTCATCAATTACCCACAGGAAGAATTGAACTATGAAGAACAGTGAACATCTTTGGAGAAATATGACAGATAAGGGCTTCTAGGGTAATTACAAAGCTCTATTGATCTGAACTAAGTTTCTTGGGGAGCAGTAAGAAAAAATGGCTAATAATAATAATAACAATAATAATAATAATAATAATAATAATAATAATAATAATAATAATAAAAAATGTCTAGACTGGACCAGATTAGGTAATAGGACAGCATGGGATCTGAAATATGACAGTTCATTCCTTGGAGATGTTTGATAAACTGAGGCAACTAGCTTTCTGTTAGAAAACATGCTTTCATATTCTTTCCCACTTTGCCTCTTGTTGCATTTTCCAGAACTTGGGACTCTCATGCACTTGTTTCATCTTGAATCTTAATTTAATGTCCTGTATCTGTTTGCTTTCACGTTACCCTTTTGTGTAATTATTTCAAAATAGAGCTCATTAGACAACTTCAAGCTATAATTCCTGATGAGGGAAAGTGCATTTTTTTATTAATCATTTTTTTTATTGTTTAATGGGAAAGCTTTATGTTTGTCTTCCCCTACAAAGATAAGCAGATGGATTTATGTCAAGAATTATCCTTAATGCTTGAACTGGGAGGTCCGTGTGCAGATCTTAAGACTTGTTGCAGCTGGTCCTGGGAGAAACAGTCTTTTGCAGATCACCATCCAAGCCAGAAACATATAAGGACCAAGTCAGTATCCAAGAAGGGACAGCGCTGCATTCCAGGCCTCTTTGGATAAAACTGTAGCTCTGTAATTTGGCAACAAATTTGTTTTGTCAAAGGAAGACTTATTGACTTTTTTTTTTTTTTTTTAATTTTTCTTTTGGGAATAAAGAGAGTTCACTTACTGAATCCAAATGAGGATATTGTAGAACAATTTGACATGTGGAAAGGTAAGGAATCCAGTGCCCATACCCACAGAAGTATGCACACAGAGCTATAGAAATCTTAATATGAGCTCCCTATTGCCTAGAATCTACTGCGAAACTGTGTGCCCCATCTCAGAGAATTACTACTTATGGTGTTCTGGGATTTTAATGTTATGGTACCTTTTGTTTGTAGGTTTGCTTTTTAAATATCGAAACAAAATCATTAAAATTAGTTTTTAAGGACAGGCTGATGATTACAACATTCCTGATATATTTTCTTTTAAAACAGTATATGCTGGGCATATAAGTTCATTTGTGGTTACTGTAAATTGGCCTATTGCCTCGGTTTTTAGAAACTCATTTACATTGGTCAATGTCTGCTAAGATAGTGAAGAATACTTCATAGCCCATCCCCCTTCAGCTGGAACCGGAACTTTTTAAAAGAAAACTCACATGTACACAAGTATGCATATGCTAAAAGGTCATGTCTCTACATGGGTTTCTGAAGGTCATTTATAGAAAGCTAGAATTAACAACCAGACCCCATCCCTAAGCACCCAGGGACTAAACCACCAACCACAGAGTACACATTGAGGGACCCATGGCTCTAGGTGCTTATGTAGCAGAGGATGGCCTTATCTGACATCAATGGGGGTGGGGGGCTTAGTCCTGGGGAGGCTCGGTGCCCCACTGTAAGGGCATGCTAGGGCAGTGAAGCAAGAGTGGGTGGGTGGGTGGGTGAGAGAGTTGCCTCATAGTAGCAGGGGACATGGGGGATGGGATAGAGGGGTTTGCAGAGGGGAAACCAGGAAGAGGGCTGAAATTTGAAATGTAAATAAATAATAATAATAATATATATATATATATATATATATATATATATATATATATTAGAATTATACTAGAAACCACTTTTCTTTCACCTCTAAAGCAGCACCTGGTTGACAGTGGAGATTTCTGATCAGTAGGAATATGATACTAGTAAGTATATGTTAACAACTAATTCTCTCTGAAACCTGACTTAGTATGTCTATGAATTGAGAAAGAAGATGAAAAAAATGTTTGCTCACAGTGTGTCACTGAGATCATTGGCCAGTATACTAACAAAAGGACCAAACTTTCCATTTTCTTGTGGCATGGAATGCATTGATAGGCAGTTGTAATTACTAAGCTCAAGCTTACTCACTGTCTGGTTCTCAGTGAGTTCCTGAAGAGAACGTAGTTGGAACTTAAATATTTTGACAAAACCAGATGTAAGTCAGTAGCTCTAGATTTGGATTGAGGTTCAGTCATTTCTTGTGAAGAATATAGACTAGAGTAAGCTGTAAGGAGATAGAGACTGCTATATGACCGTTTCTGAGATTAGCACACAGTAGGCACTCAAAAACTTGAGTACGCCACTTTACTTTCTCCTCATGACATAATTCTGGCTTTCTGACTGTCCCTTTCCTTCAAGATTGTAACACCAGTAGCTGTATTGGGGACAGATTCCTTTAATCATTCATTATACTTGCTATGTTGGCCCACATGAGCTGAGCACACTCACGCAGCAGTAACTATTAGTGATATTGAAGTTTAGATTGTCTCCAAATTCAGCAAAAGAGGTCAAGGATTTTTGCTAGTTTTCAGAGACTGTACCACAGTGATGTTGCCATTATATTACCAGAAATATTAAGCCTTTAAGTTTCTTATGACAGCGAATACTGTGATACACATTTGTTATTGCTAAGAACTTGTCTTTCTTTAAAAAAAAAAAGATTTTCCTTTGTTTGTTTGTTTGTTTTTGTGCATGTGCGTGCATGGCTTCATGTGTGTGTTCACGTGTATGTACATACATGAGTGCTATGGTGTCTATATGGAAATCAGAGGACAATGGTGACTTGGTTCTCTGCTTCTACCACATGGGTTCTATTCTGGGAATGAACTCAGGTTATTGGGTTAGTGGTATACACTCTAACCCACTGAGCCATCTTGTCTGCCTCACAGTCTTTTCTTCTTGAAACTTCTTCTATCATTGTTAATTTTCACTGTCTTCTCTTCTGTTGCTTAGTTCAGGTTCTTTTCAGAGACTGTTCTTTGCTTGCTCTCAGATTCTAAGTTTTAATTCCAAAAGGCTCCATCCTTTATTCTAAATGCAGTGCTTATGATTAAAAAAAAAAAAAAAAAAAACCAAAAACCCGGATATACAGTTTTTCTTCCAATTTGATGTTTCTAAAATTTAATTAACATCCCCACTAAATTCTAGACCAATAGGTCTGATGGCCTAACAAATATTTCAATTTGAGAGGCTCAGAGGCACCTCAAATCAATCATATTGAAAAAAAAAATAATCATTGCTTTCTACCAGACTCCTTATGTACTATCAATCTTAGTGAATGGTGAAGCTTTGACTTGTAATCTTATAATCCTTTCTTCCTTTTACACACAATTCAATCATTTCATTCTACAGTATCTAGCTACTCATATTTTTGGATCCATCATCTCTTCTCTTGCCCAAGTTTAGGCTTTTATCAGTTTGTTTTCTTGCTTGGGTTTTAAATCTTTGTTTATTAATAGATCATCCATTGACTCAGATAAAGTTTTTTTTTTTTTGTCTCCAATTCATTTCTAAAAAGAGAATCAGAAGAAAGTGGGATAGAGGCTTTAAGGTAGTGCCAGTATACAGAATTAAATTGGGTTATGTAACCAATAAGGGGTATTGTGACTTTGGAGAGAAGACTAAATGTTGCCAACTCCTTGGTAGAAGCAAGAGTCTCAGGAGGACAGACTCAAGCACAATAGGGACTGGAAGAGAAAAGGAACATTATAGATACATTCTCTAATTTGAGATGTTGGTCAAAGAAAAAGGCTAACATTGAATGTTATGGTTTGAATATGAAATGCACCATACATGCTAATAGTTTAAACTCTTGTTTCACAGATGGTGATATGGTTTGGAAAGCCGTTCAAACTTTAGGAGGTGGAGCCTAGCTGAACAAAGCAAGTCACATAGTGTTAGTCACTGTCTATATTTTGCCTGGGGCCCTTTTTATGTCTCTGTTTCTGCCCACCATGAAGTGAACAGCTTCCTTCTTTATACACTGTCACCACTGTGAGGTTCTGTCTTACCATGGGCCCCCAATCAAAAGAGCTAAGGACTATGGAATGAAACTTCTGAAACCATGACTCACACTAAGTCTGTCCTTCTGTGACTTGTGTGCCAGGTGGTTTTGTCATTCTGAGAAGGAAAAACATATAATGGTCTAAACACGATATGGCTCTAAATTTCTGTGAGATATATACTTCCCAGTCAGACCAGACCAATTAAACGAGCTTGAAGCAAAGTGGACTGCAGTGAAGCCAAGGAAGCATTTGTCCTAGTTAAGCATTCAGTTAAGTCTATTAAGTATCCTAAATAATAATCAGTACATGGAAGGTTCAAAGAATCAAATGTCTCTGAGAATCCTTTTCAACCACCAGAACTGGTTGGCGAAGAATGGGCTGCCTTATGAAGGAATTCCTACAATGATTCTACCAAGACTTGCCTTCGTGCTGTGAAGCCATTGCTCTGTCTACTTCTGCACAGCATAAATGAAAGGAACAGACAACGCCAAGCTCCATTCTAACTCTAAAGTTTATGTTTATATCTCTAAACTCTCAAGTTTACAGTTTATATTAGTCCTCAGTATGAAAGTTGTGCCTTGGTTATAGTTTTGGCTATGTGTCACATTATATCCTCCTCTGCATTAGGTATTAACCTACAGACATTTTTTCCTTGTGTTGCATACCAGATGCTACAAGAAGACCCAAGTCTTATTTACATTCAGCCAATGTTCCTCCCCTTTCTCTGTTTGTTTTTCTCTGGTTTGCTCTTCTCTGTATGTTCCTAGCTGAACTGAACTGCCAGCTAACTCAACCAATTCATTCAATCAGACATCTTTTTTCTTTGACTGGCTGGGTCTTTTAGAGGGACAGGAAAGATTTAGGCACCCTGGAGTGGAGTGTGCAAGTCCTGAGAGTTAGCATAGGTGAATAGCGCTTCTGAAAGCCAGACCTTCCTGCGGAGACCAAAGCCAGGCAGCAGCCATGTATGAGCTAACTGTGGAAGTTTCTAACTGAGAAGGCAGCACATCTTAGATTTGTTGTCAGATGTAACATTTGGAAGTGGTAAATCATTTCAGGAGCCAGCGTGCTTGGCAACTGTGTCTCTGCCTAGGTTGCTGGCAATACAAGCTGTGGTTTCATCATCTCATACGGTTCTGCTGGGGACATGTGAGCCATCAGTGACTGATCATTTGGGGAAAACCTGACAGAAAACAGAAAATTTCTTTACTTTCCCTTTCTATAATGAAGTGAGCAGAAGCTGAATGAAATAAAGTTGTCTCATTTCTTATACAGATGACTCATAGGCTTTTCTGATTCATGCCAGTAAAATCACTCTGCCACTAGCAGAAATATGCCAGGACCCAAGAAAAATTGTGCTCTGTGTACCAGCTTCCCCCATTCTCCTGAGGCCTGGGACACGGTGATGTTTTCAGACTTGCCCTTCCACCTTGGAGCTAGAGCAGCAAGTCATTGCAGGATGACTTTTCTGATCGTAGAATTACCCTCTGGGGTAAGATATTATTAATCAGCCCTATTCATGACATCATTAACAGCTGCATATAAGGGATATATTATAGCCTTGTTATTCCCACAATTAAAAGTGCTTCTGTTCTCTACATCCATCAGGTAAGACAAAGATATGTGGAAGGACAGCCTGTGCTTTCCAAACAGATGCCTTTGTAATTGTGCCCTTAAAAAGAATGTGCTGTCATGATCTGCGTTTTGTCTCTTTTCCATCTGCTTTTTGTCGAGTTATGTTTTAGTAGCAGCCATCTTCTCCCCTCGGCTTAGTTTTAAAGCATGATGTGATAAGGGTATTGTCAATAGCTTGAATAAAAGCAGAATGTGTGATGTCATTGCCATGCCCTCACCCCATTACGTCATTCTATGCCTTGAGAATTGATCATATTAGATAAGAATGAAATCTACTTAGATATTTATTCTAGAATATGTGTAGGTGGGTTAGTAGTTTTGGAGGAAGATGGGTACAGCGTCATGTACCACATGCTGGCCTGGGACTCTGTACATAGTTATGGATGACCTTGAACTTCTGATTCATCAGTTCTCTTCCACCTACCAAGTGCTGGGATTGTAGGTGTGTGCAGCCATGCCCAGCTTTTATGTGGGCTGTATCTAAATTCACAGTAAAATCCAAAATTAACTCGACACTCACATTTTTCACTCAAAGTTTGATTTCAAGAGAAATACATTTGGCTTATCTCTTGAGAATTTTATTGTTTTTTTTTATCTGTTTTTGAGAAGTAAAATTGCAATTTGTCAAAAGCAGGTTTTTACTTAATAAATTAAAATCAGGATCACTTTTTGCTTTTAGTTTTCCTTTCATTTTTCTCCTCTTTAGGAGCAGAGGCCTGGAAACGAGAAGCAAACCGCCTAAAACCATAGACAGAAAGAATCAGAGTAAAGCACAGACCGTAGGACTTCATTTTTTAGACCCATTTTCAGCTGTTTTAAAAAATTAATTCATTTATTCACTTTACATTATATTTGCAGCCTCCTTCCCTCTTCTCCTCTCAGTCCCACCTTCCAACCTCCTTCTCCCAGTTCCCCTTCCCTTTCTCCTTAGAGAGGGGGACACTCACTCCATGGGTACCAACCTGCTCTGACATGTCAAGTCTTTTCAGGACTAAGCATATCCTCTCCCACCAAGGTCAAACAAGACTTCTCAGATAGGAGAAAGGGATCCAAAGGCAAGCAATTGGGTCCCAGTAAGAGACAGTTCCCATCCCAGTTGTTAGGGGATCCACATGAAGACAAATCTTCACATCTGCCATGAATCTATAGGAACCTAGGTTTGGTCCATGTATGCTCTTTGGTTGGTAGGATCTCTGTGAGCACCCACTGGCCCAAATTAGTTGACTCTGTAGGTCTTTTTTGTGGTGTTCTTGACTTCTCTGGTTCCCTTAGTCCTTCTCCCTACTCTTCCACAAGACTCTCTGAGCTCTGTCTAATCTTTGGCTATGGATCTCTATCTGTTTCCATCAGCTATTAGATAAAGCCTCTCAGACGACAGTGCTAGTCTCCTATGTGCAAGCATAGCGGAGTATCATTAATAGTGTCAGGGGTTGGCTCTCTACCATGGGTGGGTCTCAAGTTGGGCCAGTCATTGTTTGGCCATTGCCTCAATCTCTTCTCTGCCTTTATCCCTGCACATCTTGTAGGCAGGACAAATTTTGGGCTAAAGGTTTGGGACTCCACAGGAAGTCTTTCCTGGCTACAGGAGATGGCCACTTCAGGCTCCATGTCTCCCACTGCTAGAAGTCTCAGCTAGGGTCATCCCCATATCCTCTCAGGAGCCTCAGCTGTCCCAAGTCTCCAGCTTGTCCCACATATGCTCTTCCACAATTGATTTTCCTTCTCTCTCCTAGCACTTTCTTCCCCTACTTCTGTTCTCCCAATACCTGATCTCCACTTCTGTTCCCCTCCCCACCCCTCTTTCATCCAGTACCCTCTCTCTATCTACTTCTTGTATCTATTTTATTTTCCTTTATGAGTTAAATTCAAACACCGCCATTGAACCCATCCATTTGCCTGCAAACATCATAGTGTCCTTATTTTTAATACCTAAATCGTATTCCAAATGTTTAGATGTAACCACACTTTCTTTATCTATTCTTCAGTAGAGGAACATCTAATGTTTTTTTTTTTCCCCAGTTTCTAGATATTATTAATAAAGCTTCTATGAACATATTTGAACAAGTGTCCTTGTGGGATGGTGGAGCATCTTTTGGATATATGCCCAGGAGTGGTATAGATGGTTCTTGAGGTAGAACTATTCCCAGTTTTCTGATAAACCGTCAAATTGATTTCCAAAGTGGTTGTACAAATTTGCAATTCCGCCAGCAATGCAAAAGTGTTTTCCTTATTTCACATTCTTACCAGTATGAGCTCTCTTGAGTTTTTGATCGTAGCCGTTCTGATAGGTATAAGGTAGAATCTCAGGGTCCTTTGATTTTCATTTCCCTGATAACTATGGACGCTGAAGACTTCTTTAAGTGTTTCTCTGCCATTAGAGATTCCTCTGTTGAGAATTCTGTTTAGATCTATAGCCTATTTTTAAATTGGGTTATTTGGTTTGTTGGTGTCTAATTTTTTGAGCTATTTTTATATTTTGGATATTAGCCCTCTGATGGATGTAGAGTTGGTGGAGATCTTTTCCCATTCTGCCGGCTATTGTTTTGCCCTATAGGCAGCATCCTTTGACTTACAGAAACTTTTCAGTTTCAGGGAGTCCCACTAGTTAATTGCTGATTTTAGTGCCTGAGCTTTTGGTGTTCTATTTAGGAAGTTGTCTTCTATACCAATGTGTTTAAGGCTAGCCCCATTTTTTTCTTCTATTAGATTTAGTGTATTCGTTTTTATGTTCAGGTCTTTGTTTCACTTGGACTAGAGTTTTGGGCAGGGTAAAAAATTTGGATCTATTTGCATTTTCTACATGCAGACATCCAATTAGACTAGCACCATTTATTGAAGATTCTTTATTGTTTCCATTGTATAGTTTTGAGGTTTTATTTTTTTTGTCTAAAATCAAGTGTCCATAGATATGTGGGTTTATTTGTGGGTCTTTTTTTTATTCTATTGATCAACCTGTCTGTCTTTATACCTGTCATGCAGTTTTTATCACTATTGCTCTGTAGTACAGCTTGAAACCAAAGATGGTGGTACCTCCAGAAGTTCTTTTATTAAGAATCATTTTAGCTATCTTAGGGTTCTTGTTTTTCCATATGAAGTTGAGAATTGCTCTGTAAATAATTAAAAGGTAATTTAATAAAATTAAAGGTCTGTAAATAATTGTGGTGGAATTTTAATGGGAATTTTGATGCATTGAATCTGTAAATTCCTTTTGGTAAGATGGCCATTTTTACTATTTAGATCCTATCAGTCCATGAGCACAGGAGATCTTTCCATCTTCTGATATCTTCCTCAATTTCATTCTTCAGAGACTTGAAGTTCTTGTCACACAGATCTTTCACTTGCATGTTTAGTATTTTACATTATTTATGGCTATTGTAAAGGGTGTTGTTTGCTTAATTTTTTTCTCAGCCTTTTTATCATTTGTATAAAGGAGGGATACTGATTTTGTTTTTTAAATTAATTTGTATCCAGACACTTTGCTGAAGGTGTATAACAGCTTTTGAAATTCTCTGGTAGAATTTTTGGGGTCACTTATGTACTACCATATCATTTGTGAATAACAATACTTTGACTTTCAAATTTGTATCTCCTTGATCCATTTTTTGTCTTATTGCTCTAACTAGAATTTCAAGTATTATGTTGAATGGACACAGAGAGTAGGCAGCCTTGTTTTGTTCCTGAATTTAGCTGAATTGTTTTAAGAGTCTTTCCATTTAATTTGGTGTTGGTTATCATATTGCTTTATATTGCCCTTATTACATTTAGGTATGTACCTTGTATCCCTGATTTCTCCAAGACTTTTAACATGAAGGGGTGTTTTATTTTGCCAAATGCCTTTTTAGCATCTAATAAGATGATCATGTGTTTTATTTATTTCAGTTTGTTTATATAGTTGATTACATTGATGGATTTTATAAGTTGAACCAACATTGTATCCCTGGGATGAAGCCTATTTGACCATGGTTGATAATATCTTTGATGTGTTCTTTTATTTGGTTTAGGAATATTTTATTGAATATTTTTGGTTCAACGTTCATAAGAGAAACTAGTCTGAAAAATCTCTTTTTGTTGTTGTTGTTGAGTCTTTGTGTAGTTTAATTATCAGGATGACTGTAGTCTTATAGACTGAGTTTGGACAAGTTTCTCCTGTTTCTATTTTGTGGATTAGTTGAGGAATATTCGTATTAACTCTTCTTTGAACATTCTTTTTGTGAGGTTTGGAGACTTTTAATGACTGTTACTATTATTTAGGCGATATAGGACTATTTAAAATTGTTTACATGATCTTGTTTTAAATTTGGTAAGTGGAATCTATCAAGAAAATTGTTAATTTTGTTTAGATTTTCCAATTTTGCAGAACACGGACTTTTGAATAAAGACCTAATGATGATTTTTTGGATTCCTCAGTGTATTTTTTTTTCATTTCTTATTTTGTTGATTTGGATACTGCCTCTCTGCTTTTTAGTTAGGATGGCTAAGGTTTTTTTTGTTTTTTGTTTTTTTGTTTTGTTTTGTTTTGTTTCTTGTGAATTTTTTTCAAAGAACCAGCTCTTGGATTCGTTGATTCTTTGTATTGTTCTATTTGTTTCTGATTTACTGATTTCAGTCCTGAGTTTGATTATTTACCATCATCTAATCCTCTTTGATGTGCTGGCTTCTTTTTGTTCAAGAGCTCTTAAGTATGTTTTTAAATTGCTAGTATGAGATCTCTTCCATTCTTTTTTTTTAACTTTTATTTTTATTGAATATTTTATTTATTTTTACTTCAAATGTTATTCCCTTTCCAGGTTTCCCCTCTGAAAACCTCCTATCCTATCCTCTACCTCCTTGCTTCTATAAGGGTGTTCCACACCCACCTACCAACTTCCACATCACTACCCTGGCATTTCCCTATACTAGGGCATTGAGCTTTCACAGGAGCAAAGGCCTCTCCTCCCACTGATGCCAGATAAGGGCATCCTTTACTATATATACAGCTGGAGTTGGTAGTTTAGTCCCTGGGAGCTTTGGGGGGTCTGGTTGGTTGATATTGATGTTCTTTCTATTAGATTGCAAACCCCTTCAGCTCCTTCAGTTCTTTCCCTAATTCCTCCATTGGGATCCCCATGCTCAGTCCAATGGTTGGCTATGAGTATCCACCTCTGTATTTGTCAGACTTTGGCAGAACCTCTCAGGAGACAGATATATCAAACTCCTGTCAGCAATTACTTTTTGGCATCAGAAATAGTGTCTGGGTTTGGTGTCTGTATATGGGATGGATTTCTAGGGTGGGTAGTCTCTGTATGGTCTTTCCTTCAGTCTCGATTCCACACTTTGACCTTGCATTTCCTTTAGACAGGAACAACTGGTTTAAAAATTTGGAGATGAGTGGGTAGCCCCAATCCACCAACAGGGGGCCTTGCCTAATCTCTGGATATGGTCTTTACAGGTTCTCCCTCCCCTTCATTGGGTATTTCAGCTAATATCATTCCCATTGTTGGGTCCTGGGAGCCTCTTGCTTTCCTGGCATCTGGGACTTTCTGGTGGCTACCCCCAGTTCCCCATCCCCCATTGCTACACACTTCTGTTGCAATTCCTGACCCTCTGTATATCATCCTTGTTTCCTCCCATACTTGATCCTGCCCCCACTTTTTCCCCTTCTCCTCCTTCCTTCCTCCCAAGTCCCTTCCACCCTTTACCTCCTGTAAATATTTTGTTCCCCCTTCTAAGAAGGACTGAAGCATCCACACGTTTGTCTTCCTTCTTGAGCTTCGCATGGTCTGTGAGTTGTATCTTGGGTATTCCAAGCTTTTTGCCTAATATCCAATTATCAGTGAGTACATACCATGTATGTTCTTTTGTGACTGGGTTACCTCAGTTAGAATATTTTCTAGTTCCATCCATTTGCCTATACATTTCATAAAGTTATTGTTTTTAATAGCTATTAACAAATAATTATTGTTTTGTTATTGATTAGTACTCTACTGTGTAAATGTACCACATTTTCTGTATCCATTCCTCTGTTGAAAGACATCTGAGTTCTTTCCAGCTTCTGGCTATTATAAATAAGGCTTCTGTGAACATAGTGAAGCATGTGTCCTTGCTATATGTTGGAGCATCTTCTGGGTATATGCCCAGGAGTGGTATAGTTGGGTCCTCAGGTAATACTATATCCAATTTTCTGAGGAACCACCAGACTGCTTTCCATAGTGGTTGTACTAGCTTGCAGTCCTGCCAATAATGGAAGAGTGTTCCTCTTTCTCCACATTCTTACCAGCATCTGCTGTCACCTGAAGGAACTTAGTGCTATGAACTTTCTCTTAGGACTGCTTTCATTGTATCTCATAAGTTTGGGTATGTTGTGCCTTCATTTTCATTGAATACTAGAAAACCTTTTATTTCTTTCTTTTTCTTCCCTGACCCAGTGATCATTGGGTATAGTGCTGCTCACTCTCCATGTGTTTTTAGGCTTTCTGTTGTTTCTTTTGCTATTGTAGTCTAACTTTAAACCATGTTCATCTGATAAGATATAATGGGATATTTCGATTTATCTGTTGAGGTTTGCTTTGTGGCTGAATATATGGTCAACTTTAGAGAAGGTTCTGTGAATTGCTGAGAAGAAAATGTGTGTGTGTGTGTGTGTGTGTGTTTGGGTGCAGTGTTCTGTAGATATCTGTCATGCTAGTTTGATTTATAAGATCTGTTAGTTTAATTGCCGGTTTAGTTTTTGTCTTGATGATCTTTCCATTGGTGAGATTGCGATGTTGACGTCTCCCACCATTAATGCTTGGGGTTCAATGTGTCATTTAAGTTTTAGTAATGTTTCTTTTACAATTGTAGGTGGCCTTGCATTTGTGGCATAGATGCTCAGAACTGAAACTTCATCCTGGCCATTTTTTCCTTTGACTAGTTGAAGTGTTTTTCCCCATCTCTTTTGATTACTTTTGGTTGAAAGTCTATTTTATTATATATAAGAATGGCTACTCCAGCTAGTTTCTTCAATCCATTTGCTTTGAAAAATCTTTTTCTAGCCCTTTACTCTGAGATAATATCTACTTTGGATTTTTAGGTGTATTTCTTCTATGAAGCAGAATGATGTATTGTGTTTTCACATCCATTCTGTTACTCTATGTCTTTTTATTGGGGAATTGGGTTCAATGATATTGAGAGATAATAATGCACTTGTGTGTGTGTGTGTGTGTGTGTGTGTGTGTGTGTTTCTCTTCTGTTAGTTTTTCTATTGTGAGTTTATTCATTTCCTATGCTTTCTTGGGTATAGTTAGCCCCCTTGTGTTAGAGTTTTCCTTCTAATATCTTTTGTAGGGCTGGATTTGTGGATATATATTGCTTAAATTTAGATTTGTCTTGAAATATATTGTTTACTCCATCTATGGTGATTGAGAGTTTTGCTGTGTATAGTAGGCAAGGTTGGCATTTGTAGTTTTTTTAATAGGTTTCAAGATATCTGTCCAAGCCATTCTAGCTTTTAGAGTCTCTAGTGGGAAATCAGGTATAATTCTGGTAGTTCTTCCTTTAAATCCTACTTGGCCCCTTTTCCTTGTAGATTTAATATTATATTTTTGTTCTGTACAATTAGTATTATGATTATTATCTGGTGGGAGAAATTTTTTTCTTGTCCACACTACTTGGCATTCTGTAAGCTTCTTGTGTGTTTATAGGCATGATTTTCTTTAGGTTGTGGAAATTTTCTTCTATGATTTTGTTGAAAATATATTCTGGGCTTTTGAGTTGGGAATCTTTTCCTTCTAGAATTATTATTCTTAGGTTTGTTCTTTTCATACTGTCCCAGATTTCTTGGGTATTTTGTGTCAGCAGCTTTTGCGATTTAACACTTTCTTTTGACTCATGTATCAATTTGTCTACTTGTATCTTCTTTGCTTGAGATCTCTCTTCTTTGTCTTGTATTCTGTTGGCGATGCTTGTGTTCTTTTCACACTTAAGTAAATTCTCTGCACCAACCAACACACCTAGTTTAAAAGATACTTATTAGATATTTTTGAACTGAAGTATAGTTCTAGTTGAGAGAGAGAGAGAGAGAGAGAGAGAGAGAGAGAGAGAGAGAGAGAGAGAGATTGCAAACAGCTATGTAAAGAAGGTGTGGTAAAACAAGAATGAACTATGAACTTTTGGTATGAATAAAATTGTTTTGATAAATAATTGCTGCATTTAAACAGATGAAGGAGGGGTATCTGTGAGTGTCTTCAGGGTAGAAATTAAGCCTTTTATGTTTGGCATCATCACTTAATTTGGTACCATGGTCTGAGTTCAATCTTTGTTGAGTTCAAATCACTAAACAAAAAGTTCACTGGGTATACATGAGTGCTTACTTGAATGTTAGAAAATCAAAATGCACTCCAATCCATACAAAGATGGCATGTTGTCCTGACATAGGGCTGGATTTATTTCTTTGGTAATTAAAAAAAAAATGACCTTTTAATTTTCTGCCAGCTTCATACATTTATATAATGAACCTTAGCTGTTTTGACTTCCCAGTCCACTCTTTCATGCCACTTCACTTCAGCTGAGATCCTTTTCCTCAACAGAGTCCCTCCTACTTTGATGTTAACTTTTTGTGTGCAGTTTTATAAGTTTAATTAGAGTTTCTTGCCTGAGCACACATGTGAAGTTTGGGTGTTAGTGTGTTTGTTTGTTTGTTTTTTGTTTGTTTGTTTGTTTTACTGGATAAAGGGAAATTAACTATTGTCTACACTATCAACTTTGGCTACCAGAAGAATCTCACTGAGCATAGTCATATTTTGTAGTCATTTTGGTGAAAACAACAACAATAACATCAACAGAATTGTCCAGTGGCTGGTGTAGCTATCCCACAATGAACTAGAAATAACTAGTTACTGTTTTCTTCTAAAACGTAACTTTTCTAAGAGATCATAAGAAACAGAATTATTAAAGTTACCTTATTATTTTCTTGGAACTTTCAATGTAAGTGATAGATTTGTTAAAAAATTTTTTTTTTTACCATTCCAATGGTAATAAGTACATGTTATTTTTCCAGTGGAGTTTTTATTTGTGTTTTTGTTATTAGTGTGTTTATTTTAAAATGTCTGAAAATATATTGACATTATGTTAAGGTGGTTTATATGTGGTCTGGCAAAACTATAGATTTGAAGTGATGTTGGCACGTTCTTTCCTTTCTTCATCTCTCCTCTTTCTTTTCTTTTTCTTTTTTTTCTTCTTCTGTTTAGTCCAGAGATATGTGGGATCAATGGAAAAAGAAGGAAGTACATGAAATTGAAAACAATTGCAGGAACCTTTTCTGCCTATTGTATTTGCAATGTATTCTGTGCAGTAGAAAAGAGAGGTGAAGAGATGAGTTGGGAGGAGGAAGAAAGGAGAAAGGAAAAGGAGAAGGAGAAGGAGAGGAAAGATGGCAGAAGATGTTACCCTCCCGTCTCTAGCATTCATTCACATCAAGGTTAGGAAACTGGGTTTACAATTCTAATTGTGTGGGCATCTTGTGTATGGAGCATTTGCTAATATATAAATCCATTGAATAATCTTTAAGCATTAAGAGTCTTCATTCTACTGGGTACTGTGAGCATGGCGGACATTGTCTGGGGTTGAGCAGAGAGTTATGAGGGTGGCTGAGTTGACCCAAGAGCCATGCTTAGAGCCATGGATTCCACAGAGCTGACTGGCAGAGACAGCAGTCACACTAGTCTTGTGGAGCCAGGGTCAGCTCTCCCGGGCTGTTGTTTCTGCTGCTGTTAGTTTGAGAACAAAGAGCAGAAACATGGCAGCAGCTAGGGAGCTAGCCAGAGCTATACATCCCTTGACAGAAAACTATTTAATTGGCGATATGCTAGGATATACTGATACACTGTTGGTAGATACGGGATGCAGATGAAGTAAACTAAAAATAACAGTTTTCTGGGTGGAATGATTACATATTTGAAAATACTATTTGCTGAGATAGAGAAAGAAAGGATTTAGAAATCTCTTTAGCAATAGAACAGGTGTGTTGTATTTTAAATTTGATATTTTTATTTTAAAAGTATCTTATATTTATGTCACTATGTATTTAGTGTGTATACCCACCATAGAAGTGAGAAAACAACTTGAAGGAGTCATTATCTTCCTTCTTCTGGGTGGATTCCTGGGATGGACCTCTGGTTATCTATGTTGGTGACTGGGTTTTATAGTGATAGTTTTCTTAGGTACTTACCAGAAAATCTTCAGTGTAAAATTGTAGCATATGGGTGATTATTTGTCACCCAACTCCACAGAACTGTCAAATGGAGCATTTGGAAATGACAGACATCTAATCAACATGTGTCCCACTGATTTAGAATTCACTGATTGTTAGCACAGGAATGTCTTTGCTACTTGATAAAGGTCATGCTGTCACATAATTCTTGTCTGCAAAGCAATAGTCAGTGAAAGGTGAATGTTTGAGAAAGAACAGGATAGTATGACAGTTCCAGGCAGCTATATGGATATATGTACATTTAATGCAGAGCTGGAAACACAATTGAGAAATGCTTATACTCGTGTGTGTGTGTATGTGTGTGCAACGCTGACTCATAAACAACCTACTGAAATAGAAAACAAATTATTTTAATTAAGAAATCTAATTCAGAAATGTTGGCATTTTGATTTATAGAATTTTCCCTGGTGCAAAATTCCCATATTTCTAGAATATTAGTCATCATTGTTTTCTGTGTGCATGTCTCTGAATTAAAAGGAAAATACAATTTAAAAAGGAAGCCCTTTGTGTTTCAAAATATCTTTCAAATATATAATTCTGAAGAAAAAAATCTGTATAGTTTGTCACTAGTGTTATTTTAAGCAGTAAGGTGGTTTGGTCAAGGTTAGGCATGTTCATATCAGAGCTGTTGTTATGTTTGTTTTGTTATTGCTGCCGTTCATTGTTGAGGATTAGATGCTAAGCATGCATCTGAGCCAATAGTTCACTTTTTACATTTTCAAACCAATCCATTTGATAAGTTTTGCACGACAATAATGGAATAACTACGACTGGGTAATTCATAAAACCCAAACTAAATAAAAACAAGCAAACGGGATCTTATTTACTGAGAAGTACAGGTCAAGGTACCAGCACTGGGGATGGTGAGGTTATTTATCCTTGCCATGCTGCCCTATGGCAGAACAGAGAAGGACAATAAGCTACATGTGCTTGAAACTTTTTATAAAGGCTCAGTCATATTAACATAGGATTTGTTCTAATACTTTATCTGTCTACTAAAGGCTTAATTTCTTAATATTATCATATTATCAGTGTCTGAAATTTGGAAAAAAATGAATTAAAGCATTCTTTCCTGTTTCACAAATGTAAGTGAACAATCACATTTTTCAAGTTGGGATGCAAGAAAAAAAGTGTATCTATTTTTAGATAAATAGATAACTTGATCTTAGAAATTTTGTCATTATTTCCAATATAATGAATTAACCTATATCTAAGAGTCTGCTAGCAGGTGACTGGAAAAGAAACAGACACACTCATAAACACACACACACACACACACACACACACACACACACACACACACACAGTCACAGACACAGAGAGAGGATACCAGTTAGTCTTACAAAGGGGGAAATTCTAACAATTGTTACACCATGGGTATCGACTATAGAAGAAATTTTGATCCTGGTCTAATTTAATTTATTACCTTTCAGACAAATGTGTGGAAGTAACAGTCATAACTATAACATTTTTAATGCCAGCATACATGAACCAGTGATCTGCATGCCTTAACTGTGTTATCCTATTAACTGTGGGCTATGGTTGAGACTATCTCCATTCAACAAAGCAGAAACTTGATATATAAGGATGTCAAAATTATTCATTAGCTCTCTAAACCTTAAGTAGCTCAACAACAACCTCAAAGCCCAAGTACAAAGTCTCTTCTGAGGGTTCTGTGAGTGAGACTCACAGTATAATTTATTTGGAGGCAAATATACCTATGGCTGAAAGCCATCTATCTAAAAATAGATACACTTTTTTTTCTTGCATCCCAACTTGAAAATTGTGATTGTTCATTATATGACTAGAGTAAAACTGTGGTACCTGTGAATTTTACCAGTTATTTGATTAGATTAGTTACATAGAAGATAGAGTAGCAACAAGCTTTGACAGACCTCCACTAAGAACAATAAACAATTCGTTGTCTGCTTGGGATATAGATGGAACAATTTGATATGTAACTTTAAGTTTTCAGCTAACTCTAGAAAACAGGTGGGCACTGAAGTGTTACAATATGTCATCCTCAATTACCTATAAGTGTTAGTCACTGAGACCAAAATGTGCTTTCGATTTTTAAATATTGATGTATATTCCCATTTACAGTCCTAGGGTTGGTGTTAAAAGAACTAAGAATATAAACAAATGGATTTGTGTTTCTGTCAGGTCCAGTTGGATGAGGATAATGATTTGTGACATGAACCTGAAAAAGCTTCTATAATTGACATAGTCCAAAGTAGCAATTTGATTATAGAACTTGCAATTGCGGCTTTCCCTTAAACTAATTTCACCTGGGGAATGATGTCATGATGCCTTGCTGTATATATCTCCCGTGTTTATAAAGAGGAAGCAGTATCCACTGATATTTTACATGTGAGGATCTGAATGGACCACTTGGACTGCTTTCATGTTCAGAGAACTCATCATTCAACCTGGGAAAGGGGGTGCTGCTGGCTATAACACAAGGAATCTTTCAATTATTTTTTTCAATTCTTCCTTTTCTATAAGGGAAGATGTAATTCAAAGAAGGTATTATTGTTGGTGGGTGCCACTACCAAGAAAGAGTTTGGTGGCACCTGAGAAGTTATTCTTTGCTTAAGTTTTAGTATCAAAATGAAAGTCAGTAAAAAAAAAAAATCTATCTGGCCCGATTTCAGTATGTGCCCAAATGGAAATTTTTATCTTGATACAATTTATGTGGGTAGTGCAGGACTGAGTAAGGGAGTCAGTCTTACTACCAGTCTAGGCCATCTTATTCTGAACACTTTTTTGGAGCCCTGCAATTTGTCTGTCAATCAGTAGAATGGGAGAAGAGATATAGAAAGGGGATTATGCGTTATTATGTGGTGTAGTAACACCAGCATCCTTGGGACATGAGAGCTATCCAACTCAAATGTTCCTTTCTATTTTCTGCCAAAATATGGAATAACAAAATGTTCTTCAACCCCACTGAGACACATTAGCACTTTGGATAGTGATGTAAGTATAGGAAACTCTGAGCTTCATTAGAGAACTGAGCTCTATACCGAACTAATACAGAAAACAATCTGTCTTAGTTTGCTTCTACTGCTATAACAAAATCCAATTGTCTGATTATTTAGAGTGCAGGAATTTAGGTCTAATAGTTCTAGGAGTTGAAGACTGATACACTGGCACACATTGTGTCTGCCGAGGGTTTGCTTACTAATAGATGCTGACTTCTTGCTGAGTTCTCATGTCATCAGAAAACTAAAACAGTATCAGAACTGTTCTTTTTATACAGACTCTGTCCTCATGATCCAATTGCTTCCTATTACAATCACCTTGGGTGTTAAAATTTCCTCAAAAGAGTTTTGGGAAAACTCAGAGATTCAGACTTGATTGATACCTCATGAAATGCTTCCAGTTTCTAATATACTCAAAAAAAAAGTTTGCAGAATAAATACAACATAATTAGCTGTGAGTATAATTAATAAACTCGCTAGTCTGAGAATTTGGAAATACATGAAACATTGATTTTCTTTTTCCCTAGATGATAGTATATGCATGCCTTTGAATTCTATTTTCACCTAATGAATATATATATATATATATATATATATATATATATATATATATATGTCATATATGTGGCCTATGAGTACTTCAAAACAATGTTTCTAAGACATTTGTTTCATAAACCTACAGTGTGTACTTTGTAACTTCAATTTAAAAACATAGGCTGCCAACTTTGAACAGTCTCTCTTAAAGTCTTGTTTTTCTAGTTTAGTAATCCATGCATTCTGCTCTTCTGTCATTTAGATACTTGCCATTTTTCTTTTCCACCTTTACTTTCACATAGGCAAGTATAAGGTCAGTTCTAGGTTGAAGAACTAGCAATACAATAGGTGCAAATAGTCAAGAAGCAAGCAAGACAATAAACACAAATAGTCAAAGAACAAGCAAGTCAATAAACAAAGTCCTATGAACACTCTCATGATCACTGTTTCTAAGGACTTATCAGGATGACCAAAATACATGAGCCAACTTTCCTGTCTTAGATAAGTCCAAAGTCATTTTCATGTCTGAAGCCTAAAATTTAGATTCCTGCCTGAAATTACTTCTTTGTTCTAGCCTAAGATTTAGATTCCTGCCTGAAATTACTTCTTTGTTCTAGCCTAGTATCAGATTCCTGCCTAAAGCCCACTTCCTTGTCCTTGGCCCATGTAATATTCCTACCAAGCACCACAATTCATTCTCCTTGGCCCATGTCAGATTCTTGCCAAGCATCCCCAAAGGATCTCTACCACTACTCCTTTTTAAATTTCATTAACAAGACTGAGCCTGTCTTAAGTTGTTCTGACAAGAATGCCTTCTTTACCCATCATGGAATATGCATTACCAAAAGCAATACACTTCTGTCTTAGATTGGTAAGGCTTTGTGCAGAATCTAACCTGTCTTTGGCTTGCCAGTCTGTTAGTTTAATAACTCTGTCTGGGGGTTCATTTTCAGTTTCAAGCCATGTACTTTGGCTGTCAACATGTTGATGTTGTTAAAGACAAGCTTTAACATGATGGGCAGGAATAAAAGTATTCTCAAGACAAAAAGAGATAGCATGATCAAGCAATATGTGCCATTCTTGAAACTTGACTAAAATAGAAATACTGACCTCAGGCCATGGGTAATTTTATCAGCAGTATCTGCTGCAATAACACTCAGCAGAGCAACATTCTTTAAATTCATAAGGTCACTATGCAAAGTTAAAACATCCAGAGAGGTGTTAGAATATGCCAAATACACTGCACGTAAAGTGTCTTTCAACTTTTTCCTAATTATAATGACCACCACTGTAAATTTTAGAACTAACATGAATTCAATGGTATTTGGCATGACACTCAAGATAGCTCCTTACTCTTAAACCTCCGTCCAATAATTTGAACAGGATAAAGAGCATCAATCCATTGTTCCAAATGCCTGTCTAAATCCTCTAGTATATTCAATACATTAATAACATTTTTTGCTAAATGATTAACAAAAATATCTGTCTTAACTTCTTGTATTAAAGCAATTGCAGAAGCAGTGGTGCTAGCAATTAATGTAATTAAAACTGGTATACTAGCAATAATCAAGCCCAGTACCCTCTTCTGCTTAAAGCCTGACTTATTTATTTCAGTACTTGCAAGTTTTTTTCCCAGAAGACCAAGTTTCTGTGATACTCAGGGCAATAAAACAAAAGCTGATTGATAGACCTTCATAATTGATATGCCAGGTTTCAACACACTAACACAATTAGAAAGTGTACAATCAATGCAACTTACGTTAAATACTGTAGAAGAAATGAAAGTAATTTTAACTTGACAATTAAAAGAGCCTTAACACATGCACTAACACCTGTTTGAAATCCACATCCTGCCCGAACTTTATCTCTTGCTAACATAACATCATAGAGAACTGCAGCTAAATGCCAAGTATGTCTCTGAAAATGTCCAGAACAAGCCTTCCAAATGAAGACTGTTATTTCCAATTTTAGATTGATTTCTAGACCAGTGCATTATTGAATCTGAATAGTTAGTCACCTTTAACAAAAATACTTCTCTTATTAACAAAATAACTTCTCTTTTTGATTCTTTTCCACAAGGTCTAAAAACTTGAGGCAAGGCATCTTGTCCCATTGCGGGTATAAGAAAGCAAAAGGTGAGTGGGGAACATATGTCCAATAAACTTTCTCAATCACCATTGTCAGGGCACTCAGCAAGCTCTCAGGTCAGTATCCTTCTTTGTCCCAGCATCAGCATGTCTCACCCGTTACTCTGGCAGTCACCATGAGTTGAAGCAATCCCCATAAAATCAGGGTCTAGACAAGGCTGCCCACTTTCTTCCTACCTATTCAATGTAGTACTCGAAGGCTTAGCAAAAGCAATTAGACAAAAAATGATGCTAAAGAGATACAAATTGGAAAGGAAGAAGTCAAAATATCACTATTTGCAGATGATATGATAGTATATGTAAGTGACTCCAAAACTTCTGCCAGAGAATTCCTAAACCTGATAAACAATGTGGCTGGATATAAAATTAACACAAAAATTCAGTAGCCTTCCCCTACCTAAAGGATAAACAGGCTGAGAAAGAAATTAGGGAAATAACACCCTTCACAATAGTGACAAATAATATAAAATACCTTGGTGTGAATCTAACCAAGAAAGTGAAAGATCATTAGGACAAGAACTTCAAGTCCCTGAAGAAGAAATAACTCAAAGAAGATCTCAGAAGATGGAAAGATCTCCCATGTTCATGGATTGGCAGGATTAATATAGTAAAAATGGCTGCCTGCTAAGAGCAATTCAATACAATCCCCATCAAAATTCCAACTCAATTTTTCACAGGATTAGAAAGAGCAATTCTCAAATTCATTTGTAATAACAAAATATCTACGATAGCAAAAGCTATTTCCAACAATAAAAGATCTTCTGGGGGAATCACCATTCCGTACCTCAAGCTGTACTACAGATCAGTAGTGATAAAAACTGCAAGGTATTGGTACAGAGATAGGCAAGAAGATCAATGGAATAGAATTGAAGACCCAGAAATGAACCCACATACCTATGGTCAATTGACCTTTGACAAAGGAGATAAAACCATTCAGTAGAAAAAGACAGCATTTTCAACAAATTGTGCTGGTTGAACTGGAGGTCAGCATGTAGAAAAATGAAAATCGATCCATTCTTATTTCCTTGTACAAAACTCAAGTCCAAGTGGATCAAGGACATCCACATAAAACCAGATACATGGAAATTAATAGAAGAGAAAGCGGGGATGATCCTCTAACATGTGGGCACAGGGGGAAAGTTCCTGAACAGGACACCAATGGCTTATGTTCTAAGATCAAGAATTGACAAATGGGACGTCATAAAATTGCAACGCTTCTGTAAGGCAAAGGGCACTTTCAATAAGACAAAATGACAACCAACTGATTGGGAAAAGATCTTTACCAATCCTACATCTGATAGAGGGCTAATATCCAAAATATAAAAAGAACTGAAGAACTTAGACTCCAGACAATCAAATAACCCTATTAAAAATGGGGTACAGAGTTCAACAAAGAATTTTTTTATTATGATTTTTAAATTTTTTTTATTTTATATTTTATTTACATTTCAGATGCCATCCCCTTTCCCCATTAAGGATTTTCAACTGAGGAAATTCAAATGGCCGAGAAGCACCTAAAGAAATGTTGAACATCCTTAGTCATCAGAGAAATGCAAATCATAACACCCTGAGATTCTACCTCACACCAGTCAGAATGGCTAAGATCAAAAGTTCAGGTGATAGCAGATACTGGTAAGGATGTGGAGAAAGAGGAACACTCCTTCATTGTTGGTGGGATTGCAAGCTGGTACAACCACTCTGGAAATCAGTCTGGCAGTTGCTCAGAAAATTGGATATAGTATTACCTGAGGACCCAGCTATACCACTCCTGGACATATACCCAGAAGATGCTCCAACATATAACAAGTACACATGCTCCACTATGTTCATAGCAGCCTTATTTATAATAGCCAGAAGCTGGAAAGAACCCAGATGTCCTTCAATAGAGGAATGGATACAGAAAATGTGGTACATTTACACAATGGAGTACTACTCAGATATTAAATACAACAAGTTTATGAAATTCTTAGGTAAATGGATGGAATCAGAAAATATCATTCTGAGTGAGGCAACCCAATCACAAAAGAACATACATGGTATATACTCACTGATTAATAGGTATTAATCCAAAATCTCACAATACCCAAGATATAACTCAAAGACCACATGAAGCCCAAGAAGAAGAAAGACCAAAATATGGGAGCTTCTGTCTGTCTTAGAAAGAGTAACAAAATACTCACAGGGGAAAATAAGGAGACAATGTATGGAGCAGAGACTGGAGGAGGGACTGTCCAAGGACTGCCCAACCTGGGGATCCATCCCAGGTGCAATCATCAAATGCCAATACTTTTGTGGATTTCTGGAAGTGCATGCTGACAGGAGCCTGATATACCTGTCTCCTGAGAGGCTCTGCCAGACTCTGATATATATGGAGGCAGATGCTAACCATTGAACTGATCACTGGGTCTCCAATGGTGGAGTTAGAAAGAAGGAATTGAAGGGGTTTGTGGCCTCATGAGGAGAGTAACTATACCAACCAACCAGAGCTCCCAGGGTCTAAACAGCTAGAAACACACATGGAGGGACCTATGGCTCCAGCTGTATATGAAGTGGAGGATGGTCTTGTCAGACATCAGTGGGGGAGGAGGGCTTTGATCCAGTGAAGGCTGGATGCCCCAATGTGGGGAACTCATGGGCAGGGAGGTGGGAGAGGGTGGATGGATAGGGGCATACCTTCATAGAAATAGGAGGAGAGATGATGGGATAAGGGGTTTCTTGGGGGAGAGGATGGAGAAAGGGAATAACATCTGAAATGCTGATAAATAAAGTATCCAATAATCAAAACAAAACAACAACAAAAAAAAACCAGATAATGGAACTGGCTATCGCAGTCCAGCATTTGAGACTTTTTGGCAGCAATTTAATATTACCCATATCACTGGGATTCCTTATAATTGTCAAGGACAAAGGACTGTCAAAGGGGCCCATGGAACTTCAAAACAGTATCTTCATAAAATAAAAAAGGAGGAGGTATATCCCTGCACACCACAAATTTATTTAAATCATGTTCTTTTTATTTTCAATTTTTAAAAACAAACTTGGAAGCCAAGGAACTTTCTACTGAGTGTCATTGGCACTCTACAACTAGGCATAGTTATGCATAGGTGTTAGGGAAGAATCCACTTGCTGGCATATGACATGATCCTGATCTAGTATTTAATATGGGGAAGAATATATGTTTATGTTTTGTTTTCCTGCAGGATGCTGAAGGAGCACTAATGCAAACCATCCCCTAACTATTGCTTTCTTCTAAACTTTCTTACCTTAAAGTCAGATAGCATTATGATAGAATTTCTTCAATAATTTCCTTTTCAAAATATTTTGAGCAATCACCATATTTAGCATATTAATAAGAAAGAAATGGGAATTGTTATGTTATATTTAATTATAGTCATTCTGTGAGCCAATTCAATATTGCATTTCATAGCTGATGAAGCTGAGTTTTAAAGAAGTGAAGCAATTTGCCTGAGGTCTCCCCAGACTGTAAATAGAAGTTCAGGATTTGAGCCTGCTTGGCAGTCATTCCTCCCTTTTGAGTCCATAGCCCATCAAGTTCTCTTATGACTAGAGAGACTCCTTCAGTCTCTCTTTGGCAACTCTGCATGGCTTATCCCAAATCTCTTTTAAACCTCTCCTAATTTCTCCATATTTCTTCTGTAGTACCTGTAAACCTTCATTATTGACAATAGAAATACTTTGTTCCACTCATTTTTGTACTTTTTAATGTAATGATTGTTCCTTTAACAGCCTGGGAACTTTCTAGGAGAAGACCTATGTCTTCTCAGCTATGTATATTTAGAACACAGAAGTAGGAGCAACAAACACATGCCTAGATGGGTAATTATTGAATAAGGTGATCTCAGGAACCATAATTTTCCTAATTATGCAGAACTAGAATGTCAGCAGACATTTCTGTTTTGTGTTCCCAATTAGAATGTAAGCTTTGTGATATGTTTTTATATGATTTATTCAATAGTGTCTCTTGTGCTTTAAACTGTGCCAGGATGATAAAAGCAATAATTCCACAAGTACACATAAAACAAATAAATTTTGAAACACTGTTGTTCCCAAGTACTTCAAATCAAAGGTGAGTATTTTCTCCAAAGTTTGCTTCATTCATTTAGAACAGTTTAACTATTAAGGCTTTGATTGGCAGGGATGTGTTTAGTATTATAACTGGTATTTGGATGAAAAGATGTCATCAAATTACTTTCTTTAAATAGCCTACCTTCATTATTATTGATGACTATTGACAATGCAAATATAGTTCCTTTTATGAGATATACTGGTGATTAAAATATCAGGTTTTTTTGGCATCCTGTTAAAACTTAAGGTCAACAGATTTCTTTTAACTTGTCTGAGTTAGTCTGTGTTCACCTTATGGGTTAATGGTGCAACAAAGTCATAAAGGGAATGTGGCAAGCATACTGTGGGACAACACAACTTCTGTCATGTGCAAATTTATATCAACTTTTGAAAAAAAGGTATGTTCTTCAAATTATGAACTACTTATGTTTGTGTTTTCTGAATAGATAATTTTAATCCTGAACTCCATTGTATATGTAAAACAGATATGTAAAGAAAGAATCTGTAAAATTGATAGTTTCTTTAATTTCTGTCTAATATTATTTTAGAGGTAACATTGTTAGCTTCAAGATGACTGTCTTAAGATTACTTGCAAATATTAGGAAAAACAAATAAATATTTGGTGTTAAATAAACGCTATGGTTAGGAGGATATAATTAAGAATTTTTAAGAAAATTATATATATATATGTGCATATATATATGTGTGTGCATATATATATAATATATATAACAGATTTAAGTAGAATAATTGTATCTTGAGAAAGAAACTACTAATACTAAAATAATATAATACCATTTCCAAAGTCCTGGCTTGCGATTTATTTGGTAATACCAGTTGTAGCTAATTTTCTATCTGGACACTCATTTTACACTCAGTTTCACCACCAATATCACTAAAATATAAAGTTTTGGGCAAGTTGCCTTGCTTAAAGGTGTTCAAAACATTATGATGGAATGGTGGTTTAATGTGAGAACTAAAAGCACTTCTTTAAAATAATAATGCCTTATCAGAGTGCCAGCACATTTACAAAATGCGACTTTTTGTGTGCTTCTTTTATTCTAATGTTTTAATTTTAATTCTTTCAGTGCTTCTTTCTTTGTGGCCATAGTCAGAATAAAAAGTTGTAACTTACACTCTCAAAGATACAGCTGACAGTGAAATCAGTTAACCCATGTTAGTGTAACTTGTAAAAGTCCCAAATTGCTAGCTGTGTTGTAGCCTTTACAATGAAAATCAATGAGTTAAATTGGCCAGAACAAATAAGGTAACAAAGGGTAATGATGAATGACAGAAAGAGAAAGAAACTTGCAATTTAGAAAGCAACACAGCCATTGCAGTTAGCTCAGCACATCAATATGATTAGATACATCAGATAGCTAATTATGTGTCATAAAGAAGCGGCATAGGATTTTTCTGTTTTGTCTAGTGAGGTTCAAAGGAAACCTTCTTATTGAGAACTGGTTTGCGTGAAAGAAAATCAAGGTGCCATTTAAATTACAATTATATAGAAAGACATTTGCACAAGACATTTAGGAGACTGAGACACAACTAGAAGGCTTCCAAGAAGAGTTTAATTTATTAGACTGAAAAACAAATCAATTGCTAATTATCCACGTAACCAAGTGAACGAGGTGTTCTTGATGCTTTCTCCAGAAGAGTATTAGAGTATGACTTGAGAAGTAGAAAGCTGAATATGATTCTTCACAATTGAGCACCTCTGTCCCTGTTGATGTCTCTCAAAAGTTCATCCTTTGGAAACTTTAAATGTGCACCCAGTTGCTAGTAGTATATTGAGGTAGAGCCTGTGGGTAGTAATTAGGGTTAGCAGCTTGGCGCCCCAGTGGCATTAGGTAGCACACATTCTAACATGTGATACCTTCAGCCGGAAGGCTCTCATCAGATAGCAGTGCCATGGGGACTAATTTCTGTTTATTATCAGTTACCCAGTCTTATACATTTTGGTATAGAAATAGAAAACCCACTGTCAGGTGATGTCAGTGATACCTAACATGATTGAATTATGGTAGGTAAAATTGATGATTGATTTTTTTTTTTTTTTTTTTGAGAACCAGAGCTTTGCAAACCAATGCTTATTTATGGTCAACACAATTATTATCACCAATTTTGAGATTGAATACCAAATATTGAAAAGTCCTATTCCAATGTAAGTAGTTAGAACATTTCATCATGTTTATTTACTCCAATGACTAGTAGAAACATGCCAGACTGAAAGACATTTAAACAAGAACACCAGGCTATCCAATCAACTGATCATCAGATTAAGTTCCCAAAACCTAGTGTGGTACTTGGATTCAAATCATAAGCTATGGTAAAGGGTCTTTTGGAGATGGGACAGGAAACTATCTAAGCTTGTTGACTTGAAGTAGTTCTTACTTTTGTACTCTTGTGCTTAAAAGAACAATAAATAGAAACACAATTTACTGTTGTTTTTTTTTTCAGGCAACATAATGGAAAGAGCAGTGATTTCAAACTGTGGGATGAAAAGCCCATCTTTAGCAGAAATATGTTTAGTGGGCTCTTGGCACATGGCAGAGACCCATGTATGTCTCCTATTTAGACCTATTATAAAGTTACAAACCTTTGTCTCAGTGTCCCTTATTTCCAGGAATCCCTCCATAAGTTTCTCACAGAAACTTTCAAATGTGTTTCTATGACAATGAGTGTGAGTAAACTTGAAAATGTAAGGTATTGAAAGCACAATTTCAACTGAAATTGCCCCTTTCCATTCCAACTTCGCCTTCCTAACACTTTTCTTTCACAGAGTACTGGGATGTCTAATGAATGATTTAGGCATCTGTCTCTAAGAAAGTTGACTTGAAGTATTCAGTTGTCTCTCACTGAGATATGATTTGAGGCTTGGAGTGTGTTGTTCAATAGTGGTATTGCTGTTATGAAGGGCAGTAGCAAAGAACTACAATTATGCCCAGGTTCAAAGGTACATGTCATGTTTGATTTATATGATGTCCAGCACTCGAAAAGGTCCTGTAGTAGTTTGACTGCTTCTATCATACTCTTGAAATTTTAAATCTTTCTTTCCACCAAAGACATCATGCATTCTATCACTACTTTAGGCTACAGATAGTTCTTCATAGGTATAGGTATAAGTCCAGAGGATATACCACACTCGGCTCATTCTTAGCATATTCCAGACATGACTCTTATCTATGTGTTTACCTGATCTATTGAGATATACTGAACTATTGATTACTTTTCAATAGTTGTTTGTATTCTTTTTTTGTTTTTTTTTATTTGTACATAATTTTGACCTTACCAAAGATGTTAAGTTTAGTAACATCATCAGCATACTGTAAAGCAATTAAAAACCTATTTCACGAGGAAACAGATGTTTCCATTTCTTTAGAATAAAAATTCAGAGAATTAGGAAGGAACTTGAATGAAGAAAAATGGTTCAGAATTACTCAAAAGTTGTCAAACGCTAAAGGAATACTGTTACTGAAAATGTCAATGGCTCTTTGTAAGACTCCTGGGTTTAAGACATATGCTTGTAATTATTAATTCGGTTTACTCATGAATGAAAATTCAGATAAATCATAAAAGTAATAAAAGTAATATCTAAAGATTAATAGTAAAGAATTATTTTCTGTTTCTGGTCACATTAAAAACAATGAAAGAATTTTTTCTGAATAAGTATGCTTTTGACTTAAGCAAATGTTGAAAAAACAGTAATTTACTCACATAATTATATATATATATATTTGAATACTTCATATACACACACACATGCACACACACATGCACATATACATGAACAAATATAATTAGGTACTGCACAAATTTGAATTGACCTGAAACTTTATAATTAATTCATATATAAGAAAACATGATACATCTCCTAAATAACATGGTAATCTCATGATTACCATGTTATTTAGGAGATGTATCATGTTTATCATAAACAACATCTCATGAATAACATGGTAATTTTATCTGATTTATCATACATAGTGAAGCTGAAGGTAGCCTGTCTATATTTATATTAACTATTAGAACCTCAAAAAAGCCTTTTCAGAGTTGAGAGTGGAATATCTTTTTCACACGTAGAAAATATGAAATTTTATTTTGTCATATAAAAGCTATCCAAGGTTATGTAAACAAGGATGTACCAAACATATTGAACAGTAATTAAAAAATTATTTTTAACTTAATTTAAAAATTATTTTTTTCTGTATCTTGTGATATTAGTGGTTTTAAGCCACTTAAAATTGATAATTTCTGATTTCCTTTATCATTTTGAGTAATTTTATTATGGAAAAATATAAGGCATACAGTATTCATACATGTCCTTTAACCCAATTTCATCCTTGTGAAGTTCAAGAATGTGACTATTGGGTTGAGAAGATGGTTCTAGAAGGTGGGTTTGACTTTTGCTATTAACTTCTAGCATTCATTCATTTCACAGAGATATCAAGTGCCAGTCATTCCCTAAGGTCTTAGAGAATCAGCTGCGATCAGAACAGCCTTCTCTGGGGAGTTCATATACTCTGAAAAGGCAGAAAATCAGGAGAAATACATAGGCAGTTCTTGGTCAAAAATTCTACCTGACCTATGTATGTTGAGTGCTTGTGCACAAGACTTGCATATCATAGGCATTTTGAATGACATTTTGGAAAATTCTCTGCCATTCCAGGATGCCTAGTGCTGCAAAGTCAGTCACAGTGATCAATTCCTTCATTTTCTCTTAGAATATTTCACTGTTTAAAGTCATTTTAGTAGATACTTACATGTGAAAGTTCTGCTAACTTTACTAACAGATACTACTCTTGTTTAGGGAGAGATACTATATTGTCAGTGCTGACTACTGGAAGTGACTAAGGATAAAGGCAGATGAATAGAGATATCTTGGGGTTGAACTTATCAGTATCTTTGATTTCAGTTGCACCATATAAATCTACAGATGCTAACAGGTACATTTGTCCTGTTTAAAATTGTATTGTTGTTATTACTACTGTTCTCAAGAATTACTCTTACCCTCTATACAGCATCACTGTTTAAAACTAGATAAATGTTAAGATTTTTATGTTGAGGTCCCACATTCTTCCTCAGTACTGTTGAGAATGGTTTAGAAAAAAGTCCAAGCTACTATTTGCTTTCAGTCTAATTATTTGAACATGTCCCCTGACAAAAGTATTGCTCTCTTTAGAGAGTACAAAGAACAAGGGTCAGAATCAAACAGTTCTGCAGCCTTTGTTCCTTCAATTACAATAATAATGCAAAAGTTTTTTGAAAACCACAATGTGGTACATGACAAAATTTTTACTTGATGTTCATGGAGTCTTTTAAACTAATTGTGTATAAAGGACTCAGATCCTCCTCTGGTCTTTTAGTTGTCTTTCTGCTACCTTATTATCTACTCTATCTGAATTAGTCAGAGTGACCTTTACAAATAAAAATTGAATTAGTCATTTCTCTTCTAAGATTTTATAATGATTCCCCTTCATTATTTAATGATATGCAAATGCCTTATGCCTTGCCTGTTCTTCTGGGTGAATTTCATGCTAGTGTTTTACCATCATGCTGTTTTCTAGCCCATCTATATTCTTCTGCTTTTAGAAAAAATGAAGTTTTCCACAGCCAACTTTATCTGCTCCGATCATTCTAAAGTTTTAGAACCCACATTTTGATATTGTTTTATGTGTCTTCTCTAAAGATGGGCATTCTCTAAAGCACATATTTATAATATATCAGATAGTCATTTTCTTTCTCAATACTTCATGTTTCCCCAAATCACTGGTCAAAACATGGAATTTTAAGCCAGACAAGAAGCATATGCCTTTAATCTCAATACTTGGGAGGTAAGCCTAATCTACAAGGCAAGTTTTAGGAAAGCCATAGCTGCATAGTAAGTCGCTTTCTTAAAAACAAATAGGTAATTCAAAATGTATTTATTTATGTTTGGCTTCATGCTCATCAACTCAACAAATTATTTATGGTACACTCATTGCACTATACATAACACTGGTATAAAAGACAAAAATCTTGATGAAATTTAAGTTTCTTAAGGAAAGATACTTGGTTAAAGGCCCTCCAAATAATAATTAATTTATTATTATTGTAATTTATGTATTACAATGATACATTCATTTCACATGTTATATAGTCTACATTTTAAAGAAAAAGAATGAAGATCAGTGAATTTAAGAATATAGTGAAGCAGACTTTGAAGACAAACTTGAAGGAGGTAAGACGTTTGCTATTCATTTTTAAGTTCTACAGAAAAGCATGCTCAGCAGAAGAAAAGGCCAGAAGAAAAGTTCTTGTGCTGAAGAATGCCTGGTATGTTAGAGGATGGGTACAGAGGCCAGCACACTGGAGCAATGTGGTAGGGAGAGCAACAAATGAGAGATAATGTTAATTAGAGGATGCTTATGAGAGGATGGGGGACTTTCCAGGTGTCTGATAGGTTGATTTTTATTCAAGGACAAAGGCAGAGCCACTGAATCTTTCTAACCCTGATTGTCAATGTTTGGAGACTTGTTGAGAGGATTGTGGGAGTTCAAGAAAACTCACTTAGGGAACTGTGGAGAACCTAGGTATAATGCTCAACCCCTGAACAAGTGTGTGTTATGCCTGACACTAACCTGTAAAACACAAGTGTTCTGGTAAAAAAAAAAACAAAAAAAAAAACAAAAAAAAAAACCTTGAGTTTCTTCTGGGAAGATAGGAAGTTAAAAATCCCTTGAGGTAAGTTATATAACATGTTAGAATGCTGGATAATCTGATTGTTTAAAAAAAAACAGAGAAAGAACAGCATTAAAGAATAAAGCTTTAATGCTTTATGGGAGATAATAATAATACTTTATTTAAAGTTTTAATGGGGGATGATTTGAAGCTTGTATCTAACAGACAGGATAATGAGAATTAGTCAGTCTGAACACAGTGTGACAGTGAAAATTGCCAGGTGTCCCAACAGTTTGGAATGAATGTATGAGATAGGGAAGCAAGAAAAGACTCAAAGACCTGAGCAAAGATATTTCATGCAATAATAGAAATGGAGAAGGTGGCTTGGAGAAAATAGTCTGAAAGGGTGAAGGAAGGGGCTTAATTTGTGGTAGAGAAAGTTTGAGATACCATCTTACTCCTATCAAAGCCCATATTTCTAACAGACTATTGAAAAAAAGCTTAGGCTGTGGAACTCATAGTCCTGAAATTGCATTTAAACATGTGGAATTTAATAAAATCATCTAGGAGGTGATATTGTACAGATAAGGAAAGGAAAAAGTATACCAAAAATTTCAGATGTTAAGAGTTGGAGGAGAAGTGCTGGTGTTAGCCAAGGAAACAAAACCTGAAACTATTTCTATGAGACCCTAATGCTGATAACATAATTAAAAATGGGTTTTGAGTAGCATGGTTAGAGCATGCCTGTCCAGTGCATCTGTTTTGTTGACTTTTCCTCATTTGACATATCACTAGAGGGCATCAGTCCTGTCTCTCTTGGATGATTTTGGAGCCCTGATTTCCAGGGCTTCGTACTTATCAATGACCAATTATTATTTGGTGAATAAAGTTGAAGATGATGCAATAATAAAGAAATGATTGGACTAGATATGCCTGCAACAAAGCAATTACTACAAATTGTAAACCAAGTTGAAACTGTCTACATGAAAAAGGCAAAAGGTGAAATTATGGAGAAGCTGCAATATTAAGTCAGTTGATCTAAGTCCATCACCCCCAACAAAGTATCCTGCAATAATGTGTAGTATTCTAAAGACTTCAGGCTTTAATTGCTGAATTGATTAGAAAATATGTATGTATATCACCCTTACTTGGAAGAAAAATTCACCAAAGCAGGGAACGTTTTCTTTTACTTTCATTCTGATTATATCAAACACCAACAGAAGTGCCTAGAACTGAGTTGTTGAATGGATGAGTGCTTATAAAGTTAGGACTGGGTCTTTATCAATTCAATAAGGTCTCTCCAGTTTGTTTAAGAGTAGGAACAGAATTGTAGCAGCATTAAAGTAAAGTTATTAGAGTTGCAGCATGAGGAAGTGGTGCTGCATGAAGTCAGTGTGTATCAGAGCATAATTCATTTCGAGACTGAAAGTCTAGAAACAGAGATCAGCCAAAAGCCTGTGGGGATAATACTTTTGTGTGGGTGTGATAAGATTTGAAGTAGGATTACATTAGTGGGAAGAGAGTAGAAAATACAACAGAGTTTACAAAGACAAAACAAAATAGATAGGTCCTGATGATTTGATCACTGGTAAATAAAGCCAACTTTTTACCATTGGGATATAATAAAGGATGGAAGAAGGGTGAAAGCTATTGCTTTGTTTGAGGGAGGGTATAATGTTCAATTGTCAAGATAGGTTTGAGGGATTGTTATAATCCTCAAGAACATAAATAAACTTGTTTAAACAAGAAGAAAGGGTAAGAAGAATATCGCAAACTGCCTGCAGAAGGAATATCTGAAGCCACAAAAATGATCAATGTAAACAGGGATGTTATTATAGAGCAAAAGAAGTGTGTGTGTGTCAAAAGAAAACTTGTGGACGTGAACAAGAATTTTTAGAAAGCACCCATGGCTACACAGACTGATTGACTGAAACTATAGTAATATGAGATGTTGGAATACAGCTGGTCCATAAACTATCAATTTTTGGGCTAGCTTTAGCCTCTTACATAACCCATACATAGTAAATACTAACCATCTCTTTGTTGGAACAAACATCCTGTGACTTACAGACTTTTTTTTTTAAAAAAAAAAAATACATTTAAAATAGAAATAGAAGAAGGTGAAGAGACCCAGCTCCAAGGCCCAGAAAATATTTTTTAACAAAATCATACAAGAAAATGTTTCCAATCTAAAATGAGATGCATATAAACATACAAGAACATTATAGTACACTAGATTAGACCAGAAAAGAAAATCTTCCAGCCACATAATAATCAAAACACACAATCTACAGGACAAAGAAAGAGTATTAAAAACCGTAGGAGGAGTTAAGGTGGGAGGAGTAAGGAGAGGAAGAGGAGGAGTAAGGAAAGGAAGAGGAGGAGCTAGGGAGAGCAGAGATATAGGAGTGATGGAGAGCCATGAAGGTATGGAGAGCAGTCATGGGTAACAACTTGTATTTAAGTTAGATAATTGGGAAACAACTTTCTTTGTATGGGCATATTGTTATTGAGCATTACTAAATACATAAAGCCTTTGATTAATCTTTAAGCATTAGAGTCTCATTTTTGTACCGAGTGCATGTGGATGGTGGGATGGTCTGGGCTATGCCCAGCCTTGTGGAGTGGCAGGGCTGGTGTTTCTGGCTGGCTGTTTCTAGCTGTGGCATGCACATGGCCTCTGGCCACAGAACATGGTGACTGAGCTGCAAGAAGTACCAGAGTTTCCAAATCTGTTCAACTTTCCCAATTTTTGTCTGGTGACATGGTTCCACTTGCCCCATAAACATTGATGAAAAAAATACTCAATAAAATACTCACAACCTGAATCCAGAAATACATCAAAAATATCACCCAATATGATTAAGTAAGCTTTATTCCAGGAATGGCAGGGATGGTTCAACATATAAAAACCCATCAACATAATCCACCATAAAATAAACTGAAAAAAATCACATGATCATTTCATTAGATACTGAAAGGCCTTTGGAAAAAAAAACCCTTCATGTTAAAAGTATTAGAGAGATGAGGGATACAAGGTACATACCTAAACACAGTAAAGGTAATATATAGCAAATCAATAGCCAACATCAAGCTAAATGGAGAGAAACTTAAAGCAATTCCGGTAAAATCAGGGGCAAGACAAGGCTATCTACTCTCCCCCTATCTATCCAAGATAGTATTTGAAGTTCTAGCCAGTGTAATAAGTCAACTAAAGGAGACCAAGGTGATAGAAATTACAAAGAAAGAAGTCAAAGTACAGCTTTTTGTGGATAATATGATACTATATGTCAAAGTAAGCAACCCCAAAAATTCTACCCGGGAACTCCTACAGCTGATAAACACCTTCAGCAAAGTGGCTGGATACAAAATTAACTTTTTTTTTTTAAAAAAAAAGAGGTATCCCTGCCTTATATAAATGATAAATGGGCTAAGAAAGAAATTAGGGAAATAATTCCATTTACAATAGCCACCAATAATTCAAATCCCTGAAGAAGAAATTTGAAGAAGACCTCAGACGATGAAAATATCTGCCATGTTCGTGGGTTGGTAGAATTAACATAGTAAAGAATGGCCATCTTACCAAAAGCAATTCACAGATTCAATGCAGTTCCCATCAAAATTCTTTCAGAGCTTGACAGAGCAATTCTCAATGACCTATGGAAAAACTAAAAACCCAAGAGAGCAAAAACAATCCTGAACAATAAAAGAACTTCAGGTGGTATCACTATCCCTGACATCAAGCTATAGTACAGTGCAATAGTAATAAAAACTTCATGGTTTGGCACAGGAACAGACTATCAATCAAATTGAAGTGAAGATCTTGAAATCCACAGACACAAAGACACTTAACTTTTCATGAAGAAGGCAAAACTATACAATGGAAAAAAGAAAGTATCTTCAACAAATAGTGCTGGTCTAACTGGATGTCTCCATGTTGAAAAGTGCAAATAGATCCATATTTACCACCCTGCACAAAACTCAAGTCCAAGTGGATCAAAGACCTCAAATAAAACCTAATACACTAGTCGGCAATATTCTTAAACTCTTTGATACAGGAGATAATTTCCTCAACAGAACAATAATGGCTCAGGCTCTAAGAACAACATTTGATAAACAGGACCTCATGAAACTGAAAAGATTCTGTAAGGCAAAGGACACTGCCATTAGGACAAAATGGCAACCAACAGATTGAGAAAGGATCTTCAACAATCCTACATCTGACAGAGGGCTAATATCTGAAATTTATAAAGAACTCAAGAAGTTATACACCAACAACCCAATTAACCAAATTAAAAATGGGGTACATTTTAGAGATTCCTGCTCCATGAGAGTCTCCCAGGACTCAATAGAGATGACCTTAGATGAAATGCCTAACAGTCAGGAGGTGGAACCTGAAGAGATCATCTCCAGTAGATAGACAGGGCACCAGTGGAGGTAAGGGGTCACCAACCTACCTCCAAAATTTTTGATCCAGAATTGTTCCTGACTAAGAGAAATATAGGAACAAAAATGGAGCAAAGATAAAAGAAAATGTTATCCAGTGACCAGCCCAACTTGGGATTTATCCCATGGGCAAGCACCAAACCTTGACACTATTACTGATATAGTGTTTTGCTTGCAGACAGGAGCCTAGCATGACTGTTCTCCAAGAGTCTCTACCAGCAGCTGACTGAGACAGATGCAAATATTTATAGCCAACATGCTCCATTATGTTCATAGCTGCCTTATTTATAATAAAAACAACCCAGATATCCCTCAACAGAGGAATGGATACAAAAAATGTGGTACATTTACACAATGGAGACTACTCAGCTATTAAAAACTAAGATTTCATGAAATTCACAGGCAAATGAATGGAGCTAGAAAATATCATCCTGAGTGAGGTTACCCAGTCATAAAAGAACTTACATAGTATGCACTCACTGATAAATGGATATTAGGCAAAAAGCTCAGAATACCCACAATACAACTCACAGACCATATGAAGCTTAAGAAGAAGGAAGACCAAAGTGTGGATGTTTCACTCCTACTTAGAAGGGGTAACAAAATACTCACAGGAGGTAGAGGGTTGGAGGGACTTGGGAGGATGCTAGGAAGGGGAGGGAAAAGGGGGGCAGGCTGTTTCTGTTCTATTATATTTAGTGTATTAGGTTTTATTTGAGGTTTTTGATCCACTTGGGAGGAGATGGGAGAGTACAAAGGGTCAGGAAATTGAAAGGTGTGTAGCAGTGGGGTATGGGGAACTGGGGATAGCCACTAGAAAGTCCCAGATATCAGGAAAGCAAGAGGATCCCAGGACCCAATGGGCATGGCATTAGCTGAAATACCCAACAAAGGGGGAGAGAGAACCTGTGGAGACTATATCCAGAGGTTATGCAAGGCCCCTGGTTGAGGGATGGGGCCACCCACCCATCTTTAAAATATTAACCCAGAATTGCTCTTGTCTAAAGGAAATTCAGGAAAAAAGTGAAACAGAGACTGAAGGAAAGGCCATCCAGAGACTGCCCCACCTAGGGATCTATCCCATTGGCAAACACCAAACCCAGACACTATTGCTGATGCCAAGAAGCACTTGCTGAGAGGAGCCTCTTATGACTGTGTCCTGAGAGGCTCTGGCAGAGCCTGATCAATACAGATGTGGATGCTCACACCCAACCATCAGAGTGAGCATGGGGACCATAATGGAGGAGTTAGGGGAAGGACTGAAAAAGCTAAAAGGGTTTTCAACCTCATAGGTAGAACAACATTATTAACCAACCAGACCTTCCAGAGCTCCCAGGGACTAAACTATCAGCCAGAAAGTACGTAGAAGGAGGGACTTTTCCAGCTGCTTATGTAGCAGAGGATGGCCTTATCTGGCATCACTGGGAGGGGAGGCCCTTGGTGCTGTGAAGGTTTGATACCTCAGTGTAGGGGAATGCTAGAGTGATAAGGTGAGAGTGGGTGGGTAGTTGGGAAAGCACCCTCATAGAAGTAGTGGGAGGAAGGATGGGATAGGGAGTTTTTTTGTGGGGGGGAACTGGGAAGGGGAATAAAATTTGAAAAGTAAATAAATAAAATCACCAATAAAAATAAAGCCAATAAAAGCAGATAAAAATAAAAATAAATTTCAAAATGTTAAAAAAAAAAACGAGAAAGAATATTTGGTGCATCTACACAATGGAATACTATTCAGCCATTTGAAAGGAAGACGTCATAAATTTTCCAGATGGATGGGTGGAACGGATGGAACTTGAGAATATCATCCTGAGTGAGGTATAACCCATTTCCAAAAGGACATGCACGGTATTAATTTAGTTATGAATGGATATTACCCATAAAATACAGGATACCCATAATATACTCCATAGATAGACCTAAAGAAGCTGATAAGAAGGAAGGCTGAAGTGTGGTTGCTTGAATATCACTTAGAAGTGGGAATACAGTAGGAGGCAGATAGAGGGAGGAAAGGGAATAGGAAAGAGAATGGGGGGTATTCAGGATTAGGTGGGGGCATCTCAAGGATGTGACAGAGACCTGTGATAGGGGAGGAGCCCCAGAATCAATGGTCATGACCATAGCTGTTTCTTAGAGTATTGGGAATATGTAACCTAAAGAAGCCACCTCCTGTATTCAGGCAGGGACCACAATGAAGCAATAGGGACACCAACCTACACACAATACTTTCAAGCCAAAATTTATCCTGTCTATAAGAAATACAGAGACAGGGGGTGAAGCAGAGACTGAGGGAATGGTCAAGCAATAACTGGCCCAACCTGAGACTCATTTCATGGACAAGCATCAATCCCTGACACTATTAATGATACTCTGTTATGCTTGCAGACAGGAGTCTAGCATGGCTGTCCTCTCAGAGGCGCCCCACAATAGCTGACTCAAAAGGATGCTGACACCCAGAGCCAAACAGTGGATGGACCTTGGGGACTCTTATGGAAGAATAGGAAGAAGAATTGTGGGCCCCAAAGGGGATAGAAACTCCACAAGAAGATCAACAGAGTCAAGTAACCTGGACCCTTGAGGCTCTCAGAGACTGAAACACCAACCAAAGAATATACACAGGCTGGACTTAGTCCTCCCTGCACATATGTAGCAGATGTGCAGCTTGGTCTTCATGTGGGTCTAGAAGAACTGGAGCTGGAGCTATTCCAAAAGCTGTTGCCTGTATGTGGGATATGTTCTTCTAGCTGGGCTGCCTTGCCTGGCCTCAGTAGGGGAGGATGTGCCTGACCCAGCAGAGACTTGTTGTGCCAGTGTAGGAGGATACCCAGGGGAGAAGGGGAGGGGATATGGGTGAAAGATTATGGGAGGGGATGACCAGAAGGGGGACAGTAAGTGGTATCTAAAGTGAATAAATAAATTAAGAAAAACAGGAAAAAAAAGGGAAAAATAAGAATGTATTTTTGCTGTAAATCAAGAAAATTGAGGGACTTAGATGTTGCTGTTGACAGCACAGACTATCTGGAACTTTACTTCTTTGCAACTGCTTTGAAAGGAATACCTCTGGGCATTGTGGATTCTATTAATGAAGGGAAGATGATTGTGCTAATGGCAACCTCATAGGAAGATCTCAAAATATTTTATAAACACTTTATAAAAGATCTTTGTAGATCTTCTAAATGAAAGTTCATAAGGTTAATAGCAGAGAACTTAGCTATATTTTCCTTTTAGAATCATTTCTAAAATATTAAGAAAGAGATAAAAAAAAACCCTCCATCAAATAGCTAAGATATTCAGTTGGATTAAGTGAAGCAGTTTTATACTATTTCTGCTACTTAAGGTGGAGGGACCAGGGTAAATTATGTATTTTCTCTCTGTGTCTATCCCTGTCTATCCCTGTCTATCTCTGTCTGTCTATCTCTGTCTCTGTCTCTCTGTCTGTCTCTGTGTGCATGTGTGCACGTGCATTTGCAGAAATATGATGCAACACTGGGTATAAAACAAAATTCCAATGCTGGTACACAGTAAGCTCAGTACTCATGCATGCTAGCATACAGATATCCTCAGTGGGGAGGATTCCCTGACTAAAGTGTAAAAATCTAGTGGCTGAGGAGATGGTTTGATTGACAATGTACTTACTATGCAAGACTTAAGATTCAAGTTCAGGTCCCTAGGATCTATAGTAAAAAGCCTCACTGGATATGGTGCTCTTGAGAATTGGTCTCATCTCTCACTGGCAGCAGCATTTAGCACAGCAGTCCCTCTACCTTGCCCAGGGAGCAGAGGAGCTGTCCCTGATGGTGGAGATGCAGATAAGCCAGCCCTGAGGTTGTAAGTATGGGGAGCTGACCTCTCCATTCATCTGCTGTAGAGTGGCATGGGCACAGAGTTGATGTCTCCCTCTACCCTCATTACCTCTGTCAGTCAGGAAAGCTGTCCTCAGGGTCATGAGCCTGGGAGAGCTAGCCCAGTCCTTCATCAGCTGCAGCACTTTGGAGAGCAAATAGTGCTTCACCATACCTGGACAGCATAGCAGAGCCAACCCTAGTGGTGGGGACATGGGTGAGCTAGCACCCAAGAGGAAGAGTGGAAGAGCTGGCCCCACCATAGGTCTGCCTTGAGGTGGCATGGGTGGGTGGGTTACCCTGGCCACCCATAGTAGTTGTGAAAGCTGCCCTGGGGGACATGAGAGGGGATGAGCTAGGTTGTAGTATTTGGGAGGGCAGCACCTTGCCTGGGCAGCACAGTAGAGCTGGCCCTAGTGGAGGGGGCTCAGGTGACCCAGTTTGATGGCAAGAGTTGGGAGCAGAGCCAGCCTCACCACTTGTTAGCCATGAGGTGGCATGAGTGTGGGGCTGATGTGCTCTCCTCTCCCACCCTCATCACCTGTGTCGTCAGGAGCGTTTGAAGTGGAAACTTCTGGTTTGTTTAGAAATTCAGTTATGTCGAATGATGTTGTGCTGGGGCACACAGGTGAAAGGATGTGTTGCTAAAGCAGAAATGTGAAAGAATATGTTCCTGAAGCAGACACAGGTGAAAGGATGTGTTGCAAACACGTGAAAGGGCACATGATGTTCAGAAGGAATGTAAATATGACCCTACAGACAGTGTGAGCATGTGCGCCAGTTTACTTTGCTCTACCTCGCTATTCTTTGCTAACAACGTGCATGTATTGGTTCACCTTACATTTCATTGCTGAGCTCAGGCTTGTGGTGACACCATTGAGAGAAACTCACCAAAGAACTTCTTGTGAGGTTCCTGTGGCTTGCTTCCATAGCCTCAGTCTGGTTGATGAGCCTTTTGACTTCTTGATTGAACTGCCTTTGGTGTGTGCTGACTGCTGAGAGGACTGGACTGTGGCTGCTGATTCTTATTTGGTGTTTGCTACTTGGCTGAACAGCTGATATCCTGACAAAAATATTGGACATTGTCCCAAAAAGAACTATTTCTAAACAGGTCTACTCCCCTTGTGTCCTAATAACTTTTCTCTTCCATGACCTTTGGTGGGTGATGGGCTAGAAGAGAGGTTGAATACTTATTAAAGTATACTGGGGAAAATTTTATGCCTACAAGAGCCGTCCCAGTGGTCATGATAGCTGGAGCGCTAGCCCTGTTCCCTCACTGGCTATAGCTCTCTGGGGAGTGGCCCTGCACCTCACCTAGGCAACACAGTGGAGCTGGCCCTGATGGCAATTATGGGTGAGCCAGCCTGGAGGGTATAGAGTGGGAGAGCTCTGTTCCAGCCCCTCATGGGCTGCAACACTTGGGAGAATGGGATCTGAACCTTGAATGTGCAGCATAGCCGGGCTGGCTCTGGAAGCATGGGTATGGGTGAACTGGCCCTAAGGGCATGAAAGCTGGAGAGCTGACCCTACCTCCTGCTGACAGCAGCACTGGGTAGCCTAGCCAGAGCAGAGTTGGGGAACTCACCTTGATGGTGTAGATAAGGGAGAGCTGGTAGGCTGACCAGTTCTGCTACTATCCAGGCCCAGGTCCTGGGCTCTGGTCCATCCCAAAAATCTATGTCATCTGCAAATGGCTGGGATGTGCAGAAGGGCCAGTCCTGCTGTTCCAAAGCTGCAGGATCATCATGATACAGGGAAACAACTGAGTAACTGGGAGGAGCTCCAGTGAGAATCCAATACTGATGGTTTCACAGAAGCCAGAAATCTTGAACCAGACAGATGACTCAATGTAATTTGCATGTGAAGATGTGTGAACAGAGAGATAAACTATGGGACACACTGTGACATACTACAGTTTCCATGATGAGATGTTTTCTATGCTTTATTGTTGTTTGTATGTTGTTGTTTTTTATTGGGGGGGGGAGATTGCAAGGGGAATGGGCAGATATGAAAGGATGAGGAGATAAACAGAACTGGGATGAATGACATAAAACTCACAAAGAATCTATAAAACGTTTTAAAAATGAAAAAAAAAAAAACACTCCAAAGAAAAAATTTTTTAAAAAGTATGTTTGGGACAATTTAACTGCTTAAACATGTATTGGGGAGGATGCTTGCGATGTCTGTGGATCTGTATCAGAATAATCTATTTATTGCCTACTGCTTGGTTTGCACTTAAAAAAAAACAAGTTGTTTTTTTTTTATATGTTTTGAAACAATACAGGTGGGGCAGCATATCCTTATATCCATGCACTGATGTATGGAAAACAGGCAGATTTATAAATCTACAGGCCTTGTTTGACTGTTTAGCTGAGATGATAATTTCCAGGTTCTGTAAGAAACATTGACTCTAAGCATAAGGCACAGAAGCTATTGAGAAAAGCATCATAATATCAACTTTTTGCCTCCGTAATTGATTGCATGGTGAAATACACCTACACATATGCATACATATCACACACACACACACACACACACACACATACACAAACATACACACTGTTTATACACATGCACACAAGCACACACACCTCTAATTTCCTCTATCTTAATCTGATAATGTATAGCCAGTATTCCTCTAAAGACTCACTTGATGCTTTATTGTTTCTACCTGCTACAGACATGTTTCCGTAATTGGTACATTTAAAAACATAAAAAAAAAAAAAAACTGAAAAGATTTGAAACTGGAAAGCAAGATAAAGACTCTGAGGACTCTGAGAAAGAAATAAACAACACAGCAGCTGCTGGGGGTTGTGGGTCTTCGTGTGTAGAGAGCAGCCAGAATCAAGTCATTTCTATAGCCAAAAGAAAGTAAAAATGTTGTACATGAGTCCAAGTCACAGCTCATGAATGAAACAAGAGATGCATTTGAAATTAGACAATAGGAATAAGAACCTCAAACATGTGCTGCCCACTGTCTGGAATGAAGCTTTCAGCAAGCTGTGAAAACAGAGAAGTGGTAAGTTTCAGCCTTAAGAATGAAGAAACAATTCAGGCTATTCTGGATCAGTGAAGCTGAGAATTTTATTAAAAGATTTCCTTCTGGAGTTGGGAGAAGTCTGGTAGAAGAAACTCTAAACTGTTAAGGAAACATAAAATCCCTTCGTGTAAAATAAGTCTACAAGCTCAAGTCCCCAAACACATGAATGAATCTGAAGTAAGACCAAATAGTCAATGAAACCAATAATTAGGATTGTTGTATATAAAGTTATTATTTTAAATTTGGACGGAGTTTTGGGGAACATTATTAAGGGAATTTTAGGAGGTAGGACTATGGCTGGCTTGAGGCTCTCACTTCAATGACGTGTGATAATGAAATGATGAGAATGCAAACACAAAGAACTTGTACCCGCAGTATCTTGAGAGGCGAGGAAGTATACATGCTAATTTACTAGGGTGTGCAATAGAGAACCTGGGGTCAAGCAGCACTAGCAAAGTAGAGTGTGCTACAAAACAAACAAAAGAGAACAAAACAGCCACAATGACTGTGGAAGGAGGGACACTGAAGTGTGAAACCTGCCAACCAGACACTGAGATGTGAAATATGCTTTTGAGAGAGCTTTTTTAAAAATAATTTGCTCATAACTAATGATGGAGAAAAATTATTATTCATGTGTCATTACAATAACAACCTCCTTCCAACACTTATAAAGGAAAGCATTTAATTGGAGCTGACTTCCAGTTACAGAGGCTTAGTCCACATGTCACAGTAGGAAGCATACTGGGTAGCATGGAAGGATTCTGGCAGACATGGTACTGGTGATGTAGCTGAGAGTTGTACATTCAGATGGGTAGCAGCAGGAAGAGAGGGCTCCTGAGCCTGATTTAGGCATTTGAGACCTCAAAGCCCACCTCTAGTGACACACTTCGTCTAACAAGGCTACATTAGACCTCTTAGTCCTAGTGACACTCCGTGATGTCTATGCCTTCAGATATGAACCTATGGAGACCATTCTTTACATCAACTATTCATTTCCCTCTGTGCCCAATAAATAACTTGGTTGCACTTTACTAAATGCAACTCAGTGCCCAGTAAACACAACATTTCTTTTTTATCTGCTTTCCTATTGGAAAATTCCTCAAAGAAACAGCAATGGAAAAGAACATATACAACATCAGACATTTCCATTAAAATTTAATATTATATGAGTCACAGACTGTGATGTTTCAACTCTTACCCAAAAATAATAAAACAAGAATAAAATTAAGCTAAACCCTAAGTAAATTTCAATTGTGAAATATTTGTTAAAATATTGTGCAGCTTAACACAGTGTATCACACTTAGGTGGAAAACTAAAATTATAAGGAAGCATCATGTTTATCAAAGATTAGAAATTGAAAAGAGAAATTTTTAGATGTTACCAATTTCAGAATCTTGAAGTTAATATAAAATATTATGAGTTATAGAATAATGCATCTATATTATTCTCTGATCATGTACTCTGTAATATTCTCTGACTGTGAAGCCTACAAACCATAATGACTTGCTCTACAATGATGCAATACTGGCACTCTTATTTTGAGTATCAATAACAGCTGCGTAATCAAACTTAAAGTCCACTGAATAAGTGGAAATTTAGACCTGCTGCTATATACCAAGCCACCTATAGGTATTCACTGCTTGAGAAGTAATGGACTCTAGTGGAGAACTAATTGATATAATTTTCCAATCATATAAATTATAACTGTATTCTCAATATTTATACCCACAGGTAAGTGTAGGTCTCGCCTCCTCATCAATGAAATTTCTTTTTGCAGCATATGGAAACCGTTACAGAAATCTACAACTGGCCGAAATGCATAAAATAAATAACCATGCAATGCCTCACCCAGTCTTACATCTGCAACTCATACCTAAACCCAAGGCTCAGGGAACATAACAGAACTAAAGGGGAAAACTTTCTAAAGTCTGGAGAATGAGTACTCTCAGATAGAGTCTGCTAGACTTGTTAGAGTGACTACAATCATAAAATCTCAATTTACTCCTGGATGAAATTTCCTTCATCTACATGGTCATGGCAATTAAAGGCTGCAGAGAAGGGCATACCCCGTTTTCTCCAGGGATAAATGCTTAGTTTTCTAATACCTGCCTTAAAAATGTCTATATATGAGCAACACTAAATGAACTCAGTAGTCATTTGTGTGTGTGTGTGTGTGTGTGTTACAATAATAATTAAAGAAAAATAGAACATAAATTTGATAGGGAGTTGGGAGACATGACAGATCAGAGGGTGGAAAGAGTAGTATTAAAGAGCTAAATACATTATTTATATATGAAATTCTTTTTAAAAAATTAGAAAAAATATTACTTATGCCTAGAAACTCTCTGTGAAAAAGAACGACAATGAAGGTGATTTATTGATTTATTTCACAGTACTGTCTTAATCCTAGAGGAGAAAACACTTTTGGCTTAGAAGTTTAAAGAGTATGGGTAGAAAGAAGAGATTTGAGCCAAACTCCTTGACCCTCAGGTTATTCAATGTTCTTTGGAAAATCTTTTCTTTCTCATATATTCACATGCAGCACATGCCTCCCAGAGAACTTATCCACAAGCACTGTGGCCTCTTACTCTTCTCCATCTGTATTTCTGACACATTTATAGTGTATATCAAAATGTCTTGTCTTTGGTAACTAGTAATTAGCATTTGTTTCTGGGTGTGTTTCTTGAGGTTAGGACCCTAAAGAAGACAATGCAGCATATAAGGAAGTTACTAGTGGTATTTCGAAACATTTTAGGCCCATTTTAAGATTAGGAATATAGGTTGAAGACAGGACGTTACAGATATTTGTTCAGCATTGTGTATAACAAGAGAAACATGAGAATGTCTAGCAAGCATTTGAATATCTGAGCTGTGAAACATTAGCTTAAAAACATAGCATAGGTTATGTCTAGTGATAAAGTACAGAGAGGTTGGTCATAGACCCTTGGGAGAACCTAATAATATTCTGTTAAGTGGACACAGAATTAAATTGACACCACATTATTATTCCTATAGATTAATTCGCCACTCAAGCCTTATCAGAGAGGCTTCTTCTTGCAGAACAGAGTAATTAATGCAGAAATCTACAACTAGTCAAAGGTTATGAGGTTGGGAAGTTTTCAGCCTTAATTGGGATACCTATATCACATTCCTAAACTCCTACCTCCCTATCTCAGCAGTCATCTCAGAAGAGGGGCATGGAAGATTTTAAGGGACAAAGCCAGTAGCTATAGATGACTGCATCAAACAATGTTTCTAGGACACAATGAACAGTTGAACATATGAATCTATAGTGGATATGATAACTTGCACATGATTCATGTAAGCTCAACTGGAATAAAACCCCCCAAATAAATAAGCGTGTAGGCATGGAGTGTCTTTACTAGCTGAGCAGATATTGGCAATTAATAGTTGCCTGTTTCTCTCCAGTAAACAGTGTGCCCCATACCTTGTCTTCATCCTGCAACAGGGCTAGGAGACTGCCAAAGTGTTTGTTCAGGTTAGCCTCTGTGGATATTTCGTGTAAATTGACTGCATAATTACATTAAATATTTTTCTTTTTTATTTGATTAAAATGTATTTCATAATTTCCATTTCTAAAGTGGAAATTTCTGGTTTCTTTGGAGACTCAGTTGTGTCATGTAATGTTTTTTTTTTTTTGGAAATTGTCTTCTGAGAGGATGTTTTCCTGAAGCAGACACATGGGAGGCTATTTTGCTGAGAACAGGCACGTGGTGTTTTTCTGGAAGCTGCCTGGGAAGGGAGCATGTGATGTTTTGCTAGAGCAGACTCTAGAGAATATGTGATATTCGGAAAGGGTATAACCTAACAGACAGTGGATGACACTGTGTGGTAGTGGTTTGCCTTGCCACTCTTTGCTGGTCATTATCATGACTTCATAGACAGAAACACCACTAAAGAACTTCTGGAGGTGTTCCTTGGGGCAATCATGGTTTCTTCTGGATCGAACTGCCATTGCTGATTAGTGAATGATGTTTGAGAGTAGATCAAAGAACTGCTACTGATTCATGTAAACTGAACTCTGACATCCTGACAACTCAGATTGGATTTGCCTCATAGAACTATTTCTAAATAGGTCTGTATCCTCCTTTATCCTATTAACCTTCCCTTTTCACTACCACAGGTAGGTGGTGGGCTAGAAAGGAGAATGAAGCATTTAAGTATATTTATTAAATCAGGTTTTGAAAAGTTAAGCCTACACATTTCTCCATAATTTCTTCCAAGTTGCCCTTAAATTTGTGGCCTGTTTTTCTTTATTATTGTTACATATATAAATGCAATGGGTTGAGTCCACTCACTGTTGCTTGGAATACTTGGCATTAGATAACCACTTAGAAGACTGATACATATAAAACAGAGCTCCTAAAACTAAGTCTCAAGAACATCATGGAACCTTGGCCAGAACGATTATAAGACCATGGGGATCAGGAAGTCTGCTGAAAGATTATATCTTTTATGTATGAGGTAAAACTATACCCATGGCTTCTCAACAATATGCCTTAAATAGTCTTGAACAATGACAGCAACAGTTGACATGTCAATAGGGTTGGGGGAAATCTTACATGACCCCATCTTAGTTCAAGTGTTACAGGCAATTAACAACTGCTGAGGCAAGAAGAATAGTTATATAAATATAAAAGTCATATTTCTGAAGTGCAACATGTTATTTTTCTATGCCACATACATTTTGAAATGACTATATCAAGCTACTAAGTATATACTTATCAGATAAAATGCTTACCTTTGTGCATGAGGGAAACATTTAAGATTGACTATTCTTTTTAAATGTATACTATGGTATGATTAATTCTAGTTATCATATTGTTCAAGTACCCTCCATAAATTATTCATTTTCCTAATCTAGCTAAACTTTGAACCTTTGATTCAATATTTTCCTAAGTCTGTATACTCCTAGCAAACATAATTTTATGCAAGTTATAGAGTCTTCTGTTTCAGGGCTTAATAGTTTAATGGATAAGAAAAATGTACACACAAACACACACACACACACACACACAGAGAGAGAGAGAGAGAGAGAGAGAGAGAGAGAGAGAGAGAGAGAGAGAGAGGTGTTAAGTTCTACCTAAAGATTTAAGGGGATATGATGTCTGGCTTCTCAGTCACCAATCATTCCATGTCCACTGTCTGTTCCTATCATTGTTGTAACTTCTCTTGCCTAAACTTACTAGAAATTATTTCTTTTAAAAATTCATTTCAATTTATCTATTTATTATTATTATTATTATTATTATTATTATTATTATTATTATTATTATTTGTGTGTGTGCGTGTGTTTGTGCATGTGTGTGTGTGTGTGTGTGTGTGTACATACATGGCATCCACATATGTCACAGTGTGTATATAGAAGTCAGAGGACAACTTTCATCAGTCAATTTTCTTCTTCAAACATAGGCTCCATATAGTCACTGGACTTGGATAGTCAGGCATATGTAACAACCGCTTTTACCTGCAGAACAACATCACCAGTCTGATAATAAAAATTCGGCCTCTTTTACTGTGGCCTGTTTATTTTTAATGTTTGCTCTACCTTCATTTTTTTCTGTAGTAGAGTATATGCAGCCTAGCTATATTGCCAGCCAGCCATGTGTTCTTAAGATATTGAGTGGCGATCATTAGACTAATGAGCGTATTGCTATGGTGTTGAGTGTTAGGGTGATCAATAGAAACTCATCATCTTGTTATTTTTCTAGCCAAGACATTAAGTACCTTAAGTCAAGGGTGGGCACAGTTTGTTCCTCCTAAGTTATTACAGAACCAGCAGTTCTTCTGCAGGCACACACTGCAGGGGAGTGTGGACCGATACAGTTACTGGGTTAGGTGACAAATTCTCTGTTATCTCAAAATAGCATGTTGTGGTTCCTGTCTGAGTTTTCTAAAGCAGGTTCCATTTAAAATGCACCATGATTTTTAGAGTCTGTAAGTGCTTCCCTGACATCTTGAGTAAATTTGTCAATAGCAGGTGGTACTTGTATTCGTCTTCAATTCCAAACACTCTTATATATTCTGGTTGTAGAACACTCTGTACCACGTCTCCTGTAGAACTTTGCAGGATATGCAGTGACAACCTTTTTATGCTCTGCTTTATAGTCGGAGTCTTAAAGAAAGCATTTACACCCCTCCCATCTGTGAACTCTTCAGTGACTCCTGGATTGGATTTATCCAGAGATATTGGGGCCTGCCTTAGACACATGAATGGGATGACTTTGCTACTGTACTATATTTCACTACCTTAGAAAAGAAAGGACATCTCAGCATTTTCTTTCCAAAGAAAGGGGTTGCAAAATCACAACCCCAAAATAACAACAAAAAAATAAACAATAAAAAAATCCCCAAATCAAAACCTTTAATTTCAAGCTTATGCCCTTTTGAAGCTCATTTCATTTAGGGTTCTTAGAAAAGTACATTTTCCCCTCTCTTTAAAGCTTCACTTAGCTACAAAATGACGAGGACCAGTTTATATTTGGTTCTATGGGCCCCAAGCCTGCAAGAAACCATGACATTGAAGTTCAAGAACTCTTGTGCCTAATGGCACTACTTGCACTTCCCAGTTATCCGCCCAACTCAAGATTCTCTCTTGGCTTCTTCTGTGGCTGGAAGTTCCGATGCTGAAATAATCATTTGCACTTCTCTCTCACTTGCAAATGGAGAGACCAACTCACTTTCCAGCACTTAGACTTTATAAATAATAAATCTATGACCCCAGGCTTCCATCTCAACCCAAACAGATCATTTCCCCAACCTCTGGAATACATTTGAAATGGCATTAAAATTTTAAGAGGGTTAAAATATTGGTTAGGTGGGAACTACCAGCAGAAGTGCAGATATTTTTTAGATTCTTTTTTTTTTTTTCAGAAGCGTTCAATATTTTCATCATTGGCTTTTGTGGGTCTCTATAGAACTTTGTGAGTAAAAACAGCATTGAATGGAAACATATTGAGGTCTACCTATCTCATCAGAGAGTCATTGATTTTATTTTAAAAAGCCAAAATTTTAACAAAGTTGACATTTGGGTTAGATAAATAATGATTATTTTGTTGATATAATTTTAATTTAACCTGACAATATAGTATCATTGATTAACATATGTCTTACTCTAGATTATCTTTTACAAATGTTTAATTATTTTTATTCTTTGAAAGTTTATCTATGTATATAATTTATCTGGGTCAATTACTCCTTCCCCATTAGCCTTTTTCTCTCCTAATCCTATTGAACGTATTTTCTTCCCAACCAGTCTGTCTCTTACTCTCAAGTCTTAGTTTAGCTTAGTTCTGTTTTGTTTACAACCTATTGAGTTTAATTAGGGTTGCTTATATGAATATGGGTGGATCATTATTTACCAAAGCATGGACAATTTATAAACGACTATACCAATAAAGAAAACAATTCTACCTCTCCTAGCAACCTTTAACTACAGGAGCTTGCCCTAGAGGAATAAGGTCCTACTGCCATTCATGATGAACTGGTGATGAGCTCATTTTGTGCAGGTTTTGTCAGATTACTCTTAAATGCAATGAAAGGATGACATGAAACATTCACATAGTAAAAAGAAGAAATACAGATTTTATGGTCATTTGTATTAAAAATGTAAGTCACACTGATACCAAAAGCTTTATTATATTGGGGATATGTTTATCTCAGTCTGAAGGAGTTCAGACCTGACTTGCTGTAAAATACATGAAGGATTACCTGACTTCTGTGTCTACTGTTTGCCTAATAAATAGAAAACAAAGATTTTTTTCTCTTTTGTCCATCAGCTTTCATTTAGAAATACAATAAGAATCCATGATACTATATTTCAAACTATTTTCTTATAAAAATTTATTTTATTCTGCAAAAAGTACTACTTAACAGGAAATCGTAATGCTAAGTAGCTTTCTACTGAAATGCAGGAGATTTGAGAATTGTACTTCTTGAAAGCTCCTTTCCCTCTCCAAGTAGGTATACCTAGAGTTGAGCATACAACAAAAGTTTTGCCTTGGGCATCTCTAAAAACAAAAGAATAAAATGAAATCATCAGACTGGCAGCTTAGTTCAAGTCAGATACCCTCAGAAGACCCAAGTCCCTGGGTACAACTTGGAGATAAGAAACTGAAGCCCACCAAGAGTCTGTAACTAGGAAAGAGTTATGTTTTGGAAGATACTCAAAATGCCTGATTTGTTTATAAAACCATGACAAGGTACTTCCTCTTGGGGGTACAATAACTGAAGGTGCCAAGAAATCTCTGATCTAAACTATTTGATTTACTTTGAGTTAGTTCAAACATATGCAAAAGATTGGCTTTGTCTGGGCATATAGGATTTTGTTTATATTTTTATTTCCATTGGAATTCTGAAATGAATTGAGTTTTTGCTTCTCTCCCTGAAAAAAAAAAAAAAAACAGATAGCTCTTCTGATTATCTTTTGAAAATGTTTGCTAACATGAAAACACTAGACATTGTTATAGATGAAAACCTTTAAAAACTACTCAACAAAATTAGGACTGGAGCCAGGAATCTTGGCCCCACTGTGACGTTTACTCTGTTGTTTCTATGTGACTGTTGTAAAATGTCATTTTTACAATATGTAAGGTTTTTAATCTGTCATCTTCCAAATAGGCATTAGAAGATCAGAAAGAAAACAGAAATAGTCTACTTCCCATAAAATACCCATAAAAATTCCCATTAAAAGAGAAAATTTTTGTCCATTTATCTTTCTTTGCATTGCTGGATGCTTCTGTACAGTCATATCATGCACAGCTGTTGTTTTCATGACAGATGTGCTGAGGATGGAACTTGCTTCCCTATGTAGTTCACCCTCTGCTGAGGCTGCCCTCACTCCTTTATAGTCTCTTGTTTGCTCAGACCTAACATTTATGAGAACTGCCCTTTTTTTTATTACTTGTATTACTTAATAAAAATGTTGCACTGGCTTGCTGTGAAGAGTTGAGAGATATGCTTCTATCTAAGAGAGTTTTAATGGCACATATATGAGAACAGATATGGACAAGATCCTCTTAAGAGCAAGGATCGTGACATTTACTTTGTTTTATTTTCACAGAGCATCTAGTGTAATGAAGAGACACGTAGCAAGAGACTAACAAATCTTTAGTGAATTGGGATGAACATTTCCAGCTCTGTTCCTGATATGCACTGACAATGGGTTTTGCTGGACACAACCATCATCTTCCAGGCGTGTTTTCGATGCACAGAGCAAAGATGAAGTTGTTTTAATGGTTTCAGTCAAACTACGGTGTAGCATAGTTCAATTTTAGATGGCCAGCAATGCAGCCAGTCATATTTTATTATTTAAACAGACATTTATGGCACCATCTCTCAGACACAATGAGAAGCAAGATCTATTCCCTGTCTCCAGGGAGCAAACTATCCAACCCTCCAAGTCAGCTACAAGGACATTTTTATACATAAATCTTATAGAAACAATATTTTGGTACAGTTGAATATATCTTTTATTTTATTATTGTTCTCTCAGTATTCTATTTATTTTAGTTCTGAATTTAATTCTTTCTTTCTTTCCTTATCTCTCTCTCTCTCTCTCTCTCTCTCTCTCTCTCTCTCTCTCTCTTTCTTTCTTTCTTTCTTTCTTTCTCCAAATCCAATCCCAGTCCACCCTTTGACTCTTCCACATCCCATACCTCCTTCCCGCACCCTTGACTCCACAAGGATGTTCCCACCCCCTACCCAACCAGACCCCAAACTCCCTGGGGCCTTCAGTCTCTTGAGGGTTAGGTGCAACTTCTCTGACTGAACCCAGACCCAGCAGTCCTCTGTTGTATATGTTTGAGGGCCTCATATAAGCTGGTGTATGCTGCCTGCTTGGTGGTCCAGGTTATTTGGGACTGCTGCTCCTCCTAATGCAAATTTTGAACAGTGAATTGATGCCATTGCCTTATTTAGAAAGTATTATTTGTATAGATTTTTCTCCAAATGTTTATTTGGCCAGTTTATTGTTCACATAATTATGTTTACTCTTTCTATACTAATGTGTGTGAGTCGAGTCCACAGGGTAGTAAACAATATAAGTAAGTTCTCACTCAATATTAATCTTTTCAAAGAAGAGGTAGCCATCGAACATCACATTTCTTTGCACCGTGTCTCAGAGAACTTTATTTTGAAATATGAATGCCTTCACATTTGAAAGTAAGGAGGCTACAGGCTGAATGTTTGTGTCATGTCCCAGTTCTAATGACCAAGATGATGATGTTGTGGGAAAGATCTTTGGGAACAGAATTACCAAGAAGGCAGAGTCTTCATGAATGGGACTGGTGTCTTTATAACAGATCCGTGGGAACTCCCAGGTATCTACTATGCAAGCCCACACTGACTAGATAGCTCTCTGTGAACCACAAAGTCAGTCTTTCATTGGAGTCTGAATCTGTTAATGCTTCGATCTAGGACTTCTCAATCAGAACCACAAGAAATAAGGTTTTGTTCTTTCTAGGATGCCCAAGTTAGAGTATTCCATAAAAAGCCCCCAATGTGACTAACTCAAAAGTACGAAAATTAGCCTTTAGGTTTTAGAAATTGATAAAAATTCTTGGACGATGATAGTATTTTAGTAGCAGGAAGTTGACTAGCATTACTATTCTGTTTGCATTTTGAGCAAATGCTTTAGGGTTGAAGATAAAAAGAAATGACAGCGTTACTATAGCAAACCCATGCTGTGTATGCTGATGTGCTGAATGTAAATTATTTGCAATCATAAGCTAAACACATTAACATTTAACATGTTGATATGATTTTACAGACACTTGGTAGACACTCCAGATTTTATTATGAGATTTCGAGTAGAAAAGTGAGGAGTAGATTTAAAATTTTATTGTTCTGCATATCAGAAATATATTTATATACTGTTATTTAAAACATCTGTAAGCTGCATCTAAACAGATTGTGGATACTTCAAATGTTAGAAAAAATGCATAATAGGACCTATTGTCTATAACTCTATAATAGCACATAATCTTTGTAAAACTTTAACTACAAGCTCGGTATCTGTAAATTTAATATGCTGAGGTGCTAAGTATTTTCTGAAACACCAAAATATGTTTCTAGATGAGCCAGCATCTAGAAAGATCTGGTTTGAGAATTAATGTTTTGTTCAGCCTTTTTTGTTGTTGTTGTTGTTTAACAAGTATTTATCAATGGCTTTCTGTCAAGCAATATTTTCAAAGCCATTAATAAAGTGGTTATTAAGAGAAAGCATGTCAATCTCAGTTATTCTCTCCCCTTCATGTCCTGCCATAGCTTCTGATACCAACAAACCCTATCTAGGGAGATTTGAGTCTAGAAACTAGATAAACTAGATATAACTAGAAATGACTGAACTTGTGAATAAGTGAGTTTAAGAAACTGTTAGATGCTCTGTGAGCACATATTGAATTCATTGTTTATTAGTTTTCAAATGCACTAAATAATAGCATTGTTTATTAAATATTTTGAGTTGGTAACTTTATATGAAATTATCTTTAAATTTGCTTAATACTATGACTATTTTAATGAATCACAATTTTAAAATATTTTTTAGCCTGTACAAGAGGAAAAATTTATTTTTCTTTTACCCATCTTAGATTCACTGACTGAAGCCCTATGAGTCAGACTGCTATAAGACCTATTAACAAACAGAAAGCCTACAGGTTTATTGAATGTACATTTTGTGTGACTGTGAGGCTCAGGTTATAAGAAACAGTGAAGGCTGAGTATTTGATGGGGTGTGGGAAAGGTGGGAGAGGGCTTTGGGAGAAGGAGTGAGCCGAAGCGTTGGGCCAGGCCTGTTCTCTCAGAATTCTCTTGGTACTTTTAGGTGTTCAGGGAGCACATGTTCCTTTCTTCTTCTCTACCTGCTTCAGGGAACCAAGACCTTCCTGTGCCTAACCACTCTTTTGGGCTTTTATTTTAATTATGTAATACATCAAGTTTGGACAAAACATTGTGAACAGTTTGAACTTCTTCAGCTGTTTACCCCTTGTGTAGTTAATGAGTTTCTACTGTATTCTTAACAAGGGGACAACAGCAGTAATGAAAACAAATATGATTTTTGGCCTATGAAAATCACAGCGTGGTGTAGTTCTTTTCCCTGAATTAGTTTCATAGTTTCATAGTTTTACAGACACTTAGAAAATATCTTCTGGGATTTCAAAAAAAAAAAAAAAAACATGGTACAAATTATATCAGAAAGACAACTTGTGTCTGTGTCTAAAAGGCAATTCTCTGAATATATTGTTTCATTCATCAATTCAAAGCATACATATGAGCACATGCACGTGTGTGCATGTGTGCGTGCACAAGAGAGAGGGAGAGAGAGGGAGAAAGAGAAAGAGAGAGAGAGAAAGAGAGAGAGAGAGAGAGAGAGAGAGAGAGAGAGAGAGAGAGAGAGAGAGAGATTTGTTATAAGATTCTATAACAGAATTACTAGCTGCATGCAGGGAATTTTAAATGAGATTTTCTATGTGCATATACAGCAATATTGAGATTTTATTTTACTCTCAGCTCTATGTCTTCATTTTAATAATTTCTATTAAGTGTCCTGGTTTTAAATCTATATTATTTTAAAATACTAGTAATCTGATGCCAGTGTTAGAATTATTGAAAAGTAATTTTTATGAATTGTATTAATTTGAACCTTCAAAGCTTTATAATTGAACATATTGTATGGGATGTAGTGCAGGTTTTCATACATACATGTGGTACATAATGTTTAAGTCAAGATTATTTGAATTACAATCTTGTCAAACATTTCTTTATACTGAAAAACTTTAGACTCAACTCTTTTAGCATAATTGTTTTCTTCCTTCCTTCCTTCCTTCCTTCCTTCCTTCCTTCCTTCCTTTTTCTTTCTTTCTGTCTGTCTTTTTAAAGACAAAGTCTCATTTAGCCCAAGTTAACCTGAACTCACTCTAAAGCTAATGCTAGTTCCTGATCACCTAGCCTCAGGCTCCTAAACTCTGGGATTGTAGTCATGTGCCACTATACCTGGCTGTAATTCATTTTTGGAAGCCATTTAGGCATTATTTTTCTTCAGTTAAAAATGTGGAGACCAGTAGAGCATCTGAGCTTTTTAAGAGATCCAACCTGAGTCTCTAGTGTGTCCCTCCAGGTCTGTAGACCTCATTTTGAAAAGCAAAGAACAAAGAGATTTTTTGTTTTGTTGTTGTTGTTGTTGTTGCTGCTGTTAAATCATCAGTCATCCTCCAAACCATCAATGGAGTGTAGTAATTAAACAATGTTTGTCTAGATGAGTTTATCTCCCAAGAGAGATGATCTTTTCTATAGGTATCAAAGTCTTGAAAAGACTTCTCTTCAGTGAATGTTAGGATAAAAAGAGGAGATAAAAAATTGCTACTTTAATTTACCTGATTAGTACAGAGGGATTCCAATTGTTACCTTAACTTGTTGACTTAAAAGAAGGGAGCAGTACACAAAGGACTTCCATGTGACAGCCTTTCTTCATAATTTTGAGTAAACAGGGCAAATTCCCATCTTCTTGTTAGAGTTGGTTTTGATAAAATGTTCATTAGTGTTATTTGCAAACTTCTTCAGGTGACTTTCTTTGTGAGAAGGTGATTATTGCATGATGATTCTTTAACCCCAGCAATAAGAGGCAGCAGCCTGCCGGATGCCACACTATCCTGTGCCACATCTGTCTTCTGCTGACCTCTTAAAATGTTATATTAGAGTTGCATATCACCAAGGCTGTGGGTTGTGGGGAGCCAACCAAAGGCAGATATCATCCTTGTAGCCATCTTGAGCCATATGCCCTGATAAGAGACTTGATTACAATAGCCTACAACAGCTGAGCATACTCTGATAACATCTTATTTTAGATACCCTGGATTTTCCCTTGGGTGTGTGAGTCTTAAAGGTGTGTGACTTAAGGGCGTGGCTTAGAAGTGAGACATATAAAAGGCAAGAGGCAGACAGAAAAGTTCAGCACAACTTGGAGTTACTTATTAGGCATTAGACATTAGGCACTTAGCACTTTGAGAAAGAACTTGGAGGCACTAGGGACTAGGAACTAGGGACTAGGAACTCAAGACTTGGGACTTGGAAAGAAGAAGAGAGACCGAAGAATAAACGGGATTGTATTACAGTCTATCTGGTCTCCATTCCTCGCGTCCCTCCTCACTCTCTCTTTTGCTGAACCCCAACCCGTGGACTGGAGCTGCTTGGGGCAGTGCGGGCTAACAAGTTAGTCCCCAAGGCTTTTGGCAGTGCGGGTTCAAACATTGACAGAACGGTCCGAGACATTTTGGCCCCCAAATGTGGAGTAGTGCAGTTCTCAACATTTCTGGCCCCCAAGCGTGGGGCAGAGCGGGCTGAGACAGTGGGTGAGACTTAGGCAATTCTAGATCAGTTGTATTGTTTATGAAATATTGATAAAGATAAATATGGGACTATTGTGATGAGGTTTTCTTTCCTTACATATGTGAATAATTCATTCCTTGCGTACAGATCATGAATGCCTAGGTCCAGGTTAAGTGTTCAACACAACCTATGAATTATCCCACTTAGAGACACTGTGTTCTGTGTCTACAATGAAATGGCCCCTTCACTAATAAGGGAAATTTTAATTTGCTTTTCATTTTAATACTCCAAAGTTTCCTTATAGTACTTTTTTTTTAATATCTCACTGGTCATTATGTTCCATCTCATGTTTACATTCATCTAACTGACACCAAGGTCCTATGGCTTTGAAACATTTAGACTCCTATGAGTATAGTATCTTTGTTCATAAAAATAACTTTAAACTAACGAGAGAAAAAATTCTAATAAGGTTAATCTCGAGTATACAAACACAAAGAAAGACAAAATTCTCAATTCACTAATCTATACCACGAGTAAGGAGTGAGAAGAGTGAGGCAAGCCAGCATCTGTTGGCTAGTAAAGCAAAACCCATACCAGCTAACTCTACAACTAGGTCTTAAATATTTCCTATTAAGTCATTAGAAATTCTTACACTCACAGAATTTACTTCAATCACATCCACCCCCACTCTCTACCTCAAATTCTTCCCAGAATCTCTTCCATGACTCCGTCCAACCCAATGTCCTCAGTGCACTTAGTGCTGTCAGTACATGCATGCATGTAAGACCATCTACTGGGATGTGGGACCACTCTCTCTGTAAAGAAAACCGACTGCCCTCACCCAGTAGCCATAAGCTGCCCATAGCTCCTCAAGCAGAGGTAGGGCTTGGTGAGTCTTTTCCATCCACACTGTAATTGTATTGACTTGATCTATAGTTCTTTTACAGTTACAAAGGTTAGACAGAATCAAGATGATTGCATGATTTAGAATGCTTTCCAACTTTCCAGAGTTTAAAGTCTCTTTTTTAGTGCTGTCTGTAAAAATAGCAAGATTTATTAATGACAAGAAGGCTCAGTGGAATAAAAGAGTTTGCTGCTAAGCCTGTGGACCCGGATTTTATCCACATGGTGAAAGGAGAAAACAATGTCTTCAAGTTGTACTCTCGGCTGTCAGGAATAGTGTGGACCCTCACGCTATACATGTATAAACTACATATTAAATTACATGTAATACAAAAATAATTTAAGCCAAAAATAAGTAGGAGAGGGGATTATATAAACGTCACTGCTCACTATATTTTGTTACTTTAAAGAAATACATTAAGTATTTAAGAAGTATAAAATACTGTATCCATGATTACACGTGTATGTGTTTTCTAATGTTCAAGACCAGAGACATTGAGCTAACTTAAATCATTTTAGGAATTCACAGCTAAGTCCTGACAATGAATCACACTGGAATAACTGGGATTTAATGGGACAAAATGTAGTGACTGTGACCATGCTTCTTCATCCTAATAATGGGACAGTTAGTCATGAAATCTATGTAAGATGCCTTGAGCATGCACCAAAGGCTATTTTAATAAAAAAAGGATTTTTATGTTATTGATGGGGAAGAGGTGCTTAGTGCCAATTTTTAAGAGGATTAAGAAGAGTTCAGTGCTGAAAATTGGATTTCATTTTAATAAAAGAGTGGATTAAAGTAGCACTGCCGGAAATATAAAACCACATGGAGTGGCAGCAAAGTTGAGGGGCAGTGAGACAGTGCTCTCTACACTGTCAGCACAGCTTCCAGACTCCATAGAAAGGAGGGTTCTTGAAGAAACATGATCAATGATTTGTTTTCTTCACAAAATAGTTAAAACAGAAATTTTAAATACTGGCAAATTCCCACGTATTTTGGAATGAAAGACAAGTACAACAATGGTTAATATTAAGACAACATGGTTTATAAAAAGCACTTTAAATTGTGTTACTATGCTCTGTCATTCATTCATGACTAAGGAATTTCTGGAAAAAGTTTAAAAATTGCAAGTTGATAAGTGTAGCCTATTGGTAAGATTTTGCCAGCACTCAAGGAACTAAATTTGATTCTAAGCACCACAGTAAATGGATAACTAACTAACCAACTCACTAAAAAATAAATGATCAAAAAATAAAGGTTGGGAGTTACAGTACATGATTTCAAAAGATAATTACATAACAATAAGAAGAATACATGTTCCTCATAATTTTTTTCTCCTAACATTTAAAACCTTCTTCATTAGTGTCCCTCAGAGGAATTCTTTTTAAAATCACTGAATACCAGAAATATAGAACTATGTTCTATAATACACTTAAATGGTAATATTTATGAGCATCAAGTAAAAGACTTCGCTTTATGAAATATACCTATTTAACACCATACAAATTAGTAAATAGAATTTTATATTATAAGGATTTGACAGCATATAAATCTCTCTATATATGTACAGCATTTTAGTCTACTAAAAATTTATTTTATAATTATTTAGAGAAGAAACTAGTAAAAAACTATTAATGTCAAAAAGAAAAGAAAAATATAAATTTTGGATTTATAATAAAGTTACATATCTTTGATGTCTCTCATTTAATTACTCACTGTGGACTCCTTGTAAAGAGGCAGAAGTAGTAAGTAGAGTGTGTCTTATTGACAGCCTGTGGCTAACACTCTGGGATGTTAGTTTCAGAGCTAAATTGAACTGGAGAACACCATTTGGTGCATAGAGAAGTAGAGAAAAAGATTCTTACACACAGTAGAGACAGAACATGTTCACATTGCTGGTTTCAGGGTACAGTTACTTGGGGAGATGAAGACAGGAAAAGGGAGTAGGAGAGGAAACATACGTTGGATACTATAGATAACCAGGTATCTTTTGGATTCCAGGGCTTCAAGCAGACTGGTTGCAAACATTCATGAAGTACAGATTCTTCTCAAATGGGAAAAAGTGCCAGCAGCCCCTGCTATCCTCACTTCATCATGGTCGGTACTGTCCATGTCAAGCTCACTTGTGCCTGCTACTAGTTTAGGTTTAAATGTACTGTATCTACGAAATTCTAATTTAGCAACTACTGTGTGTGAATTGAAAGTTCATCTTATGTAAAAGCTTTTGACACTTCTGAATGCCATGCAAGAATTATTGAAATGGAAATGTTAGGATGTTCTAGCCTGCCTTCAGTCAGGTGTTAGATACTGTGAGATTCCATAATTTTCTATGTAGATGATCTATTTTATAATGAAGAATTGAGACAATAATATGCCAGATAGTGTCATATGTCATTAAAAATTACTCTGTTCTTTTCCTCAATAATTTCTACTAGGCTACTTATAACAAGCTGAATGACTTCAAATTTTTATTCCAATTAATAACTGGCTTACCAAATGATCTTGTGTTTCTCACTTCATTGTTCTTCTGGTTTTCTTAATATTAATGTTAGGTGAATTCATTATAAAATTGCTAGCATTTATGAACATTTGTTAGATACCAGGAATTATAATTTCAAGTCATTAGATATTTAATCTAATTAAGTGCATCCAAGACATTTTTCAAGTTTTCCTTGCATTGGAAAGATAAATGTAAGGAGAAGGTCAGCCATGCTGAGCATCCCCCAGTGCTGACCTGAGAATCTGTGGTTCAAACCAAAGTCAACTTTCTCTGTCAAGTTTAATATGTCGCTACAGTCAAAAACAAAATAAAACAACAACAACAAAAAAACAACAACAAACTCTTTTGCCTCTTCTTCATAATTTGCACATACTTGTGCCTATCTCCTACTTCAGCATGCTATATTAATTTTGGAGCCACGTGGTTGTATCTTTCTGTCAATAAATATCTTTCCTTAAACCCACTGATGTTTTTGTTAATTTTTGAACTTCTTGTGCATATACATATATACAAAGCTGAGCAGAGTTTGTGTTCTAGCTTTATCAACTTATTGTCATAGCTATACAACCTTTACAGAATTAATTATAATACGGACTATCATTTTAGAAGATACTCTTCTCTAGAAGGATTCACTGTGGCATGTGAATTCTGACCTCCTCCCAAATTGGAGGTAATTTATATACAGGCTTATTTTGAGGAAAGTAAGAGTATGTGAAGAGCTGTTTGGTTTTCCTTTCCAATATTACTAATTCCGGTTTATATCAATTACAGAAGGTTACTAAAAGGAAATTTCAGGTTACTAAAAATTGCTTTACAAGTAACACAAATTATTACTTGAAGTAGCAAACTTATTAAATTATATCCATTACATTTCTTGTTCTTTATGTGACTCATGTATATCTAATCACTCTGTATAAGAAAGACCACTATGTAGTAAATTCAAAGCTAGGAAGGACAGTTTTATATAGAATTTTTCACTATTTTGTGAGCCTCAATTTGTCATATTTTTACATGTTTTACAAAGATGTTATAAATAAGTAACCTTTGTGAGCTAAAAGATAACTTATTTTTTCTTATAAATTAGTAGGGTGGTTAGTGTTAAATGTCACTTTGATACTATCTTAAGACACCTGGGACTTGGCCTCTAAGTATGTCTATGAATGATTATCTTGATTATGTGATTGAGGTGAGAAGACTCACCCAATGTGGGTGGAAGCATTCCCTAGGCAGAGAATGCTTGACTATGTAAGAGTGATTTGCCATGGATTTTAGTCAACTTAACACAAACTCTCTGGGAAGAAGGTATCTCAATTAAAAACATGCCTCCATCAGATTAGCCTTTAGACAATTCTGTGGGGCTTTTTCTTTATTGATGATCAATGTGGCAGGGCTCATCCAGTGCACAGTGCCAGCTCTGGGAAGTTGGCCCTGGCCTGAGTAAGAAAGGTAACTGACTATGAACCTGAGGAGCAAGCTGTTCAGCAGCATTCTCCATGATCTCTGCTTCAGTTCCTGCCTCAGGGTTTCTGCCTTGAGTTCCTGCCTGACTTCCCTTCCTGATAGAATTTACATTGTATGATGAGAAAAACCCTTTCCTCCCCAAGTTGCTTTCAGGCAGAATTTCATCTGAATGGGAGAAAGCAAACTAGGTCATGATGGAAAAGAACAGAGGACTATCAATCCATTGTTCTCTACTCTGTAACAAGTTTGTGCTGTCTTCATTCCTCCCTCCCTATGATGGGTTATAACCTTGAATCATGAGTCAAATAAATCCTTTCTCTCTTAAGATGCTTTCGTTGGGGATTTTTGTCACAGCTACTGGAATAGAAACTAAGAAAAATATGTTCGAAATTTAATGCAAATCCTAATGTTGGACCATCCTGTTCTTTTACAGTGAAAAAGCTAATAAGTAAGCCATTGGTGCTATTAAGTCATGTTAACCTATGTGTGCTAGTGCACTTCATGTGACATGATTTATAAAATCTGAGTAAGCCCAATTAGTTCTTTCTTGAATGTCTGTTAGTGAGGTAGAGATTTACTACTGACCTCCACATTCAAGTCAGAAAACCACCAGCAATGACTGTGTCTAATTGCCTGGAAAGTGAGTAAAAAGCTGTGTCACGAAGGATAATTCTTTGAATTTAAGATTGATGTGACAGCCCCTGTGCTACAAATAAAATAAAATGTTTCATTGAGAAGAGTCTTTGGAGACCAAACAATGGAGACCCTCAGATCAGGTCACGCTGATGCACACTATTCAGAGAGAAGTGAAAAGGCCTCAGCCCAACTTAGCATAACATCCAGTCTGAGACGAACTTACTGGGCCTAAACATCGTGTTTATTCTATTTGTTGTGGGCTTCTTACCTGATAAATTTGCTTTTCTGTTTACATTTTTATTAAGCAGGTCTAGCCAGTAAGTGGTGGCTAACAATTTAATTTTAATTACAGTTAATAATATTCTTTATTAGTAGTAACCAAATTTATTTATTTTAATGTCCTAATTTTTCTTTTATTCTGCTACCAGTTCTCTCCAATTTAGAACATTTTTTCCCACACTTAAGACACAGTAATGGAAAAAAAAAAGAAACCCTGAGTCACTCTTGGTGAAAAGTGCAGTCTGATAAAGCCATTATTGGAGTTTTTGCAGAATTTTTTTCATGCTGTGTATTTGGATTATGGTTTCTCCTCCAACTTCTCTGAACCATCATCACATTCTCCCAAATCCAGATAGACATCCTTTCTGTCTCTCATTAGAAAGCAAACAGGCATCTAAATATAATAATAATAATAATAATAATAATAATAATAGGAAAAAAACAAACCTAATGAGACAAAACTAAATAAAACAAACAAAACAAACAAAAAAACCAGAAGATAAATAGTTTAAGAAAAATCATGAGAAACACATATAGATACAGATATATCTATTAATATATATATTAATAGATGTAGGAATTCCATAAAAACACAAAACCAGAAACCATAATATATATGCAAAGGACCCATAAGGTTAAAAATATACCCCGAAAAAATACTATTAGACAAAGAACCTTTGAAGATGCCACTGAGTTTGTTTTGTGTTGACTAGCTACTGCTGTACTTGGGATTTGCCTTTAAGAGTGTGTTGCATCCCCAGCGAGTCTCTGTTGGAGAAAACTAATTTTTCTTTTGTGAATTTCCACTAGAAGATAGCTTCAAGGTTAGAGATGTGGACATGTATCGACTTCCGCTCTCAGCACTGGAACCCCATCTGATGTAGACTTGAGCAGGCCCTGTGGATGCTGCCGTTGTTATTATGAGTTCATATGTGAGTGGGGTTTGCTGTGTCAGAGAGCCTTGTTTCCTAGCTGAAGGCACCCTCACTGGTTGCTACAGTCTTTCAGCTTCCACTTCCACAGAGTTCTCTGAGCCCTGAAGGAAAGTATTTGGTGGAGACATCTCATTTAGTCTGAGTGTTCCAAGGTGATAATCTGCACATTGGTTATGAGTCTCTGTATTTGTTTCCATGTGCTTCAGAACAAGGCTTCTCTGATGGTGACTGAGCATGGCTCTGATCTATGAGAATAGCAGAATGATCTTAGGAGTCATTTTATGGCTATATTCCTCTAGCAGAACAGTAATGTTTAACTTTACATTATGTTCTTGGCCTATTTGGTCTCAGGTTCTTGAGGATGGGTTCCATCTCATGCGGTGGGGCCTTACTTAAGTCAAAACAGATACTGATCAATTACCCCTACAAGCTCTGTGACACTATTGGACTAGCACAACTTGCAGGAAGGACACTATTGTATATTGAAGAGTTTGTAGCTGGAATGGTATTTATATTTCCCCTTGTAGCAGGCAGAGTGTCTTCCAGTTCCATGAATACTAGACAGTGGGGGTAAAGGCACCAGCTTAATTTCTTCCATGTTAAATGAGTTGTGTGGGCATTATTTTCTGCAGTAGAAACTTACCAAGGGCCTGGGCAGTAGAGGGAATTGTTTGGGAATTCCCATGGGTCCTTTTGACCAACAACCTGCTGAGATATAACCTATTACTGGCATTGAAGCTTCATTTGGTGATGAGAGACATCCATCTAGTTGGACTTTGAGAGGAAGTTATTTGTTGAGTTCATTATTTGGTGAGTTTATTTGAATTGCCTAGACATATGTATATGTTTTAGAAAACTTCTAATATATCAGGTTTGTATATAACTACTCAAATGGCCTTTAGTTTTAGCTATACCTGCATATTGCACCCTTGCCCCTGTATTCTCTCCCCTTCCCACTTAATCCTTCCATTCCTCCCCTCTTTCAAATCCATAACTTATTATAAAACAAGCTAAAAGTGGAATTGCCCAATGACCTGCTGTTCTTTTGGGTACTTGTCTAAAAAAATAAGTCCTACCACAGGACACTTAGACTAATCACAATATCAAGTAAATGGTACAGCCTAGATACTCACTAAGAGATAAAGAAGATGTGCTCCACATGTTTAATGTGTTTTTATTCAGCAGTAAAAGGGAAATAAAGTCATGACATTTACAGAAAAATGGGATGGAAGTCCAAGTCACATGCTAAGCAAAATAAATCGGAATTCTAAAGACAAAAGCAAGTGTTTTATCTTATTTTGGATTCTAGATTTTATTTTTACATGTGCATGTATACATGTGTGCCTGTGCCTGTGCGTGTGTGTGTGTGTGTGTGTGTGTGTATGTGTGTGTGTGTGTGTGTGTGTGTGTGTGTGTGTGTGTGAGAGAGAGAGAGAGAGAGAGAGAGAGAGAGAGAGAGAGAGAGATGAAACTGGACAAGGGACTACAACAGAAGGTTAAGATTTCTTAAGGGTAGAAGAGGGGAATAAAATATATATTATGAAGTCAGAAGGAGAATATTGAAGGTAAAGAGAGAAGAAAAGAAATCAAAGGGATAACAAGGGAGCAACCAATAAAAATATGCATGAGAATGCCATGCATATTTATAACTACTCAGTATATATGAGATTATAATATAATTGTATCATTTCTTTCTTCCATTTCCTCACTCTAAACCATCCTATGTACTCCCTCATGCTTTCTTTAAAATTTATGGCCTCTTTGAAAATATGTTGTGAAATATATATATTTCACGACATATTTTCACAACATATACTCACATATATATATATATATGTAGTGTGTGTGTGTTCCTAAATACATAAATACAACCTGATCAATTTGTATAATGTTACTTTTATGTTATTTTTAAGGATGATTGATTGTTTTTCAGATAAGCACTTGCTGTACACTTTCCTGGGGAAGTCTATTTTACTTCTCTCCCATTCCTCAGTTGCCTGTAGTTCTTTGTCTCAGGTTGAGGCCTTGTGAGTTTTCTCCCTTGGTGTTAGCATATTTACTGGTGTTATCCTTCTCTAGGTTATGTGTGGACAGCTGTGCTGGTGAGACTTCATTGGTATAGCTTCTGATATTTCCAGGAAATACAGTTTTACAGAAAACTCCCTGTTCCTTTGTCATTTACAATCTTTCCATCTCTTCTTCCACAATGATCTGATTCTAGGTGCAGTTGCATTACAAATGTAAACAAGCATCATCTCTAGCTACATTTTAAATTCTTATCCTCATACCCACAAATGAGCATATACCCATTATCACATCATGGAGATACTTCTTTGCAACAGAGTCAATTACAGAAAACCACAACTTATAACCTGTTAGAGTTGTAGAAGACCGTTGCAACTGATTCATTTACAAGTAACCCATTACTTTTCATGCTAATTTACACATTTTTAAAAAGACTATTTTAGAGGATATGTTTCAGGTTATGCATATTGCTTTTCTGTTTTAGAACAAAATAACTCTTATTTTTAACATCATACTTACACTGAACAAATTCAGTGGTATGACTAGTATCAACTATGTTACTGCAACTGTCTAGCCAAAAAATATATATACATAAAGAAATAAAAATGATAGCTACATGTTTTTAATAGTTTTACCATTAGAAATTTATTAGTTTTAATGAATGAGATGTAAAAGATAGATTTATAGAAGATCATTGGTTTCTTAAGATGCAATATTACTGTTCATAATTTCTTACAATCAATGTCTAGTTGATTTTTACTCTAATCTAGAATTTTCTAAAGCTAAAATATTTTAATCAAAGGAAGAAAAAGTATTCCCAGTATAGTAGTTGGTGTGAGAAATGGTTGTTTCAAGCAGAGGTGACAATTACTGCTGTGGTTCTCTCTTAGTTTCATTTCTTGTTCCTGTGATAAATTACCTCAATAAAAGCAGCTTAGAGAAGAAAGGGTCTAATTAGGTCAAAAGTTAAGGTTATAGTCCATCATGGCAGGAAAGTCGAAGCAGCAGGACTATGAAGCAGCTGTTCCATGTAGAGTCAAAAGAGACAATGCACAGTAGTGCTCAGCTCTTCTCTCCATTCTCATTCAGTCCAGGATCTCTGCATAGAGAATGATGTTGCCTGCAGTCAGAAGTTCTTCCTATATCAGTTAATATCAAGACAACTCCCCCATAGACAAGCCCAGAAGTCTACCTCCCAGGTTATTATCACTCTGTCAAGTTGACAGTTAACACTAACCATTGACAGGCTGTGTGTGAGTAAAGATGCCTGTGCTTCTAGAACTATTTGGGGAGTCAATTATATTTGAATATGTGTGTGATGGAGAGATGAGCCCGCTAAGGTTAAGCAAAGGGAAGCCTCAGATGAAAAAAAAAAGATTAAACTTATCAAAAATTTAAAGCATATGGAGCGTAATGATGTGTGCCCACAGTCCTAGCGGTCAGGATGCTGAAGCGAAAAGATTGCTGGTTCGTAGTCAGTTAAGGATGCATAGAGACACCCTATCTAAATCTTTAAAGCAAAACTTAATATCCTTTCTGTAGTTTTGATGAAGAACTCGTCTCATAATGAGGGAGATGGATTAGGCACAAACAAGGCTTTAACGATGCTAATTAGTCTACAAGATAAATTACTTGACTTGGACAAGGGAAATTGCGGAGCCAACATAGAATGGAGAGATGATTGAGTGCGAATTAGAGGGTAAGACTGATTGGATCGATTTATTATTTACATGAGAAAGGACATGGGAAAATATGAATTTAGTTCATTGAAGTTTCTAGGTTGCACAATGGTTGGAGATGTCATCAAACTGGCTTGTAATGTATAACAACCCTAGCATATTGTTTTATATATATTATCCTTATCTTATGATAAAAATTAAGGAAAATTAATTAAAAAGCATTAATAATAATAAAATTAAAGTTTCTTAAATATCACATAGATAGCAAATAGTGGGTGGATTGTGTCCTTCAGGATGAGAGCTTTCACTAACTAGGAAGAATGTTATTTAATGTATTGGATTGTTCTAGTTCATGATAAATTTACAGCAGTCTAGAACTACAGACAGGACTAGCATTTAACTAGGACTGTCAGAACAGAAAATGAAGAATGAACAGCTGGGAATATTTGCTTACATTGAGTGGGTCCAAATTTATAGGAACAACTGGAAAACAACGTACTGGTTACATTCTGTAGATGGAGTAGAACATAAAACATGAGGGTCTGTTAAGGTACAAGAAGGCCTATTTCTTATGCTTAAGTAAATTACAGTGTACTGGGAAGCCCGAGATACACATGGCTATCATACATGATTGTGAAAAGGCCAAGGTCAGGGTCTATGTCTTATTTATTGGTACGACTGGACACATAACAGAGAAGTTCTGTATTTGTTCCATGTGCCAAGACTAAGAGGGAGGGAAGAAAAGGTGAAAGATCAATGTACTTGTCCTTGCATCTTTCATACACAACAACCAATTTTCTGAGTTATGTACCTTTGATAGGAGACACACTTATAAGAGGTTCTCAGTTTTCGCAGAGAGCCTGTCAGACAGTGGGCTTTATAAGCAATTTCTAGTGGCTCTTCGTATAGGTATTATTGCCTGTTTCATGACAGACTTGAAGGTTTCAGTAGGGCCTACAGTAAATTCCAGATTTAATAACCAAGCCTGAGCTATTCAAGTTATTCTAGGCATTGAATCCCATGCGTGCAAGAAACACACAGACACATGCGTGCAAGAAACACACAGACACACACAGAGACAGAGACAGACAGTGACAGACAGAGAGACAGAGAGAGACAGAGACATCAAGAGAGAGAAAGATATCCATTTAGGTGGAAAACAATGCTCAATTCAATTGAAAGATTTAAAAGAGAAAAAATATACACAGGTTATCTACAGCTTTACTTGAATAAACTTCAGTAGAAAGTTGAAGCTCTGGAAAATAATAATTAAAAAATGTTTTTAAAAGCTGGCTGATCTCTCTTGAGTGATGAAATCCAACCACAAGTGTGTGAGCCAAGTAACACACACACACACACACACACACACACACACACACTCAAGGTCATGAGTATTTCGAATGTATTTGCTAATAAGCATTTCAATTTCTTTAAAAAAGAAGAATTTCTGGTTCATTTTATGTGCCATTTTTGTTGCTTACAAAGTATTATGTGCTTTTTCATTAAAAAAATAAATTAAAATTACCTATGTGCTTCGTACTGCATAGTTACAGGTTTACAACTTCCAAAACACAAAGTGGAAATTAGTGAAGAATTGCATTATGATATATTTCTAAAGACATGAAACAGATATAGAATACAAAGCTAGTCATTTATAAATGGCCTATATGCATAGTCTGAAAAAATAATTCTAATAAAAAGCAGTACCTTTGTTTCAATAGGCATGGCCTTGGACTAAGTA